>NC_086321.1:363884028-364484028 GCF_036172605.1 Pelobates fuscus
TAGGGAGATATGATATCTATAATATAGATACTGACTATTATATATATCATATATCTCCCTATAGAGAGTCAGTGTATCTATATTATATATATCATATATCTCCCTATAGAGAGTCAGTGTATCTATATTATATATATCATATATCTCCCTATAGAGAGCCCAGTGTATCTATATTATATATCATATATCTCCCTATAGGGAGCCCAGTGTATCTATATTATATATATCATATTTCTCCCTATAGAGAGCCCAGTGTATCTATAATATATATATATATGTATATGTATATGTATGTGTGTGTGTGTATATATATATATATATATATATATATCATATCTCCCAATAGAGAGTCAGTGTATCTATATTATATATATCTTCCTATAGAGATAGATACACTGACTCTCTCTATAGGGAGGTATATGATATATATAATATAGATACACTGGGCTCTCTATAGGGAGATATATGATATATATGATATAGATACACAGGGCTCTCTATAGGGAGATATATTATATATAGATGTATTGGGCGATATATGTAGATGTATGGGGGGAAGATATATTATATGTAGATGTAGGGGGGCTTTATAGGAGATATATTATATGTAGATGTATGGGGGGGAGATATATTATATGTAGATGTATGTGGGGAAGATATATTATATGTAGATGTAGGGGGGCTTTATAGGAGATAATTATATGTAGATGTATGGGGGGGAAGATATATTATATGTAGATGTATGGGGGGGAAGATATATTATATGTAGATGTAGGGGGGCTTTATAGGTAGATATATTATATGAGATATATTATATGTAGATGTATGGGGGGGGAGATATTATGTATAGGGAGATATAAATTATAAAGACGGTTTTGTGGAAACATCTAGTGGGCATCTCAATTTCTGCTCTATTTTCTATCCTATTCATCGTGTCAGGGGGAAACTTCTCAAATTTTTCTGTAAATTATACTAAATATCAGTTTTATACATTATACATAGATGCCAAGTTATAGCATGTAATGTATTTATAATTTATTATTTAATTTGTATATCGAGCCCTGGTTTATATGTTGATTGGTTACATGTTTATTGTCTAGGTATTTGATTGGCCTGTATACACATAGTCATGCAGTGTAATGGTTATGCAAGATATGTGTGTGGTTTGTCGTAAATTAAAAACCAAATGGCAAAAACAGCTGATTTGGGTTAATTCTCCATCTCGCTTTAGTCACATTGTAGCTATTTACCATAAATTTGCCATTTTGTTTTCAGTAAATCCCCCCCCCCCTTCCCCCTCTCTCCCCATATAAGAGCCACTTGCAAAAACAAAATCCTGTGCGTGACTGACATAAACAATGTTTTTGTTGTTCTCCAGTCATTATTTTTTTTTTATATACACAAACCACATTCTATTTATTTCCACAAAGGACTCCTGATTGCAGGTTTCCCTTTGATGTTTTGATTATTGCTTTTTTTATTTTTATTTTTTTAAACACCTGACTGGCACTGTTTTGCTGCAACCTTAGAATCTTTGCCGTCTGTGTCTCTGTTTTGACCACAATGGCACCCATACATTTTTACTTTTTTGTGGGGATTCACAAGTTGACAATACTATGTCTGAAATGATACAGTGTGGCCTGTCTGTGTAACTGCATTAGCCACACTTTCCCTAAACCTATACAGGTTGACGTGGCTGAGAACCCATATTGTAACCATATGTTGGCTTTTCTTTTAGCCGTACAGTGTGACTTTTCTTTGTAACCACAGGAAACCCTGTTATAGGAAGAGTGTGTGACCACAATGTGGTTACAAAGACAGATCATGTTTGTTGGTTACAAGCATGGCTGTGGAATTTGTACACAGAACGTTCAACTTGGACTCCTCCGTTTGTGGTACCATGCACTCTAGTAAACCAAAATTGCCTCTGACCCCAACTCCACTACTGAGACTCTAAAGCACGGGTGCCCAAAGGTAGATTCCCATGATGCTTTGCATGCGTTTAGTATGACAGAGCATCATGGAAGCTTAAAACATCTTGGGATCTACCTTTTGGACACCGCTGCTCTATAGAATGAAGTGTGGACAATATGTGCATAAAGAGAAGGGTGCACTGTATAGATACAGGTAAAGTGTCGCCAATGAAATGTATGTTTGTCACTCGTTTGCCTGGGGCCACACAGTGTAACCCCACTTGTAACCACATTGCCCACTATTTTCCTCTAACCATATCGTGTGACCTATCTTGGTAAGCACGTTTCCTGAAACTTTACATTGTGACCTTATGTGTGTAACCACAGATTGACCACTTTTTTCCTGTAACCATACAGTTATAAATGTGTCACATTGTATTGGATTTTACACAAATGGCTTGTTTTTGTGGTTATTGACGTGGACAAGTTTATTTATTTTTTGTGGCTGCTAATTGTATGATGCTCGTGGTTTATTGGTGTTTAACTGCAAGAGATAAACCTTTTCTGGACCTACTGTAGTGGCAGGTCCCATGGCAGATGTTTTACAAATGGTTGAATCTTTGTTGTATATCAATAGCTGTTGCCTGTGGCACCTTGTACTTTTGCAGCAAGTGTTCTACCTCATGCTCTTTGTATAATTCACATGCACATCTTTCATTCTGTTTATAGGTTGATTAAGTAATTGGATCCTTTGTAAACTCTTCTAGATCGTCCATATTCTGGAGTCTGAGACTGCCATGTGCTGTGGATTTGTAAGCTCAGAACAGCTTCTTCCCATGATGGGCTGACTGAGGTGGCTCTCTCTGGAGGAGAATGACACACAGGGCTAGCCCGGTGAAAGCATACGACTTTCTCTTGAAGTTTTTGCTGGTCGGCGATAGTGATGTCGGTAAAGGAGAGATTCTGGCCAGCCTGCAGGACGGATCCACGGAATCTCCGTACGGGTACAACATGGGTACGTGGTTAACTCTGGCTTCCGAAATGTCTGTGAAATAACGACCATGATGCTTAGCCTCATAGGAAATGTAATTGGAAACCAGTATAGAATATTTAATCACTAGTGGCCCACAGCTCTCTACATTTGTTATATAACAGATGTAAAATTAAAACTCCCAGCTCACCGTAATACCTTTATTTATGATATTCTGAATTATAAAGACTTATTGACCACAACTGTCTGATCATGGGTTATAAAGCTGAAGTGGTTTAGGGGACTTAAGTTTCCCTTTCAATTAAAACGCCACTTTTTACCATATTTTGCCTTCAATCATTGTGTACATACTACACATCAAAGACAGCATAGATTTCAAACGTCTTTTGGATCTTTGGCATTTCCAAGGCAATATATATAGTTTTTCTTAAGGATTTTGTTGGTATGGAAAAACGAATGGATTGCTGCACCATTTCTGTGACCGAGAGAGAAGGATTGCTAACGAAGTATTTGGTACCTGTAACCTAATCCAGTGGTTACCAATATGTATTTTCCTTTCTATTGAGCTACAACTCCTGTTGTGCTCACAGGAACAAATTCTCATAGAAAAATAGGAGGCTGTAAGGCTTTAATGTGAGGAGTAATGGTGGATTTTATTTCTCTCCTGAGCCACGTTTCAGTTGATTTTATCTCGTAATTGTTTAAGTATTATCTTCATTGTGTTTTCATTAAATTGTCTTGTATGACTTTTCATCATGTGCATCTATATATCTTTCTTTTTATTTATTTTTTGCAAGACATAATGTGCATTTCATTTCGTAGGCCCAACATAGCAGAATGGGGGGTGGTGTGGGGGGGGGGGGGGGGGAATACTAGGTCGGCAATGTTTTTGGTTAATTTGACCAAACAATTTGGAATTATTTTGAAATTCACTTTGAATCCCCTAAAATTCAAAGGTGGCCAACCTTTGTATTTTGCTGTTATTTACCGAAGCTGCAAAGCCGCTCTAAAGGTACACATTCATGTTTGACTTGTATAACATACTGTCTAACATTTTGGATTTTTCATAGGATATCTTGGCTTGCTAGCAAGCTAACGTTACATTGGATTCCAAGGAATGATCTTGTACAGGTTATACTGTTGACTCGGTTACATGCCATCCTTCTACTTGATGTAGGGTAACAGGTGAAGTTTAAGAATTTTCTTAACATAACTTCGGATCTATCTGAGGATATACAATGACCCACAGAAAGCAAGGAATCCTGTATATCAGATGTACTAAGGTTAACATTTTAATAGATCATTTGCACGCTGTTCCTGAGTGCAATCTATTCAACCCTTCACTTAGCAGGTGTCACATTAACCCTTAGTAAAAGAATGTGGCAAGCAACCTGTTACAGTACCTGCCAACTGTCATGTATTTCCTGCTATAGTCCCTCGTACGTTCCTGTCTCAGAATCCTGCTGCTGTAAAAATCTAGCAAGGTTCCAAGATGTTTATTTTTTTATTTTATTTTTTTTAATCCCAGTTTGCCCCAATTAACTGTTTAGTAAAAAAAAAAAAAAACACCTTTCTGTTCCACACTTTACAGGTCAGTGTCTTGGTGAGGAGTGACTATTCATGTTTGTTACAATGATGGTAATATATTGTAAAAATAATCACAGCTTTAGTGTTTAGGCAACACATTGGTTCAGTGTTGAATTGTATATTCATATTTTGCAAAAAGAAAATGATGAAATAACTGTTGGGCGTTGTGTAACATCATTACTTGAAAACATGCCATGTTGTGTATTTGGAATAATGGAACTAATGCTAGTTGGGACATTGTTTATTACCCGACCTCATATGTTCTATTTAATTTTGAGATTTCATACGACTGTAAAAATTAGATTGTAGGCTAGCCCCTCCAAAATATTTTATAATTTTTCCTTGATCTGTAAAGCGCTGCGGAATATGTTGGCACGATATCATCATCATTTATAATAATTATGTTAAAGGAACTCTTCAAGCACCATAACCACTCAAGTGCACTGTAGTGGTTATGGTGCCACGAGTACCCTGCAGCCCCCTATTGTAATTAGACAGACTTGTTTTGGAACGGTTTGACTTCTTTGGGCACTGCCAGATGCAGCTCAGCTACTTCCGACAGACATCTGGACAGAGAGCTTGTTGGTTACAGTGCTTGGAGGATTTAGTTAATAGGCCCCCAATGTAATCTGCTCTGAATTAAATGATGGAATTATGTAACTGATAACCATGATGATTTCTCAGGCAGACAGATCTATTTAGGAGACATCCTGTTTTTTTCCTAATTATGTAATGGGGAGTGGGGAAGTTACCTAGTGGTGAGTGTCTGCCTGTATCAGGGCATATTTCAATGTTTACTCCTATGGGATCCCATAGCATCACAAAGATTTAGGCTAGTTAATTCTTCTTTGTCAAATGTATTAAAGTGGCTCAGTCATCGTCTGGGTTCTTAGCAGAATTTTAAAAGGCTGTTTGGCGTAGGAGAAGGTGAGTTATACTTGCTTAAACCTGTCCATCGTGGCCACCGTCATGGTCTTACTGCGTTTTTTTTTATTTATTTTTTATCCCCTAGCCATTCAGATGGCAGGAGCCCACATCATTGTTGTACTCTTGCAAATGCGCCTCCATAGACAGAGCCTTTTTCATTTGGAGTGACAAAACCTGACAAAGGTAGCTCCACCTTTTGTCAAGCAGATTTAAAATACAAAGCCAAAGTAGTCCCTATTTTGTCTCGGTATATCTTTTGAGGGTGTTGGAATGTTTGTGAGATTCCAACATCGTCAATATAAGTGAAATGGGGGGGCGTGGCCGAGCTGAGCATGCAGCAGGACGTGTAGGGACCGAGCTCCTCACCCCCTGGCTAACAAATAGCAAATAAATAGCGGCCCAAACGATCCAAAATAATCCAAAATGGTCCGAAACAAAAAATCCCAGGCCCAGGGTGGCTCCCCACGCCGCCACACGGGCACGATGGACAGCTTCATCTGCACACCGAGCACACAGGGCAGCTCCGGACCGCCGGACAAAATGGCGCCCGGATCCCCGAGCCAAGATAGCATGGGGGATTCCCTCCCAGACGACACGCTGACCCAGATCAGGCAGGAGCTGGCCAGGATCTCAACCCAAATGCTTACCAAAGCTGACTCGGGCGGCCTCCTGAAGGAACTCCGGACGGCTATCAGGGAGGAGATCACGGCCTTGCGGACTGATTTGACGGCGGTTGAGGTGAGAGTGGAGGCCCTGGAGACTGAGGCGCAGGCCAGCCGCACGCAACACCGGGCCGCGGAACTGGCGACCACGAGACAAGGGAACATGCTGCTATCCCTCCGACGCCAGGTTGAAGACCTGGAAAACAGGAGTCGGCGGCAGAATATTCGGATCCGGGGACTCCCAGAGCCCGATACAGCTCCTCTGCCTGACACCCTGCGGGCCCTCTTCCAACAGATCCTGGGCCAGGAGTGCCCCAGGGAGATCCAGTTTGACCGCGTGCACAGGGCACTGGGGCCCCAGCGCCCAGACAGCAGGCCTCGCGATGTCCTTTGCTGCCTCCACGCGTACAGTCTTAAGGAGAAACTAATGGCAGCTGCCAGGGACACAGAGAGCATCCAGTTCCGAGGCTCAGAAGTAACCCTCTATCAGGACCTCTCCAGCCTCACATTGGATGCCAGACGTGCCCTCCGACCCCTCACGACCACCCTGCGAGATAGGGGGATCCCTTACCGATGGGGCTTCCCCTTCAGCCTTCAAATCAAGCACGGCAACACGTGGATCCAGGTGCGCTGGCCCGACGATATCCCCAGGGCACTGAGGACCCTCAGACTGCCGAGCATCCGGGTCCGCAATTGGCTCCTGGACACCCCACTGGCACCCAGACAGGACCCGGGCATAGAGGACCACCCGCCCGCGACAAGGAGAGAAGATGCCCAGACACCCAGGATGTGGGGTGGACCGGGCGGAGCGGAGGAGTGACCCTGGAACAGGGAGCATGAGCGGTCCGGTACCGACCGGACCGCGAGGTACTGGGGTGGTCCTGGGAGCTGGGGAGCAGCAGACCCCTAGCGGGATAGTTTAGCATAGGTGGGGTGGGAGGACGAAGCAACCCCATGAACATCAACGGAGCCGCCTCCTCTGCCGGGCAGGACGTCCCTGGCTCCCTGCCCCGCGGTGCCCCATGTAACCGTGACTGTAGTACTCGTTGTGCCCCCCTCCCCCCCCAGCGGAGGATAACCCTAGAAGTCAGTCCCTCCTGAACCCATTGATCCTAGTCCCCTAGATTGCGATAACTGAACTGCAACAGTGCTAACTGCGAAGCTCACTGGCCCTATCCCAGAAGCATAGGCCTATTGCCAATATTGGGCTGTGCGTGATGCCGCGGCCGCCCATTCAGAGGAGCATTTCACACGAACAAGAGGCCTCTCAAGGTCCATATTGTGAGGATAGCACACAGCGCGTTTGAGCAGATAATGGATGGGCAGCTCATGCAACCACTGGCCTGAGCACACAACCCCCAAGAAAGCTGGTAACGCTCATTGTGGACACATAACACACATCCCACATGGCGCTTTGTTATACTTAGACAGCAGTCGCATATAAGCAAGTAAGGCCACGAACGGGAGCCAACCACAAATCACTGAGTGGCACTCCACACACACCAGCGACCCCCCCACCCCCCGAGTTAGAATAGGGACCGGAAGCGGTAGCCCCTGCCCGGGGTTTTGGGTGGGCTGTGAGGGCACTTGGAGTGGGGACGGGGAGTGGGACTCGGGGAAGTGAACTGTACGCTCTGTGCCTGGACAGCACCCGGGGAGACTCGGGATGGGGGTCAATTTGGTCTGGGGCTGCGGGGGGGGGAGGGGCTGCGGGGGGGATCAAGCTTGGGGGGCTGGTGGGGGGGGGGGATCTGTCCCGGGGCCACCAGCGGAGACCGACTAGCGGTCGCCCCAGACCTTTAAGTCCCCTGGGTTGTGGGAGACTGGACCGAGAGAGACCCGCCGGAGCAGCCCGCCCGACACTGCCCCACACCATGATAGCATCAGAACGGGAACCTGACCAGTATATTCTCAAACCAGACCGCAACTTAGTAATGGCTGGCCCAGACAGACGCTGAGGGCCAGGGGGGAGGTCACGATGGAACCACATATATACAGGACAGGTAGTTCTTATCTGGGGACACACCCATCCTTCACACCTGCCCACATTGCAGGCCGCACGCACACCCACAGACGGACTGTAAATCACACTAGGACTGGGGAACGGAAGGGTTGTTAACTTAAGACACGGAACGCCCAGACCGGATCCGCCACCTAGACAGTCAAGTCGACCTTTGTACATAGTTTCATTGTTTTGTTTGTTTACCTCTTTTGACCCACTCACCCCGCGATCACAGACGCAACCACCCCACCGAGACACCGCGACTTGAGGATACCGACTATACGCGAGCCTACCACACCAGACAGACACACCCGGACTCCCCCCCCCCCCCCTCCCGACCCCATCTCCTCCCCCTCCCTGCGTCGCCGTCCCTGCCCTCATGCCCTCCCCGGGGGCTGGGGGGTTCGCCCCGGCGCCCCTGCGCCTCTGGTCCAACAATGTTAGGGGTCTGAATACACCGGAACGGAGGTCGCACCTACTGAGAACAATGTGGGCAGACAGGGCGTCGGTGGCATTCCTCCAGGAAACCCACTTCCAGGGGGGTAGCGCCCCGGCACTTCGGGATTGGAGGTACCCCTTGGGATACTTCGCCAACCACGGAGACTCCAAGAAAGCAGGAGTGGCCATCCTCTTCGCTAGCACTGTGCCATTTCACTGCATAGAAGAAAAGGCGGACCCGAATGGGCGCTACTTGTTCCTTAAAGGCACAATAGCGGACCGGCGCTTCACCTTCGCCTCTGTATACGCCCCCAATGCCAGACAACACCGATTCCTCGCTAATACCTTACGGTTATTGGAAAGCTTTCGGGAGGGGCTCCTGATCCTCGCAGGCGACATTAACGTCCCAATGGACCCCCGAATGGACACCTCGAGGGGCACTAGCTCATTGTCGGGAACCTGCCTCCGAGCCACTCAGACGGCACTTCGAACAGCAGGGCTGGCGGATGGATGGCGGGTCCTTCACCCGGAGGTGAGGGATTATTCCTACTACTCCCCAGTACACTGTGGACACAGTAGGCTTGATTACATCTTTATCTCACAGGAGTACCTTCACTTGCTACACTCGTGTGAGATCCTCCCTGCTAACTGGTCCGATCACTCACCAGTCCTGGCCGTCATGGCGTCCCCCCTCCATAAGCCCACGCGCCGGCACTGGAAACTGAACGACCAACTGCTGACCGACACGATAGCCCTTGCGGACGCTAAAACAGTGCTTCGCCAATACTTCGATGAAAACGACCCCATGGAGACATCGCACCTGACCCGCTGGGAAGCACATAAGTGCGTAATCAGGGGACACTTTATCAAGGTCGGCACAGCGCGAAAGAAGGAACTACACAGGCTCCTAACGGATCTCCATACGCGGGTCGCCCAGCTAGACCAAGAGCACAAAACCACAAACTCAGAAGAAGCATACCAAGCGCTATTGGAAGCCCGACGGGCCCTACAACGCCAACTGTCAAAGCAACTGGCACACTCGTTGAGGAGGTCCAACCGCCACTTCTATGAGTTCTCCAATAAGTGTGGCCGCCTGCTCGCCAGAATGCTTCAACAGAAACGCCGCCAGAGCCACATTACCAAAATCAAGACGCGCAGTGGTCCCCTCACGCAAGTCCCCGACAAAATAATAGGAGAATTCCGGGAATATTACACCAAACTCTACAACATTACACCTGACAGAACAGACATTGAGACACACAGGAGACAAACGCAGATACAAGCATACCTAGATCAGCACGTTACTCGGACTCTCACACAAGAACAAAGCGAGGAACTTGAATCCCCCATTACGATCGAGGAGCTACAGGGGGCCCTGAAAAACACTCCGCTCAACAAGGCCCCGGGACCAGACGGGCTACCCCCACGCTACCTTAAGGCCTTCGGAGAGATACTGCTGCCAGAGCTGCTGCCGGGTCTGAACTCGCTTCTGGAGGATGGACGGTTTCAGGGGGACACCCTTCTGGCAACCATAACGGTCATACCCAAGGAGGGCAAGGACCCGGCCGCATGCTCCAGTTACAGGCCGATATCGCTGCTAAACTCGGACCTTAAGCTATTCACAAAGATCCTAGCGACCCGCATAGGCCGACTGGTCTCCACTCTAATCCACCCGGATCAAACGGGCTTCATCCCGGGGAGAGAGGCCAAGGACAACACGGTCCGGGCACTTAACATCATGCACTCACAACAGCACTCCGACCGGGGTAGCCTTCTCCTTTCCACCGACGCCGAGAAGGCTTTTGATAGGGTGGACTGGCAGTTCCTACAAACCACGCTACGGAGGATGGGTTTCGGTCCCAACATACTGCGATGGATCGCGGCGCTGTACGAGACCCCGAGGGCCCAGCTCCGGATCAACGGGGTTCTCTCCCCGACATTTGAGATAACAAACGGGACCCGGCAGGGGTGTCCCCTGTCCCCCCTCCTGTTTGCCCTCTCTCTGGAACCATTTCTGGAGGCGGTCAGACGGGATGGGGGTATTACGGGGATCACCCAGGGCGACCGAGAACACAAAGTGGCAGCCTACGCGGATGACCTCCTCTTCTTTATAAGAACACCACTGGTCTCGTTACCTAACCTACTCTCGGCTTTCGACGCGTATGGAGCACTCTCAAACTTGAAACTTAACGCGACAAAGTCGGAAGCTCTCCCCATATCCCTGACTCACGGGCAGGTGGAACAACTGGAGGCACGCTTTCCCTTTCGGTGGTGCCCGCAACGACTAAAATACCTCGGAATCTGGCTGACGAGGGACCTGGACCGGCTCTACCAGGAGAACTTTCTCCCCATCCTCCGCACACTCCAAACGGACCTGATGCGTTGGGGGAAGCTATGTGTATCATGGTTTGGACGGATAAATACAGTGAAGATGAACTTGCTACCACGCCTGCTGTATCTGTTCCAGACCATTCCAATAGCTCTCCCACAAGCCTTCTTCAAGTCCCTGGGCTCTGCGATACTGAAATTTGTGTGGTCGTCGGGCCCACCGAGAGTGAGGAGGGCTCAACTTACCCTCCCGAAACATCGTGGAGGCACGGGACTGCCATCTATACAGGGATACTACCAAGCCTCCCATCTCTCCCGCATCATCGACTGGCATGTGACGGACACAGACAAACAATGGGTCCACCTGGAGCGGACGTGGGCGGGGGGACGGATCCCACTGGTGGTGTGGACACGAACCCCGATGCGAGATCAGGAACTCAGGAACCACCCCTTTATTGGGGCGACACTGAGGATATGGTCGACCATCCGCTACAAGCTGCAGTTCACGACCTACCCCGCGCCCATGACACCGGTAATACACAACCCGGAACTGGCTGACGGCCTGCGAATGCGGGACATAGAAGGTTTTGGAGGGAGGGGGGCCCAACACCTCCGGGCGTGGTGTACCAGGACAGAAATGAAAACATGTGCCGCCATGACAACACATACCAGGCCCACGGGCCTACACCAATTCCGATACCACCAGGTTAAACATTACTACGCCACTCTCCAAGGGAAACAGTTACTACACAGAGACCCCACACAATTCGAGGCATTCTGCTCCAATGGAGAACATTTGACTCGTGGAATATCGACACTCTATGCAATGCTCGGGTCAGCTGACCAAGGGACGCCGGCACATTTCCACTCTAAGTGGGAGCAGGCTACGGGGGTCGCCCTGACGGACCAGCAATGGGGGAAGATACATATCCTAGCGCACCAAGGGATACTGAGCACCAAAATGCAGGAACTTAACTATAAAGTCCTGACCTGCTGGTACAGGACCCCATCCAAACTGAGATCCATGGGGCTGACATCAGATGGCACATGCTGGCGATGCAACGCCGCCGAGGGAACAGACCTACACGTGTGGTGGGCATGCCCCCGGATCACAGGCTACTGGCAACAGATCCATGACAAACTCGTGGAAATCCTAGACGAAGACATACCCATGGAACCCATGCCTATGTTGCTCAACCACACGCAGATGCCGATACCACGCTACAAAAAATCTCTAATTAGGCACTTCCTCAATGCGGCCAAGAGCCTGGTCCCAGCCAGATGGAAGTCGGCGGATGTCCCCACGATATCACAATGGATAGATAAGGTGGACGAAACATACACGATGGAGACCCTCACGGCTGAGCTACGGGGGACTCAGGAGCGCTGCACCCAACTGTGGACCCCTTGGATCATCTACATGGCGGACCGGGGGCGGGACGCGCCGGGGCGGGCCCGCCAGGGACCTGGGGGAGGAGCTGGGGATGCATAGGTGGGAACGTGAGACACAGGGACGCAGAACCCCCCCTTCCCCTTTTTTTTTTTTTTTTTTTTTTTTTTTTTTTCCCTTCCTTCTTCTTCTTCTTCTTCTTCTTCTTCTCCCTTCTCCCCCCCCTTCCCCTCCACCCCCTACCCTTGCCTCGCGCCCGGGACTCGACTGACCCCCCCCGACCAACAGGACTCGACTGACACCCCCCCCAACCAATAGGACTCGGAATGTACGTTAAGGGCCCCCACCCACACAAGACTAGCCTCCCGAGGCCCGAGCGCAGCCACGAGGGGGACCGATAGGCCCGCGCGAGTAGCATAGCGACACCAGACTCCATAGGCGGACATAAGCGGGTGGGAGACAGAGCGGGGAGAGACACACTCGCTGCACACAACTAGACAAGCGATAGGACATAGCCGGGCTCTAAAACTAGACGGACATCGGACGAGACCAGTGGGCCCCACCATAGTACTGATAGGATCTCTCAGGGGGGTGACCCGTACAGGGACCCCTTACCCCCGGCCAAGACATAAGCGACGCAGGCAGCCCAAAGGTGGCTCTCTCCACCCAGGACGGCTCAGGGACGCTACGACACCCATCCCCAAGACACAGATGGTGGGAGACACTGCCCGTACATCAGGCCGACGAGGCCGCGACCCTAGGGAAACTGACGCTCCACAGGGCAATTCCACCTACCACCCTCCCCCTAGGGGAACGGGCATGACCCACACCTCGAACCGAGGAACCACAACCCAACCGCACATCGAAATGCACCCCCCGGTCTGCCACCCCCCCAAGACCACGGGGTGGGTGTGGGGGCCGTGGGGTGGGCATTGGGAATAGTGACATCCTTAGTTGACCTCCAGGGGCCGACTCCACCAACCCACACGGACTCAATCACCTGCGGAGCCCCAACAATAGGCCAGTAACTCAACGGAGGGAATGACACGGGGGAGGGGTATACTAGATGGGGTCTTTAGCAAACCATTGTTATGTCAAAAAAAATGTTTGTACTGTTACCTAAACATAAAACTAAATAAAGAATGTCAAAAAAAAAAAAAAAAATATAAGTGAAATGAAATTTTGGAGATGTGACAAAATGCTAATTTTGATCTGTTGATGGCTCGATGTTCTTACCCCATCAGATGCACCTGAAACAAGTCTGACCTTTTTATAAATTGATTCCTTGCTGTTGTAACAACAGACTGCTGTGTGCAGAGAATTTCCAAAGCCATCAGAACGTTAGACAGATTATTAAAATGTGGACAACTGCACAAAAAGAACACGCTTTTAATGTTCCAATCCCTGATCGTGTGTCTGAGTCCTGTATTGCAGTATTGTTTGTTAATTAAAACGCCACTTAAATCTCCTTTCCTTCCTGTAAAGATTTAATTCTGCATTGTAAGCTCTAACAACACCTTCTTGCTTAACGTTTAAGACCTTGGCTACTTGGAATACGTGGTATTCCCACAGTGAAACTTGCATCATACGGCCGCCTGATTCAGTTGCCCACAGAATATTTGTACTTTCTTTGTAAATGGGTTAACTTTTGCTTGTACGCATGCTGCTTGCGGTGAGTGTCATTGCAGGATTTGCCTCACAATTTGTGCATGCAATTGTATAAAACTCACAAGGGGGCTCTATTCCAGAAATAGGGCAAGATAACCGTGACCTACTCCCCATCCTGTTTCACCTCATACTATAGTCCAACAACTGCTCTGAAGGCTTTTAAATAAGTATACAATAACATCAGAAAATTGCTGTGTGTCCCTGTTGTATACAGTGTTGCTATGACCTCATCATAGCCGATAGACTCTCCTAATTGGTACACACCTACCGTTTAGCAATTTTGGGAGTAGAATATCTACAGAGCTCAAAAATATGGAGCTCTGCTAAGCCCAAATACATTATTAAAAGAAAAAAAATACAAAAATGAAAACCGTTTTAGATTTTAGTAAATATATATTTTTTTGTTTTTTTGTTGAGGCATGTTATTTTTCCTTTTTTTTTTTTTTTTTTTTTTTTTTTTTTTTTTACTTGTGTAAGAAAAATACTATTTACCTGTCAAATCTAAACACATGAAATTGGAATAATTGCAGCATTATATTCTGTGAAAATATTTTATTCCTCTGTAAAGACTGTGGTATGACAGTAATTTTAAAAAAGCGATCTAAGCACTGTAAGCGCGTTGCTTACTGTATCTGGTACACTGAGTTAAAAAAAAAATAAAAAAATGCAGCTTTGACGTGTAATTGGCACAACGTGTGAGCCCGCAGACCCATTGGTATGGCAATGGTCCTTTTAGTGACCGTCATGGTGGCCTCCAAATCCCACGGCCTGCAGGAAGAGCCCTATAAAGGGCTAAAGACACAGGGACTATATTTATATAGGGGGTGCACAGTTGTGTTGGTAGTGCTGTGGGAACAAGAGACTTTTATAAAAATGCAGAAATAGATTTAAACATTTAATAAAAGGACATGAAATGCTTTGATGTCCCTCATGGAATTATAAATCTGCTTTATTTCATTTAAGGATCTCAGAATGTGAACAAATATGTTATCTTTGCCAAACACTGAATATTTCATTTGTCCGTGAGATTCGATCTATGTGCGGTTTTACTACTTGCATGTCCGGACGTGTCGCTGAGACATCATTTGGGAGTTGGAAATCCGTGAATCCTTACTATACAGCAGTACATCTTTCAGAATTACCATCAACCTCGACTGCTCCAAATTACCAGCCGGCATTTACTTTGTGAATAGCGCCAATCTATAAACGCAGCAACAATTCTTTATCAGTTTCCTCCTTATGTTTTAATATGTAGGCTGTAAGACTGTAAGCTTGTTTGAGCTGGGTCCTCTTCAACCTATTCCTGTAAGTTTTCTTGTAATGGTCCTATTTATAGTTAAATTCTCCCCCCCCCATCCCTCATAATATTGTAAAGCGCTGTGGAATATGTTGGCGCTATATAAATGGTAATAATACGTCTTTGTACGAATCTGCTCAACTGATCAGTACGTGTTCCAGGTTAATAGTTGAAATGTCTACAGATGCTTCGCTCCAAAGCCTCATGGGTGTTGGGAGACTACCTATGTGGTAACAATTATTTGTAATATTTTTTTTCGCAACAGGTTTAAAACAAAAAAATTACTGAAGTGTCGTTGTCAAAGCTTTTAACGTCTTCAGTTCTTACTGAAAATATAAACAATAATTATTTAAATGTTATCTTAATGCAGATATAGCAACCCTCTATAGCTTACCTTCTAACACATGGCCGATTGTGATCGGAGGGTGGAAAATATTAAATGTGTGCTTTATAGTTAATCATTTCCGATTGTTGTCATTTAGCATAACTAGCGTTAAATTAAACTGCCCAGAGGCTTTGTAATGAAATAAGCATTATTTTTCCCCTCTTACTTTTCAGTAATTCTGCATCTTGGATATCTGATTAAATCACAGTCTGTCGAACAGATATTTGCCATTAGAAATTAGTTTAAGATGTACATTTTCCATACAGTGCATCACACCACGTGGAACAGGATGCCGCAGTAAATGTGCATGCAAGATAAATTATTCATGTTGGTAAAAAGTGGAACTATTAAATGTATTAGATCTTTAACAAAATCCTAAAAATATTTTGAACCTGTAAAATTCTTTAATATGGCTTTAAATAGTAGAACACTTTCAGACAGATATCTGAGCGTGATCACATTTGCAGTGATGCATTGATGACATCACTCATTCCCCAAAGCACTGTAAAGTTTACGAGATTTACACGTGCTTTGTCCCGCACTCCTCGCCCCACTATCAATAATCGCTTCAGTATTGGTAATTGGGGGGGAATTATTGAATTGTTCCTTTTAGAGACTTGGCATTTCCACTTCTAAGGGGGTCCATTGATTATCTAGAGCTTACACTAATGAATAACATAAATTTTGCTTACCGAAAATTTCTTTTTCCTGAAGATTAGAGGCAGTGCTTATACCACAGGGATATCCAATCTGGAGGGAAAAAACAGGCAGGCAAATCTCCAAACATTTTAATCCCTCCCCTAATTACCTCCTTTCCCATAAGTAGCAGCTCCTCCTGATCATCCCCAGACAATACATAAGCCAAATAGCTGCAAAATTACTTAGTTTATTAGAAAAAAGGGGCGGGAATTGTAGCACTGCCTCTAATCTTCAGGAAAAAGAAATTTTCGGTAAGCAAAATTTATGTTTTTCCTTTCAGATTAGAGGCAGTGCTTATACCACAGGGATATAATAAAGCAGATCCAGAGGGCGGGTTCATTTCACTACTGCTTGAAGCACCTTGCGCCCAAAAGCTGCATCCTCCGAGGCCAGTATGTCCAACTTGTAGTGTCTTGAGAAAGTATGGAGAGAGGACCACGTAGCCGCTGAACAAATCTGAGAAGGAGAAGCAGCCGCTCGCAGTGCTCAGGACGTTGAAACAGCTCTAGTAGAATGAGCCTTTAAAGGGCCTGCATGATTCATGCCATTCTTGGAATAAGCCAACTGAATGCAGTCCTTCAGCCATCTAGCCAGAGAACTCTTCGAAACCTTCATGCCTTTCCTTGTGCCCTTGAATAAGACAAAAAGACTGTTATCCTTCCTGAAGGATTCTGTCGCTTTTAGATATTGCAAAAGACATCTCTTTACGTCTAGGCAGTGAAATTTGCTTTCCAAAGCGTTAGACGGATTCTGACAAAAAGTTGGTAAGACCACTTCCTGGTTAACATTTGAAACAGAAAAAACTTTCGGGCTGAACGAAGGATCGAGCTTTAGAACCACCTTGTCCTGATGAAAAAACTAAAAAAGGAAAATTTGCCCTAAGAGCTTGGATCTCACATACTCTTTTAGCAGATGTAATAGCCACCAAAAAAACAGTTTTCAATGAAATGATCTTTAGGGAAGCTTCCTCCAATGGTTCAAAGGGCGGCTCACAAAGCGCGGAAAGGACTAAGTTTAGATCCCAGGGAGGACAGGTTTCCCTAGCATAGGGCACCAAACGAGTCAGAGCTCTGAAGAACCTAGAAATCAGAATATTTGAGGCCAGGCATCTGAGGGAGAAGAAACTGATAGCAGAAACTTGTAATTTCAATGATGCAGGTTTAAGGCCTTTTGCAAATCCCATCTGAAGGAAACTTAGGATCTTCTGTATGGACGCGGAAACCGGGTTGACTTTAAACCTACAACACCACTGACAAAATATCTTCCAAATTCTAGTGTAGATCTTAGATGTAGATTCCTTGTTAGTTGCCAACAGGATTTTAATCACTTCAGGATCCAGACCTTTGCTCTCTAAAATCTGGAATTCAGAAACCAAGCCGTCAACTGGAATTTCCGAAGGGTCGGAAGAGGCACCATGGCGTCCTCTAGAATTTCTCCTGAAAGAGGCAACTTCCAAAAGGTGGCCCCTGGAAAGTTCAGGAGAACCGAGAACCAACTTCTTCTCGGCCACCATGGAAGGATTAGGATAATTCTTACATTCTCCAGCCTTACTTTTTGAAGTATTCTGGGAATAAGCACTACTGGCGGAAAGATATAAGCCAGGTTGAACTTCCATGGAACTGACAGGGCATCTATGAAATCCGGCCTGTCTGCTGGATTTAGGGATGCAAACCGTCTTGTCTTCCTGTTCATTCTGGATGCCATCAGGTCTATCTCTGGAACACCGAAGCGGTCTGTGATGAAATTGAAAGTTCTGCATGACAGGGACCAATCTGCTTGTTTCAAATGATGCCTGCTCAGGGCATCTGCCACCACATTGAACTTTCCTAAAATGTGAACTGCAGAGATGGACATAAGGTGCACTTCTGCCCACAGCATGATCATTGAACACAGGCTTTCTAATCTTGTCGATCTCGTACCTCCCTGTTTGTTCAAATATGCCACTGTCGTACGATTGTCTGAACGAATTTGAATATGTCGATTTTTGATGAGAAACTGAAACGCCAAGAGAGCCATCCATACGGCCTTTAATTCCCTGAAGTTCAAGGAACTTCTCATATCCTTCTCTTGCCAGGACCCCTGCTTCTTTATGTCTCCCAGATGGGCCCCCCAGCCCAGCGCAGAGGCGTCTGTTATGATAGTGAAGGACTTCATCCGGAACGACAGACCCTCGTGGAGGAATCGAGAAGATGTCCACCACTGCAGACTTTTCAAAGTTAGATTGTTGAACCTCATCAGCCCATCTAGGCCGAGTTCCTGTCGATTCCAGACTAGCAGAATGTTTCTTTGTAGAGGTCTCATTCTGGCTTTTGCCCAACCGACTGCCGGAATTGAGGCTGTAAACAGACCGATCAAGCACATGGCTTCTCTGATTGAAAACACACTCTTTACTCTGAGATTCCGGATTAACCGCTTGATCTTTAGTTTCTTTTCTTCTGGCAGGAATAACTTCATTGCGATAGAATCCAAAATTAGACCCAAGAACTGGATCCTTTGAACTGGCACTAGTTCCGATTTGTTGAAATTTATTAGCCAGCCATGCTTTTCCAGCGATTTGATGGCTGTCCCCAGATCTAACTGTAGTTGAACCTGGGACTCTGCAATCAACAGCCAGTCGTCCAAATACGGAATGACAGCGATGCCCATACCTCTTAGAAAAGCTGAAACGACTACTAGAAGCTTTGTGAATACTCTGGGCGCTGATGATAGGCCGAAAGGCAGTGCTCTGAATTGGTAATGTTTGGTTACCGATTGGCAGCATACCGCAAACCGTAGAAAACTTTTGCTGGATTCCGCTATGGGTACATGAAGATAGGCATCTTTCAAATCCAGGGACGCAAACCAATTTTTTGGGTGAATAAGCAGAGCCGCTGATTTTACTGTTTCCATGAGGAATTTCTTTTTGATAATCCGCTTGTTTACGGCTTTTAGGTCTAGAATAGGTCTGAACGAACCATCCGGTTTTGGCACCAAGAAAAGTCTTGAATAGGTGCCTTGATGTCTTTCCTTTATAGGAACTTCTTCCACCACTCTTTTTAGTAACAGAGTCGACACTTCTCGCATCAGAGAGAGTTCCATATCTAGAGACTGAACCCTGGAACATAGAAACCTGTGCATTGGGGCTTGTGATAATTCTAGAGCGTATCCGTGCTCTATCACTGTAAGGACCCAGCGATCTGATGTCGTCTCTTTCCAATGCTCTAGGAAGTGACTCAACCTTCCACCCACAGGCCTGGCGTCATAATTTTTTATTTCTCTTGGCAGTAAACCTTTCCTTCTTCCTATAATCAAAGGCTCTTTGCTGTTGACCCTTGAAATAGTTTCTACGAAAGGAACTTCTAAATGAGGGACGTGTCTCTGCGTTACGGCTTCTAGACTGCTTCCTATATGATACTGGTAAAGCTTTCCTTCCTTCCTTCATCTGTTTCAACAGCTCATCCAGTTTAGAACCGAAAAGTCTTCCTGGTTCAAAAGATAGTTCACACAGTGAATTTTTAGATGCCGCATCTGCAGACCAATTTCTAAGCCAAAGCGCTCTCCTGGCGACTGTTGAAATACCTATATTCTTGGCCGATAATTTCAGGCTTTCTGTAGAAGCATCCACTAAAAAATCAGATGCCATCTTGATATTTTTTAATAGCTTTAACGGGTCTTCCTTAGCTTCTCCCGTATATACCTTTTCTAGTTCTTCCAACCAAAGTTTTTGGGCCTTGGCAACGGATGACCCCGTAATCAAAGCTTTAGATTGGGCTGCAGAAGAGATGAACAACTTCTTTAAAGAGGAGTCCATGCGTTTATCCATGACATCCTTGAGCCCGCTTGAATCTCCAATTGGTAATGTAGTCCTTTTTACCTATTTGAGCAATAGGGACGTCCACTACAGGGACCGTATCCAGCTTACAGTCTTGCTCCGTTACTATGGAAAAAAGAGTTTTAAAATGCTTAGAAATAAACGGCTTGTGACTAGGGAACTTCCATTCTTTCAAAATCAATTCCTTAATCTGTGGGTGAAAAGGAAACACTTTGGACTTTTTCCCTGTTTCCTCAAAATCCAAGATGCACTGCACTTCTTTAATCAATTTCCCAATGGCTTCATCTGGGAAGGCAAATTCCTCATCTGAGGAATCACTGCCTGAATTATCTTCATACTCAGAACCACTAGTTCCCGAACTAGTATCAGAAGCTTCCCAAGATCTCAGTCTTTTCTTAGCATGTTTTACCATCTGCGAATCTTGGGCAACAGAAGCCTGGACTGAATGTAATGCAGCTGACTGCATATCCACAAATGTTTGCTGCATACTTTGCTGCAACCAGCTGAGAAAAGTGGACATTTCTGTTCTCTTTGCTTCCTCTGAAGCTTCTTTTGAACATACTGAGCAAAGTTTCTTTTTACAACCATCAGGCATAGGTTGGCCACACACAGAGCACATTAAATGCTTGGTTTTAGATGCACATTTCCCCTTCTCAGCAACTTTATCCATATTTTCCGGATTAGACATACTGGGAAAACAAGAAAAGGGAAAATAATCAAAATTTTCTCCTTACGGATTCAGGCTAAGAACCATTTAAAATGAAAACTTAGCAGTCTTACCTTAAATGGCCTGAGAGTGTGTTGGAGGGCAGGTGAGAAACACACTTTACAACCGTTCTGAGAGCTCCTGGCAAACAGAGGTTGCTGCTGGTAAATGCTCATATAAGTCCTGTAACCAAACGAAAACGCCCAGTTCAAATTTGGCGCCTGAATCCAGGTTCGCATTGCGCATGTGCATAGCGCTCTGCGACTCCCTGGTGGAACGCAACGCAACCTGTGCGTGCGTTCCACCGACAGGACCTCCCAGCCGACGCACGCCTGCGTCCTTCGTCATACCGGCACCTGGCACGGCAAAAGACGGCAAAATAAAATTTGAGGGACCACGCCGGCCGGCGTGTTGAAGGCTACTTACCGGACATCAAGGAAGCAGAGCCTCCAGAGCCTCAGCCCTTCTCACCTACTTCCTGGAGAACCTCCTGTCTAACCTCCCCTGCCGAAGGCAGGCAAAGAACTGGGGATGATCAGGAGGAGCTGCTACTTATGGGAAAGGAGGTAATTAGGGGAGGGATTAAAATGTTTGGAGATTTGCCTGCCTGTTTTTTCCCTCCAGATTGGATATCCCTGTGGTATAAGCACTGCCTCTAATCTGAAAGGAAAAAAACCATTGCAAATTACATATACGGTAACTTGTGTTAACATGATGTGTATTTTATTTTAGCTTTTTGTTATTAAATGCTCCGTTTTCATTTCAATTTCTATTAAAGATTTAGAAACTGTCATTACTGTTCGGTCCAGGCACAGCCAAACCTGACTTTGCAAATGTGAAGGAGAAATAGAAACATTAGCAGGGGTTACTAAATGAATTTAAAATTTAAGGCTAAAATAGATGAACTGTGGGAAAAAGTCGACCGTACCAGTTTGGTTATTTTGGTCTGAAATCTTAAATGGACATTATAGTCACCTGAACAACTTTAGATTAATGAAGCAGTTTTGGTGTATAGAACATGCCCCTGCAGCCTCACTGCTCAATCCTCTGCCATTTAGGAGTTAAATCCCTTTGTTTATGAACCCTAGTCACACCTCCCTGCATGTGACTTGCACAGCCTTCCATAAACACTTCCTGTAAAGAGAGCCCTATTTAGGCTTTCCTTATTGCAAGTTCTGTTTAATTAAGATTTTCTTATCCTCTGCTATGTTAATAGCTTGCTAGACCCTGCAAGAGCCTCCTGTATGTGATTAAAGTTCAATTTAGAGATTGAGATACAATTATTTAAGGTAAATTACATCTGTTTGAAAGTGAAACCAGTTTTTTTTTTTTTTCCATGCAGGCTCTGTCAATCATAGCCAGGGGAGGTGTGGCTAGGGCTGCATAAACTAAAAATAAGTGATTTAACTCCTAAATGACAGTGAATTGAGCAGTGAAATTGCAGGGGAATGATCTATGCACTAAAACTGCTTTATTTAGCTAAAGTAATTTAGGGGACTATAGTGTTCCTTTAAAGTTCTCTTTGAATTTCCAACAGTTCTCACTTTAGCGAATGCTTCTCTATGAGAAGCCTTTGGTCTTCGCAAGGCCCTTCTGTTAGATGCGTAAAAGACGTCCTGGCACCATAACCTATTAAGAGATTACAGGTTATTGTGGCGTCTTTAGATGGAACGTACACTTTCAAATGTGTTTCCTAGTGAACCACCTGCTAATTTATAATCGTAACATGTTCGCACTGCATTCTAATGACTAATACCCTTTATAACTCCCTTGACAGGTTTTACTTGTATTTAATTTTTTTATGACTTGGCAGCAAACAAGCTAATTTTCCCTAAATATGTATTACTCATAAATGGAGTCTAATTTCTGGAGTGGCCTGACTGGTGTCGTCTTCCATTCTGCGTTCTCTGGGTTCTGCGCTGGGAGATTGTTGCAGTGCCTACCTGTTTGAAGATGCGATTGCATGGGGTTTGCAGTATAAATAAAAATTGTTGCTAAACTTGGGGTGTGGCTGCATCGCTCGTGAATTCCTTTTGGCCGGAGCGACTGGGGAAATGGATCTCTCGTTGTAATGTAAACAGCTCAGCATACCAGGCTAATGTTCTGTATCAAGGGCGTGCGTACACTCCACTTTCTACACTTTGTGCTTAATACACGGATACATAATCTGTCCCTCAGTAAAGGTCATCTCCAGACTGGATTTCACACGAGTTATGTAATTTTTTTTGTTTGTTTTTTTTGTAACAAAAGTAAAAATGGAGGCATTCACCTTTTGAAGTAGCAGCAAGTCTCGCATTGTTTTCAATGACACCTGAGCATCTCCTATTAACCCCTGCTACGATGTGTAGTTGGGCAGCAGTTTGTGAAATAAGGTGAATGGAATATTCTCAAACGGATACTGATGGCAGATGCATTGTCTGTCAGGTTCACATGAAAACCATGGTGAAACGACACAGGTTTTTTTTTTTTTTGTACAGCTTATTGTAGTGGTTCTGGTGTATACAGTATGTCCCAGCAGGCATTTTAATGTAAACACTGCCTTTTCATAGAGAATGTGTGTACATTACTGCCTACTAGTATAGCAGCACCTACGTTCAGCATCTCCACGCTCTGCATAGACGCTGACTATTCCCCATAGAGATGCTTATAGGCGTAGTGTTTTTCCGAACATGTGAAATAGCCCCCTAATGCTTTTCTATAGGAAAGCATTGGATTGGCTGAAATCATTAAAATGAATGATCAGCAGCGAGGAGACCCGTGTGGTGCTGGGAAAAATTTGCTAAAATTAACTTTTTTGCAAGGGTCAAGGGAGGACACCTAAAATTTGTTTTCACACTTAGTGTCAGGATTACACTTTTGTATTCCTGACACTATTGTGTTCCTTTAAACATAAAGTTCTATTGAAATACCATCGTTTTATATAAATCATATGGTATTAAGTAAGACCTAGCATCATTGTGAGTCTCCTGTTCCACAGCTTTCAGGAATAGTCGAGATGGCGTGCCAATGTTGGTGTACCCACATGACCAATTAGTTGTGTTATTCAGTCTATGGGGCGTCTACATCAAACGTCACTTTCAGAATTAATTGGCACTTGTTTAGGCTGTATTCCTCCGGGAGCCCTCTGCAAATGCGTTATTTAAGACGTTTATGGAACGCTTTTGGGCTGAGTCCCAGTTGATTGTAATGGGGCTTGGTTTTGTGGCTTTTACTTGCAATTTTAGAGGAATTTAAACTTTGTAAGTGCCTGTGGTCGTCCTGTTTGGGTTCCAACCATGCAGTGTTCTTGGTCTACTTACGGAGGTCAGGAATAGGAGTGTCTAATAGTTTCACACTACACATTTACCTTATTGGATTATCTCGTCACAGTTTGATTAACAGCAGAGTAAATAGTGTGCTGCTGGATTCTGGCATCCGATAGGTTCGGTGTGCAAGGCTCTTATTGTACAGCCAGCTTCTGGGCAAGTTTTTCTAAAAATGACCAGAGCTGGGGATATTTAGAGATGGACCACCACTGGGTGCCGTGTACCTAGCTCATCTGTAGACTGATCATGCTCGTTATTGAGGATATATACAGCAACTGGCTTTCCTCCTGCAATCAGTGCTACAGTACATATTTTCTTTTTATTTGGAGCTTGGAAGCCTGTGATGAGAAGTGGTAAAAAGCTTGTAAATCTTCATGAACCCGGGATTTTACGAGCATTGACAAGGCTATTGCGCAATTTATTCCAAACTTGAACTATAACTTTCCAGCTAAAATATTTTGTCATAAATATGCAATTCTTTTGTCCGTGCTCGACAATTCCTAGTTTATCGAACCACCATTAAATTTATACAGTGAAGAGTTTTAGCTTAGGTCCCAGTAAGATCTCCATTTTAAGCAGGGATTCGGTACATGCGAGGCTACAATCCCCCCTCCTTCCTGAAACCTTGGCACCATAGAATTCCTTTGGGGAAGCCTTGACTATAAATAGTCTGGATGATTGCTGAAAGCATTGTGTTTACTTCTCTGTAATATTAGCCAGCAGGGCACGTGCTTCTCATCACGGGCGGATCTGTAATATGGTATTTAACCCTGGTATATTTAAAGCACTCTTTAATAGGGCTCCTGTTTACCAGTGGCAGCAGTGCATCCCTGCTTCATGGTAGTACACTTTGGTTATCGTGGTCTCCGTGGAGTCGCTGTGTCCCTAATAACTAATTTTTCTGTTTCTCCCTGTGATGATTCAAGAAGCAATATTCAAGATTACTCTTGTTTTGTTAAAGGGACACTATAGCCACTAGAGGGACTTCCGGGTTCTTAAACAACTTTATGGTAGCTCAAACGCTATGCATGAGTACCTCCAGCGTCGCCGGAATCCCCATAGGAAAACACTGAATAATGCTTTCATTTGGGGAGGTCTAATGCGTGCACGGCCGGGGGAGGAGCATGGGCGGAGCCTGACCCAGCTCCAAGGGACATCGGCGCTGGATTCAGGTAAGTGTCTGAAAGTGTTTTAACCCCTTCGGCAACATGGGATGGGGGGCAGGTGGGAGGGGGGCACTGTAGGATTCTCTAGTGCCAGGAAAACGGGTTTGTTTTCCTGGCACTGGAGAGTCCTTTTAATGAAGCAGTTTTGATGTATAGATTATGCATCTGGAGTTTTACTGCTCAATTCTCTGCCATTTAGGAGTTAAAATACTTTTTTGTTTCTGTTTACACAGCCCTAGCCAACCTCCTCTGGCTGTGAGTGACAGACCCTGCATGGGAAACAATGGTTTCATTTTCTATCAGATGTTAACTTGCTTTAGAAGTTTGTATCTCATGATCTGTAAATTGAACTTTATTGACACAGAGGAAGCTCCTGCATGGGCCTAGAAGGCAATTAACTGAACAGGAGATGAGGAATTCTACATTAAAGGGATACTTTAGGCACCCAGACCACTTCAGCTCATTGAAGTGGTCTGGGTGCCAACTCCCATCACCCGTAACCGTGCAAGTGTAATTTATTGCCGTTTTTATAAACTGCAATAATTACCTTGCAGGGTTAACTCCTCTTCTAGTGGCTGTCTACCAGACAGCAGCTAGAGGGACTTCCACCTTCTTAGATGACTTTTGGTTGTCTAAATGACACTGGATGCCCTCACGCTATGCATGAGGACCTCCAGCGTTGCTGGAATCCCCATAGGAAAGCATTGAATAATGCTTTCCTATGGGGAGGTCTATTGCATTCGCGCGGATCCCCGCAGGCATTGCCACACATGCCGGCGTAGGAGCATGAGTGGAGCCTGACCCAGCGCAGAGGAACATCTTCGCTGGATTCAGCGAAGTGTCTGAAGGGGTTTTAACCCCTTCAGCGATGTGAGAGGGGGGGTGCTCTCCAAGATTCTCTAGTGGTAGGAAAACGGGTTTGTTTTCCTTGCACTTTAGAATCCCTTTAAAGGAACACTATAGTCCCCTAAATTACTTTAGCTAAATAAAGCAGTTTTAGTGCATAGATCATTCCCCTGCAATTTCACTGCTCAATTCACTGTCATTTAGGAGTTAAATCACCTTGTTTCTGTTTATGCAGCCCTAGCCACACCTCCCCTGGCAATGATTGACAGAGCCTGCATGAAATAAAAACTGGTTTCACTTTCAAACAGATGTAATTTACCTTAAATAATTGTATCTCAATCGCTAAATTGAACTTTAATCACATACAGGAGGCTCTTGCAGGGTCTAGCAAGCTATTAACATAGCAGAGGATAAGAAAATCTTAATTAAACAGAACTTGCAATAAAGAAATCCTAAATAGGACTCTCTTTACAGGAAGTGTTTATGGAAGGCTGTGCAAGTCACATGCAGGGAGGTGTGACTAGGGTTCATAAACAAAGGGATTTAACTCCTAAATGGCAGAGGATTGAGCAGTGAGGCTGCAGGGGCATGTTCTATACACCAAAACTGCTTCATTAAGCTAAAGTTGTTCAGGTGACTATAGTGTCCCTTTAAGCAGAATGTGCAATAAAGGAAATATAAACAGTAGATCTCTATTTGCAGGAAGTGTTTTGCAAGGCTTTGTAAGTCACATGCAGTGAAGGTGTGGCTAGGGCTGCATAAACAAAGTGATTTAACTCCTAAATGGCAGAGAATTGAGCAGCGAGACTGCAGAGGCATTTATACACCATAACTGCTTAATTGAGCTAAAGTTGTTTTGGTGACTACAGTGTCCCTTTAAGTTCCCTCTTGTGTACAGCCAATCAAGACCTATTTAGTTTTATCTGCGGAACCTGTTTGTGGTCCTGTCAATTGCATGTGATCCTTTAAAGGGACTTTGCCATGCTAGTCTCCAGTTGAAGGGAGATTCCAAGCATCATAACCCATGGAACTAAATGGTGGTTGTGATGCCAGAAGCCTATATGTGGAGGTGCTGGCTATTTCAGAATCTTTTATAGGATATTCCCGAAGTCCATCCAAACCTTACTTTTGCAACCTCAGAATGTAAAATGTTCCAAGGACATTGTGAACTGAATTTATAACGTTTTGGGGTAACTGTGTTTTTGCAAACACATTTCAGTGAGGTAGAATTGATGGCATTACACTTTCCATCACTTTTTGATGCTGACTAGTGATTATTTTAACAAAGTTATGAATCTATGCAGTTCTATTCTAGATATGGGTGATACGACTTAAAGGGACATTTCACCAAGCTAAAGTTCTTTAGAGGTCTGATATAATGTGTGTGTGTGTGAAGGGTTTGTCTTGTTTTTCATTTAACAAAAAGTGCAGAATTGAATAGAAATGGGCACTTTTATAAATAGTTCTACTACTGCCTGGTTGTTTAGCTCAGTGGGGGAAGGCAGTTTGCCCAGAGTACCTGTCTTGCAAAGACTCATTGAGCTGCATTGGGAAGTCTGTGATTAGGCAGCCACAGAAAGTCTGGGCGGAGTTAGAAAGGGAGGGTTTACAAAGGCAGCAGAAAAGAGATCTGCAGGTTTTACAAGCGGTTTTTAGGTATTACACCAATGGAAAAAATGCATAATTAAACGCATGCATATTTTTTGGGAGTACATGCATACTAAACAGGGATTTCTAGATTTTAAAGTATTTGGGCATTTTAATGTCCCTTTACGTAATCTCCTATGTACCTTGAAACAATGCGTAATGCTTTCTGCTTGTGCCATCCATATCTTAATAATTATTCTAGGCTACTAGTATTGCTATCTAGCTAAATATGGAGCATCCAATAGCTACGAAGACTTATAATGAATGTAGTGTAACCTGTGCCATGCTCATGTTTACTTTGATGCACAATTTAGACATCTACTCTAGCCCTTTTAATATGTTGAAAATGTTATTTGTTGCAGCCCATTTACAGACTTCTGGCTCTCTTTGGCGTTTTTCTTGTAGGTTATTGCACGCTTAATTTAAAGTGTAATGTAGAGGAAGTGTCCTTGCCTGAATAAATGTAACTTACATGAAGCTGAACGCGTAGAGAAAAGAGCGTGAAAAGACTGCATTGTGTCGTGTTTTTTTTAGACTGATGGATTAAAGCTACTGAATGCACAATAATAATGACAGTTTATTGTAGTGGTTATGGTGTGTGGTAATTATTCTTTGGGTGCAGCCCATTTATATATTTATTTTTTAAACATTATTCAAATGGTTTTATAAAATTTAAATTTTCCCGCAAATATGGCTACAGTTGGTGTTACCCCTTCCACTTTAGAAATTTCTGTTTTGCCCAAACTTACATGGATTGTATTGGCTGAGAGCATCAGCGGACATTGTCAGGAAATGGATTCCATCGGAACACAGATGGATCTGATATCGCTTATTCAATAGTAGGTTGTTCTGCTTCAATGAGGGCTGTGACGAAGAACTGGACCGTATGGGGTTCATTGCTTTTGGGAAACTCTTCACCCAAAAATATGTATGCAGTATCCTATAATATACCAAATAAGCATTTGCATTGGAATCTGCATTATTTGCCATACCTGCCTATTTTATTTGGATAGAACCAATATACTAACATTGAGGTTTATTCCCTAATAGAAAATTTAAACTGCGGAATTAGAGACTCCAACTTTTATTTGTTTTTCCTTTTTTAAAGGCTGAACTTGATGGACGCAAGTTTTTTTTTTTTTTTTTGTTTTGTTTAGTTTTTTTTTTTTTTATCCCCAACCTCTCTCTAACTATGTAACTTTTCCCCTAAGGACCAAACTTCTGGAATCAAAGGGAATCATGTCACACATGTCATGTGTCCTTAAGTGGTTAAATTGGTTGTAAGTATTTCTAATAAACTGCAATAATTGGAAACACTAATGCTATTCTGCAGGTCATTTTTTTTCCCTGCTGCCGACATCATCCTGTAAATTCTAAAGTGTTAAAAAATGGATCGGTCACCTTGGAAAATAAAAATAATTGTGCGACCAAAAGGTAGTCAGTACACATTAATACTAAAGTCTATAAAGCGGTATATGTGGAAAGCCTACACCTATAAGTGGAGCGCTGCAAGAATGAGGGGTACATTTATTCCACGTAACTTGATAGAATCTTGGTATATAGTACATGTAGAAAAAAACAAGTCCTGCGCTCAAACTCCCATCACTGTTGGGCGGCAGCAATGATCATAGCACACATTAGCCCCAATACATACAGTAAAAACCAAAGAATAAAAAGTTACCTGCGCTCTCTCCTAAATCCCTATTGTCACTTTACCCCACTCCCTCTAGCATGTAAGCTCATTGAGCAGAGCCCTCAACCCCTCTGTTCCTGTGTGTCCAACTTGTCTGGTTACAACTACATGTCTGTTCGTCCACCCACTGTAAAACGCTGCGGAATTTGTTGGCGCTATATAAATAATATAATAATTTAAACAAATGGAGGTTATTTAGTTACTCCAATGGCCACATAGTACATGCGAAAAGAAAAAAAAAAAAAAAAGGCAATATAGTGCAGATAGTACGTCACAATAAAATGGAGAAGTGGAACACTCACATTTAAAGGAGCCTGTATGTGAAAACTGGCTCCGTAATCGGGCTTGTATGCTTTTAAAACAGTACCACACCTACAATCAACGATATGATGTATCTCCATATTATGTATGGAGAGAAGGGAACAAATGTGCAGTCTGTTTCAAATGATGTGCAAGGTGAAAATAAGTAAAATGCTCACCTTTTTCAGAGCCATGTATCCTGGCTCTGAGGAGTAATAGCTATGTGCCAGTATATGTGGGGAGTGAGTAGTTGCTTGGTGAGTAGTGATTCCTGGTATTTGGACTTCTACTTGTCCTTTATCATTCTCCATTCTGTAACCCTTTACCTGCTACAGTTACCTTCTGTTGTTCTAGTCCAGGGTTAGGCAACACCAGTTGTTGTGGGCTACATTCTCATAATGTTCTTACAGCTATAATGCTGGCAAAACATCAGGGAAGATGTAGTCCACAAGATCTGGGTTGTTGAAGGTTGCCCACCCCTGTCATAGACCTTTGCTTGTTCTTTTCCTCTTTCTGACTTGTTCTGCAGGTCATTGTTATCTTCTCTTGGCTTTAAGCTCGACCAACGCTAAGAGATGGACAGAGGCGCATTACCAGTTCTATTTCCAGTTTTAGTTGTGAGTAAGTTCTGCGTGTTGGGCCTGGTGTTATCATGATAGGAGGAGAGTGAATGGAAAACAGTGCAAAAGGATAAGCTATTGATGGCTACCTTTGGGCTCCTAGATTTTTCTGAAACCACCTCTCCTTTGAAGCCCAGTCAGCTACCTAAGAAGAAATTGGAGTTAACTTGACATTGACACCAGGCCATATGTATAGGAGGAAGAAAAACATTATAGATATAGCTAGTACTGAAATCTGTGTGTGTGTGTGTGTGTGTGTGTGTGTGTTTTATTTTTTGTAATTTTTTTTTTCTTTCTGAAAAAGCTTAAGGTTGAAATTCAGCTGTCTTCAGGTATAGTTATTGGAGTTAATGATCCCCCTCGGAATCTCCCATTATCCTAAGTTTTATTTGAAACCATCTGCACATACATGGCTCTTTGTATCTCAAAGAATAAAATGATTGCCTTGAGGGGTGTCTAGAGAAGTGGGAACGTTGGCTAAGTGCGAATGGCACAGCATGTCAGTTTGAGCTCCGAAAAGCTTTGCAGCTTGGAGAAGGCGGATTCTAATTTTGTTCCAGCTCATAAATAATTCCAAGCTCTTGTGTACAGTAACCTGCTTCCCATGTAGGGGGACTGATTAACCATGTGGGTGACAGCCTGATTCTTGCAAAGTGCTGGTTAATGACAGGAGGATGCAGTTGATGTGCGTTATGCATGTGCTGGCACATTGTTTAGGTCTTATGAGCCATATGTGAAGCTTAAAATATTTTTCGAACTGTTTGAATATTTGATCTATGAAATTGTAAATACATTTGAGCGAATATGCATATTCGATGAAGATGCTGTTATGAGATCATCACTGTGATGTCACATATCCAGTTTATTTTTTAATTTAGCAATGGTACAAATTGATAACATTTTTGAAAAAAGTGGAAATATTAAGAATTTGCGGATATTTTTTATATGCCTGGATGCCTTGGCCAGTTTTGATTCCATAAAAAGTGTTGTATATTTGGCACTTGGTGGCATCATATGGCGTCTGCGAAGCAGTCCTGAAGGATTCACAATTGCCCACTGCCAGCGCTGCGTACACAGACAAGCTGACTTGGTGTCCACACTTAGTTCTCCATTGGCAGCCATTATGGGTCACCTCGGTGATATTCCTAGCTTCTAGCTATAAATAAATTGTGCTGCAAATTGTCTGAGTGTTGCATTTTTCACGATGGCAAACATTAATTTTGCCTTTTCTAGGTCAGCTCTTTATCTCATGCCATATTCCCTTAATGGCGTCCAAGCTTGACGGGTAGTAAAGCTGTTGCGGTGTTCAAATAATTTAAACTTCACTGTTTTTGTGTGTGTGTGTGTGTGTGTGTGTGTGTGTGTTTGTTTGTGTGGAAGTTCCAAATGGCTGGGAAAACTTTGGGTTTTTTTCACTAAATCATATCGGAAATCTCCAGCTTGGTATAATACACTGTTTTAGTGAATGACCCTTTTTCACAGGACTTTTTGAGAAGAATTTCATGTCCTGTATTTTATTTTACTCTGATAGAAATATGTAGCTAAGTATCCTGTAGCTGTTTCCAATATATCACGGTTTCTGGGAAGATTATCCACTTTGCACTTGGACAGAGTTAAAAACCCACTGGGACTGTAAATTGACAATGTGGAAGCGGAGACTTCTGGTGGAAGGTTGCATCTCATACAGAAAGAAGAGATGTCTCTCTAGCAAACCAATGCAGTTATAGCACAGGCTGATATTTTCTGAAGTGGTCAACGGCATCCACTTGTGTTCTCTGTATCCACTTTTGACTTAACCTGTTGGTTTGGTGTTGTGATGTAGGAGCCGGGTCGGTCGTTCGTTCAGAATGAGTATGTTCGTCAAATATTCTTAACAGACTTTTGCTGTCAGATTGATTCCTTAGACCTTTTAGAGATCAGTGGGAATTTGCTAATGGCCGAAACACCCAGGTCACATAGCCTAGCCACATGAAACTAGACCCAATACTTGGTTGTATGGTAGACTAAACTTTTTATACTCTGATGGTGCAGAAGACAAGGCAATTGATGGGGCATACGTCCAGTCAACTAGTCTAGGATTATTCAGTTACTGAGAGAAGCTCATATGGACTGAAAAGTGCTGATCAAGACAAGATGTGGATCCTTGGTCAATGCACTGGAAGCATGGTAATAGGAGAGGACCCAGGCTCGTCGGGTCAAACTCAGTGTTCTCGCATAGTACAACTTGTTTTGGATAGCATGGTGATATATAATAACTAGATCTAACAGACAGAAAATAATTGTCTGGGACAAAGACTGGCAGGGCCAGGATTCTCTCCAAGATAATATGGAAATAAGGATGCCCTGGAGTACAAACATACTGACACACCTCTGGAATGCTTAAAATATCATATTTATTATTCCATTTGCCGCAATCACAAAATATATTACCCGCAACAGACCAGACAGCAGCAGGGACAGATCTAACGCATTTTAACCTAAGGCTTCTTCTTCACAGATAAAACGCTGGGTATCTTGGCAATATATTGGATGATGATAATAAGTATATTAAAAGAACACTATAGTGTTTGGTATAAAAACATGTATTCCTAGGACTATAGTGATGGAATAGATATTTAAATCTCTGTCCGTCCCCCCCTATCATGCCAAAGCATGAGTTGGCATTTGATAAATCTTATGAGTTGTTTCTGTACATGTTGGGATAACATTAATTGTAGGCTTTGATCTTACATCTGACCTAAACCATAAAACTACTAGATAACCATAACCAGAGCTGGACATAGGGCATCGTAAAAGGTATTGGTGCATATGTTCTGACTTTGGGTTCTTCAAAGGACAACATAATTTAAGAAAATATGGAGTGGGCAATAAACTTCCAGGCCAAACCCCTCTGATCCACCCAGGGATCTTGCCACTTACTTGCCAACTAAGGTATATATTGAGGATATTGGACTTTCCAGTCTGAGATTTCTTTTTTCAACAACTACTACTCCCACAAGAATTATTTATAAGGGGTAAATATATGTAAGGATGTCTTGTGTTTTCTCCTATTTTATTTTATGGACTGTTTTGCAGTTTATGTGTTTCTGTATTTTTGTACACAGCGCTGTGAATCATTTGTGTCAGATTAAATGTTTACTTAATCAGCTTGTGTCTTTGTTCTCTATGATCTCACTCTTCTAAGGAAAGCTCAGGTAAACAAGTTACCAAAAGGGTTAATCATATATGTCTGATCAGTAAAGTAGGTTGTGATCCTATAATTCTACTGTGTGTGGGGGGGGGGGGGGGTGGTAAGGTAAGACGTCCGTGTCAGGAACGCATCCTACTTCAAGAGTGTGTGACGTAGTTATGGTGGTGAAAGAGTTAAAGTTACATAGTTACAAAGCTGAAAAGAGACTTGCGTCCATCAAGTTCAGCCTTCCTCGCATATGTTGTTGCTGTTGATCCAAAAGAAGGCAAAAAACCTAGTCTGAAGTGCTTCCAATTTTGCCACAAACTAGGAAAAAATTCCTTCTTGACACCAAAATAGCAGTCAGATGTCTCCTTGGATCAAGCAGCTATTACCCCACTAATTAGAAATTATATCCCTGTATGTTATGTTTTTCTAAGTATTTATCCAATTGTAGTTTAAACATCTGTAGTGACTCTGACAAAACCACCTCTTCAGGCAATGAATTCCATATCCTTATTGTTCTTACTGTATAAAAAACCTTTTTCTTTGCCTAAGATGAAATCTCCGTTCTTCCAGCCTAAATGTGTGACCTCGTGTCCTATGTATAGCCCTGTTTGTGAATAGATTTCCAGATAAAGGTTTGCACTGGCCCCAAATATATTTGTATAAAGTTATCATATCCCCTCTCAGGCACTAAACAGATTTAATTTTTTTTAACCTTTCTTCATAACTAAAATGCTCCATTCCTTTTATCAATTTTGTAGCTCGTCTCTGGACTTTTTCTAGTGCCATGATATCTTTCTTTAGAACAGGCGCCCAAAATTGCACAGCATATTCAAGGTGTGGTCTCACCAGCGATTTATAAAGAGGCAAAATGATATTTTCATCCCGAGAATTTATGCCCCTATTTATACATGACAAAACCTTACTGGCTTTAGCAACTGCATTAATAATAACAAAGTATTTAACCAGGAAAGGTACATTCAGATTACTCTGGTTTCCAAGTACGTCCTGGGGATGTTACCATAGCCCAACATCCAGGGGTTGTTACTATCACCCAATTTTAATGGTACTCATTTTATATACCTCGGAAGGATGAAAGGCTGAGTCAACCCTGCCGGGATTTGAACCTGCAACCCAAGGGTTAGAACAGATTCTGCTGATGCATTAGCCCACTGAGATATTTCACCGGTCTAAATTTGTTGTCTATAATAATTCCCAAATCCTTCTCGTGTGTGGTTATCCCTAATTCACTACCATTTAGTGTGTAAGTTGCTACTGCATTTCTCTACGTTAAATTTCATCTGCCATTTTAGTGCCCAGTCCCCCAATCTATCCAAATCCCTCTGCAGCAAAGCAATATCCTGCTCACATTGTATTACTTTACAAAGTTTTGTGTCATCTGCAAACACTGATACATGGCTTTCAATGCCTAGTTCAAGATCATTTATAAATGTTAAATAGAAGTGGTCCCAAAACAGAACCCTGAGGGACACCACTTACCACTTTTGTCCAGCCTGAAAATGTACCATTAATAATGACAACTTGCTGTACTCTATCCTTAAGCCAATGTTCTACCCAAGAACAAGAATATTCATCTAGACCAATTTCTTTTAGTTTGAAGACTAACCTATTGTGAGGAACCGTATCAAATGCCTTGGCAAAATCCAAGTAGATCACATCCACTGCAACACCCTGATCTATATTTCTACTTACTTCTTCGTAGAATGCAATTAGGTTAGTTTGACATGACCTATGTTTCATAAAACCATGCTGATTATTAATAATAACAAAGTTCTTCCCAATGAATTCCTGAATATTATCCCTGAATAGCCCTTCAAATATTTTCCCAGTTACAGAAGTTAAGCTCACAGGTCTATAATTTCCAGGCAAGGATTTTGAACCCTTTTTAAATATAGGAACAACATCTGCCTTCCTCCAATCCTCCGGTACAACACCTGAAACAAAAGAATCTTGAAAAATTAAATGCAGAGGTTCACTTATTTCCCCACTTAGCTCCTTAAGTACTCGTGGGTGAATACCGTCAGGCCCCTGAGCTTTATTTACATTAATTTTCTTTAAAAGCTGTAGCACCTTGTCTCGAGTTATCCAATCACAAGTTATCTGCAAGTTTTTTGCAGCAATCATTTGCATATCTCTTGCCATAGGATCCTCATTAACATATACTGAGGAAAAATAGTTGTTTAAAATTTCAGCTTTTTCCTGGTCTTCATTAGCTAATAAACCCAACTCTGTTTCCAGTGTACCTACACTTTCATTTTTTGTTTTTTTTTTTAGAATTGATGTACTTGAAAAAAATGTTGGGGTTGGTTTTGCATTCTTTAGCTATCAATTTCTCATTTTCTAGTTTAGCCACTTCTCTGCACTAGATCGGAAATAATGACAAAATACCCCTTAACACCCCCCACACTTAAACATAATAATATACCCATTACTCTTTTAATGCTGCCAGCACCAAGACAATTCATAAATGGGGTGCCTTTGTTCCCCAGGTAAACTTAATAATAAAAACCCACCAAATACAACTTAGCACAATATTTAGAGAATTGCAAAAATACTAATTAGTCTCTTCAGGTAATGTGATTCTTTACCAGACAAAGGCAGAACTTAATAAAGGAATATTTATTATGAGCAAAAACAATTGTCACGGTGCATACAAAAAATAGATGAAAAAACTAATTATTCACAACAACAACAGATAAAAAATTAAGGGATAAAATAACAGAAGTCCTAAACACTTACTCACTTAGGTTTTCAAAGATGGTGACTTACTCAAAATTAGATTTTGTCTCCAAGCAAGTACACAGACAGTTCAGTATCATTGGATATATACCCCGTGGATTACCACGCCTGGTCTAGAGGTGGAGTTAAGGCATATCTAGAGATAATGAGTGACCACCCCCTAGTGTTCCAGACCAACATCAATCCAAATGGAAACATTTGGTTTTATCTTCTTATGTATCTGCCACAGAAATAATAATGGCATCTACGAATTTGTTGTTATTTTCCCATTCGATAGATATGTCGCAAACCATACTTGCGACCCAGTATGGTGGACATCACAATTCCTTCCCCTATGGTTGTTATGCCAATCATGTTTGGGCTTGTTTAGAAGATGGTGCTTGCCACCTTCCAAATATAACAAAAAATGAGGCTTAATTATTATTCTGTGGGTGAATTTTTTATTTTTTATTTTCCTTTTGGATATGATACTGGAACAAGGCTAATGGCCATTAACATATCAAAGAGATTGATTCCTCAGTTAAGAGGTACATGCCATATGCCTGAAGCCAGACCTTAAGGCTTTTCAGGTGTAGAATCTCACACCTTGCAGCTTTCACATTCCTATGCAAGTTACATTACCCCTTCTGTCATCTGACCTCTGTTGGGTCCCAGCTTCAAAAGGAATCAAGGCTATAAACCTTCCATACAATGAAATTAACCCCTTTTTTGACACTGACAATACCACCTCTACCATGCAAGCAGATTATTTATGCACCACACAAATTTACATTAAAGGACAATATTCCATAGTGCAATAACGAATTATGCACCCTTGCCATAACAGCCCGGATATAAAGTCTTGGTGGTGGCAGTAAAGTCTGTACTAGGGTGTTGGTGTAGAAGGTTTTGCAGGAGTTAATTTAGTGGTTGCTGGGACTAGCAACAGGTAACCAGGGGTCTGGTGTCATTAACACTTTTACTTCCACACTCTCTCCACTGTCTCGGCTGGGCCAATAGCCCACGTTCCTGACCCCCCCCCTGTCTGTATATAAAGGTTTTAAACTTAGGAAAGAATTGACAGGCTATAGTCCATGCGCAATGCTGAAATCGGAAGCACCTCTAGTTTCCGTCCGATTGACTGCAACTAGATGTGTCACTAGGCAGCAATGTAAACACTTTAATCTGAAAAAGCCGTGTTTGCAGTACTTAGTCTGCAGGGACAGGCAATAGACACTAGAACCAGTGCATCAAGCTGTAGTGACTATATAGTGTCCCTTTAAAGAAGGCAAGCAGCTGAGATAGCTTGAATATGATTTGGTGTTCAACAAGTGTCTCTATACACAATAGGGGCAACCCTTAACTTAAAAAATAAAAATATTAAAATTACATTTGAAATTAAATTTGTTAAAAAATTCTGTGCTTGATTTTTGAGATGATCAGACAGGTAATCGGCACAATACAGTCTGCGCTCCTGGATTTCATAGGGTTAATTGATTTGTTTGCATGCTCTAGGTTTTGACAAGATCCAGATAGTGGAAAGCAAAAGTAGGAAAATATTTATCTGTTTTTCAGCCAGGTCTGCTCTCACTGGCCGTTTAATTGCCTTTTGCTCTGTTTATGGATTCAAAAGTCACTGCGCTATCAGTTAGATATGTGATCAAACGTCTATTAAGTGTGCACCTTCTGTACTGAAAGTATGCAAGGAATTAGTGGGACAGCGGCCAATCACGGAATCCAATCATTTCCACCTGTTTTTGTATATGGAAACCAGATAAATATTAGAGGATTATTATGTACTAAAGGGAGACGTGTTGGGAATTTTTAAAGCAAATTTCAAATGTAATAGCAAAGTGGTATAGTAGCTTGGAGAGTTTTTTTTTCCTTCCAGTTTTAGCTATTTCTACTTGAAATTCACTATGAATTCTCACTTTAGTAAATAACAAACGGTGGGAATACTTTTTGGCAACTCCCATCCCCCTACATTTTTTGGTTTCTTACTTTGCCTCATTCCCCCAACTCATTTTTGTTGTTGAATTTATATATATATATATATATATACACACACACACACACACACACACACACACACACACACACACACACACAGCTCTGTATTCAGTTCCATGAGAGCAGCAGAGCAGGCACCTATCGTGGCGGCACCCCTACCAGTAATTGCATGCCTGCTGACTAGATGTGGGTGCTCTGGGCACCCCCTGCCAACTGTCACCAGGGCAGACTGCCTCTCCGCTTAGATATTTGCACGTTTTCCTTAGAAAAAGAAATCCATTTCTCAAACTCATATTTTCAGTACTTGTGCCAAACTTTCCCCCATTACAATTTCACCAAATTCTCCAATCCCAATCCCCATATCCTCCTCCCAGTTATCCGTAATTTCATTTCCCAGTATATTGCATGTGGTGCACAGACCCTAAAAGCAATACTGTTTCCTTTTGGTTTTCCTTTCCTTATGTCTTTTGTATGGTAATGACTCGAGAGCCTTGGTTTTGCACTCTTCTGTCTGTGGTGTCTGCAGTTTGCCGATTGTGAGCAGTGCTGCTTTAACACCTTGTAGCGGAGAGCCGATCTTGCACAGCTATTCTCCACTAGAGATTCCAGTGAGGCTCAGGAACAAGGTGATGTTAAGTCCATAGGCAAGGTTTCCAGCAGGTAAAGTAATACAGCAGTATCCCCATCGCAATCCCAATAACTGGACGACACACAGTTTCAGGAGTAGACTGACAAGCTTTATTCCACAGTTCCTTATAAAGCCCTCTCCCATGCAAGGGAGGAGGTTCTATCACTTAAGACATTATCCAATCTCTAAGTAGTAACCTCCCACAGATCTCCTCCCCTCCTCTAGCATCATAATCCCCTTATTGTGTACACAGTTTTCCCCGAGTTTTGGATGTACCCTAAATACTTGGGGTACATCCACAAATCCAACATCCCCAGATAGCTCTATTCTGGGGGACCAACATACTTAAAAATTAGCCCATTCGGATGAATGGTTCGTGAGATATGGGGTTCCAAAGATTTGACCGACCGCATGGGTAAAGTATCCGAAAACAGTTCCATGCATTTTGGCCTTGCGGTCGGTCACAAACAAGGGAATGAAAACAGGCGAATTGCCTGTGTTATAGAGCCTGGAGAGGGTTTGAATGAATTCCCTTGTTTATGGGGCTCTTTCTACCGAACGGCGGGTCATTCGGTAGTTTAAGATGGCCGCCGCCACGTGTTTGTTTCCCGAATGGCGGCCACCCAGAGGACAAAGACCACACTGCACTGATTGCCAATTACCTGTTTGCAACATTGTTGCAAACGGTAATTGGAGGCACACTCATTCCTGGGTGGTCTGGTTGTTCGGTAGTTTCATTCCCTTGTTTTATTTGAATGATTCTACCGAACAACTAGAGGAATACAATTCTTTACATACATTTAACTGTCATTATACCCGGATACCATGCTTTCTATACATGTACATACACATTAAACCAGCCATATGACCAAATACACTTATTCTCATACATGTCGTGGGACAGCCCGGTACCAATCCGCTACACTGCTCCCCCTTGCCCACAAGCCGGCATACACAGTCTGATCCAACACGGATCGGCTTGGGGATGTCCGGGGGCTCACGGATCATTTCTCTAAGTCAGTTTGTCTTGACAACCCGTCAGCATTTCCATTCTGCTTACCCGGCCGGTACTGGATATTAAAGTCAAAAGGCTGTAGCGCCAAACTCCAGCGCAGCAGCCTGGCGTTGTCTCCAGCCACCCGGTTCAGCCAGACTAACGGGTTGTGATCCGTGAGCAAGGAAAAGGGCTGTCCATATAAATAGGGTTGTAGCTTCTTTAGGGCCCACACCACAGCCAGGCATTCCTTTTCGATGGCGGCGTAGCTTACTTCTCGAGGTAACAGTTTGCGACTGATGTAAGCCACTGGATGTTCCCCGCCATCGGCCCCGACTTGACTCAGTACTGCCCCCAATCCAAACATAGAAGCGTCTGTGTGAACAAGAAAACGTTTAGTTGGATTGGGAGCTGCCAAGACAGGGGCATTTATCAGTGCATTTTTCAATTGTTGTAATGCCTGCTCACACTCCGGGGTCCAGTTTACTTGGCGGGGAAGGTTCTTACGGGTCAGGTCAGTGAGGGGTTTGGCCAGGGCGCTATAATTGGGAACAAACTTCCGGTAATACCCTGCTGTCCCTAGAAACGCTAAAACCTGGGTCTTAGTCCTAGGGGTGGGCCACTGGGCTACAGCCTCTACTTTGGCGGGTTCGGGTTTTTGTTTACCGCACCCTACTCTATGTCCCAGGTATTGTACCTCAGCCATGCCGATACTACACTTGGCCGGCTTCAAGGTCAGACCTGCTTCCCTTATCCTATCTAGTACAGCTCCGATGTGAGCTAAGTGTTCCTGCCACGTATTGCTAAAAATAGCAATATCGTCCAGGTAGGCACATGTATAGTCCTGGAATCCATCTAGGAGTCGATCCACCATCCTTTGGAAGGTGGCTGGGGCGTTTTTCATCCCAAATGGCATGACCTTAAACTGGTACAAGCCAAATGGGGTGACAAAGGCCGACTTCGGGATGGCGTCTGGGGCCAGGGGGATTTGCCAATAACCTTTACACAAGTCAATAGTGGTGAGGTATTGGCCCCTGGCCATTCTGTCCAGTAACTCGTCTATCCGGGGCATCGGATAGGCGTCAGATACAGTCTTCTCGTTCAATCTCCTATAGTCCACGCAGAAGCGGGTCGTACCGTCTCGCTTTGGTACGAGGACTACAGGAGATGCCCAAGGACTGTCTGAGGGTTCAATCACCCCCAGTTGGAGCATTTCGTCGATCTCCTTACGCATGTTTGCCCGTACCGCTTCTGGAATGCGGTATGGCGTCTGGCGCATGGGTAGTTGCCCTGGGGTCTCGACCCGGTGAGTTGCCAGAGGCGTGTATCCAGGTACATTAGAGAACGTGTCGCGTTTCTCTTCCAATAGTTGCTGTACCTCGATCCGCTCCTGTGGGCTCAGCCGATCTCCCAGCGTAACCTCCCCTAAATCTCCGGACAGCTGCCCATCCCCCAGCAAATCGGGGAGGGGTAAGCTGTCAAACTCTTCCGTGTTAGGGGCACAGATGGCGGTTACCTCCTCAGTACGCTCGTGGTAGGGCTTCAGCATGTTCACATGGAGCATGCGTCGCCCCCCAGTCCCTGTGCAGGGGCCGATAATATAGGTGGTATCGCATCTTTGCTCCACCACCTTATATGGGCCCTGCCAGGCGGCCTGTAACTTATCATGTCGGACAGGTTTTAAAATTAGTACCTTCTGCCCGACCTGAAAGCTACGGTCCCTGGCTCCCCGATCATACCATGTACGCTGGCGGGTCTGGGCCTCCTGAAGGTTTTCCCGTACCGTCTTGGTCAACGCTTCTAGGCGGTCCCGAAAGGCCAACACATATGGTAGGATGGGAGTGCCATCTGTGCTCCGGTCTCCCTCCCAATGCTCTCTAATAAGATCCAATGGGCCTCGGACCCTCCTTCCAAACAATAATTCAAACGGGGAGAACCCTGTGGATTCCTGCGGCACCTCCCGGTATGCAAATAGGAGGTGCGGCAGGAATCGTTCCCAGTCCTTGTGGGTCTCTGCGAAGGTTTGGAGCATCTGCTTCAAGGTACCATTGAATCGTTCGCAGAGCCCGTTCGTCTGGGGGTGGTAAGGGGCGCTGATAATAGGCTTAATGCCACAGATCCTCCAGAGGTGTTGGGTGAATTCTGCGGTAAACTGGGTACCCTGATCCGAGAATCTCCCTGGGTAATCCCATCCGGGAGAATATCCGCATGAGGGCATCCGCGACCGTCTCAGCGTGGATGTTGGTCAGAGCCACTGCTTCTGGATACCTGGTGGCATAATCTACGACCGTTAAAATATACCGTTTTCCTGACGGGCTAACTTTATTGAGGGGGCCTATCAGATCCACCGCTATTCGGCTAAAAGGTTCCTCTATTATGGGTAAGGGGTGAAGTTTAGCCTTCCTGCGATCCCCCCTTTTTCCCACTCTCTGGCAGGTATCGCAAGTCGTGCAATATCTGCGTACTTCCTGGCTAATCCCTGGCCAGAAGAAACTCTGGGTTAGTCTGTACCTGGTGCGACTAACCCCTAGATGTCCGGATAGCGGAATATCATGCGCTATCCGGAGTAATTCAGCCCGGTACCGCTGTGGTACCACTAATTGTCTCCTCGCTATCGGGTCTAACCCCGTAATCTGTTTGGTTGTTTCCCTGTATAAAAGTTGTTTATCCCAGATAAACTTCTCTCCCTCCGCCCCGGGGGAACCCGTGCCAACCTTGTCCCTATACACCTGAAGCGTGGGGTCTGTTGCGACTTCAGCTACAAATTCATTAGGTGGAGCCCAGGGGACACATTCTAGAGGGGGGGTAGGGTTGCTTACCTGGACCTCCGGCAGTGTGTTGTGGTCCTGGGTGCGGGCCTGTTGTCGGGTGACTACAGGGTTGACCTCTCCTGTGGTGGGTGACTGGGGCTCAAAAGCAGAAGTGAGCCTCCCCAGATCGTTCCCCAATAAAACCTCCGCCGGTAAATGTGGCATCAACCCCACCTCCACTTCCCCTGCCCCCGCTCCCCAATGTAAATGTACCCTTGCTGTAGGTAGCCGGTACACTGCTCCCCCAGCTACCCGGACGGCAACAGTTTTGTTCAGTTTTGCCTGATCTGAAATCAGGTGGCTCTGTACCAAAGTGATGGTGGCTCCCGAATCTCGTAATCCCCGGACTGCTGTACCATTCAGATATACCGTCTGTCGATGGTGCCGTAGATTATCCACATTGGCCTGGACCGGATCTGCCTCGTGCAGTACCTCCCATTGTTCCACAGTAGTAATGGGGACTGCGGAACCATATGGGGTGGTGACTAGGTCCTGGTAGTGGTGGGCTGCGGCCGCCCTGGGTGGAGGTGGGCCTGGACGAATCCAGGTGGAACGGTCCCGTAGCTGTGGGCATTCCCTTTTATAATGTCCCCACTTCTGGCAGTGATGACAGGGGCCAGCGGTGGGTTGTCGGAACCGGGGCTGTGCAGCGGGTGGTGGAGGTGGTGGTAGCGGTCTCGGTGGAGCTGGGGTGTAGTTGTTTCCCCCGAATGTTTTAAAGGTTGCTTTTGGAGCTGCAGGTTTTTGTGACCTGCGTGCATCCAGGTAGTCATCCGCTTTCCTAGCCGCCTCGGTAAGGGAAGTAGGGTTTCTGTCCCTTACCCATTCCTGGACCTCATTGGTTACTCCCTCATAGAACTGCTCCATCAGCAACATTTGTATTACATCCTCCATAGAACGTGCCTTGCTAGCTTGCACCCACCCGAGCGCTGCCCCCTGTAATCGGCATGCCCACTCTGCGTGCGAGTCCTTCTCTGTTTTCTTTAGATCCCGGAACCTCCGCCGGTATGCCTCGGGTGTTATAGCATACCTGGCGAGTATAATTTCTTTCACTTTACTGTAATTCCTTATTTCGTCATTAGGTACAGTCCGATATGCCTCTGCTGCCCTCCCGGTTAACCTTCCGGCCAAAATAGGTACCCAGTCCTCTGCGTTAATTTTATGCAGTGCACACAGTCTTTCAAAGTCTTGCAGGAAAGCGTCTATATCTTCCTCTGCCTCCACATATGTTTTAAAAGCCTGGTATGGTATTTTAGGCTTACCTTCCTGTGGCACATTAATTGCAGAGCTTTGTTCTGGTGCCTGTGTCCTTAGGATGAATTCTTGTACCTCGGCCATTGTCCTGGTAACAATTTCTGTTGGGGGGTTTTCCCCATAAAAGGATAGCCTGAACTGAACCTGCCTCTGGAATTCCGATCCTTGTGGTGTTCCTCCCGGCTCCCTCTGTGCCGGAACTGAATCGCCCTCCATTCTGTACTCTGCCATGAGTTCTGTAACAAGTACTGCTTTCTTCTTATTGCTGGCTTGTATACCCCTTGCCTCTAGGAGGTCCTTTAGCGTGGAGCGTTTTAGCGCAGAAAAATCAATCTCCATCCGTACTCCATTTACGCTTGTTCCTCTGTGAGTTTGGATCCCAGCGCTGCCAACCAATGTAGCGGAGAGCCGATCTTGCACAGCTATTCTCCACTAGAGATTCCAGTGAGGCTCAGGAACAAGGTGATGTTAAGTCCATAGGCAAGGTTTCCAGCAGGTAAAGTAATACAGCAGTATCCCCATCGCAATCCCAATAACTGGACGACACACAGTTTCAGGAGTAGACTGACAAGCTTTATTCCACAGTTCCTTATAAAGCCCTCTCCCATGCAAGGGAGGAGGTTCTATCACTTAAGACATTATCCAATCTCTAAGTAGTAACCTCCCACAGATCTCCTCCCCTCCTCTAGCATCATAATCCCCTTATTGTGTACACAGTTTTCCCCGAGTTTTGGATGTACCCTAAATACTTGGGGTACATCCACAAATCCAACATCCCCAGATAGCTCTATTCTGGGGGACCAACATACTTAAAAATTAGCCCATTCGGATGAATGGTTCGTGAGATATGGGGTTCCAAAGATTTGACCGACCGCATGGGTAAAGTATCCGAAAACAGTTCCATGCATTTTGGCCCTGCGGTCGGTCACAAACAAGGGAATGAAAACAGGCGAATTGCCTGTTTTATAGAGCCTGGAGAGGGTTTGAATGAATTCCCTTGTTTATGGGGCTCTTTCTACCGAACGGCGGGTCATTCGGTAGTTTAAGATGGCCGCCGCCACGTGTTTGTTTCCCGAATGGCGGCCACCCAGAGGACAAAGACCACACTGCACTGATTGCCAATTACCTGTTTGCAACATTGTTGCAAACGGTAATTGGAGGCACACTCATTCCTGGGTGGTCTGGTTGTTCGGTAGTTTCATTCCCTTGTTTTATTTGAATGATTCTACCGAACAACTAGAGGAATACAATTCTTTACATACATTTAACTGTCATTATACCCGGATACCATGCTTTCTATACATGTACATACACATTAAACCAGCCATATGACCAAATACACTTATTCTCATACATGTCGTGGGACAGCCCGGTACCAATCCGCTACACACCTTGTAGCATGTTTTCACACGCAAGCTCACGGACCTGATTTGCTAGTTGCTCTTTACCTTTTCTGGTCATGTCTTGCCAGGTGAGATCCGAAAAACTCTGAATGGTAAACTGCAATCAGCAGTCGCCATTCTGTGACAGCCTCCTAGTCTGGGTTATAGAGACTGATCAGGGTTAGAAAGGTTCCACTGGGACTTATACCTTGCTTTCTGGACAAATGCTAAAATGGGGAGGAGGAGGCAGTGAGTAGGCATAGGCCTGTGCTACATGCTGGGGTACAATGAACCCCCTAGAATTTACATCGGAAGCTGCAAAACTTATATTAAAGGACCACTATAGTGCCAGGAAACAAACTCGTTTTCCTGGCACTATGTAGTCCTTAGGGTCCCTGCACCCTCAGGGCCCCATCCCGCTTGGTTGAAGGGGTTAAAACACCTTCAGCCACTTACCTTAATCCAGCGCCGGGCTCCCTTGGCGTTGGTGACGTTAGCTCCCGAGTGGAGCGGAATTCGCATGCACGGCCAGAGCTGCGTACGCATTCAAACCGCCCATAGGAAAGCATTACTCAATGCGTTCCTATAGATGTTTTGCGTGCTCAATGCGATTTTCGCATTAAGCGTCGCAGGAGAGCCTCTAATGGCTGTCTTCCTGGATTAACCCTGCAATGTAAACATAACAATTTCTCTGAAACTATGTTTACATCTGAAGGGTTAAAACCTGGGGGGCCTGGCACGCAGACCACTTCATTGAGCTGAAGTGGTCTGGGTTACTATAGTGGTCCTTTAATGGCTCTGGATATTACTTGGCTTGTGATTTTAATCTGACCACATGACCCCTCAGGATTATTACTTCCAGCAGTAGTCCATTTTGGTCACTGATGACTGAGCAAGGGTGAGGTTAATGGTTGTCAGACTCCTAGAAAGCTGTAGGTGTAAAAATTTGCTAGTATGGATCATATATAGTTGATTTCATATATAGTTGGCCCTGGGTGGGCTGATTTCGTATGTTTTGGAATGGATCACTTCTGGACCATTTCCAGAGCTTAGACCTTGACTTGCAGCTTGTTCCTGCACTAATTACATGGTCCGCAACCCTGAATGACTTCCCAGTTTAGATGTTTCAGCCCAGCTATTAACACTGACAAATTACTATCCCCCTGACAGTAATTAGTGAATTCTAAGCAACAGCTATCTCACTCCATTAAACTCTGCCTGTAATATGCAGAGAAGAGGGAATACATTTTAAGATGCCGTTTTATGAAGTCCATCATAATCAAATTTCACGAACTTGCCCGCCTGGACCCCAACAGGCTAGGAACGCGTTTACAGAGGGAAGATTTAAGTTATTGCATCCTTTCTTGTACTGTCTATGCTGTGGAGAAACATTTTAAAACCAGCCGAAGGCAGTTTATCTGATATAGAGCAGTCTTACCCATCTCTTCACTTCTTTTCATAATATTAGGAAGCATTTTTTTAAATATAATTTTTCAACCATCCTTTATTCTGTGATTCAGATTTCTAAGGGTCACTGACTTGCCAGAATCGCGGCTGACATTCGTGGCTGGCTCTGAAGATTATCCTGATTTTATTTGTTTTTAACAATGATTTATTTAAATAGTTGCAATCAAAAATGCTTCTGAAGATCACCTAATCTTTTGTGCCCCATATGATTTAAAAGCTGCGGAAGCCTCATAAGGTGGTCCCCTGTAAACACACTCCTTTGACCACCCTTGGATGCTGTTTTTGTAGACTAGAGATGCCGAACATTAAGATTTTGCAAATAAGTTTTCAATGATACCTGTTTAGCCACTGTGAATGATGGCTATTCTAGTCAGTCGGCTTAAGTGCCAGAGATTAATTATGCTGTTAGATTTTTAGAATTCTTCTTTACTTAATTAGTGGGGGCTGTTTTGTGCCCTCCCCCATTTAATAGAGATTGAGCACTGTGAGCTGGTCCCACTCATGACATTGAGTCAGTTCTGAGGCTTTTCGAGTGGGCGAGATATGCCGAGGATTTTATTTATTTAGAGAGATCTTGCAAAGACTAGGAGGAACAGCTGAACGCCGCCGTTGTTCTTCAGTCCCTTACATATATAATTACGCTTTGCAAACCGCTCGGCGATGCTCATTATATTGCTGAATGCAATCTGTTTCCAGTGACATTAACCCACCGTATGCCAGTTTGAACGCAAAACTCTGTTCTATGGGCAGAATTGAGTCCAATTAAATGTCCTGGTTCAATTTGGAGATGGTAATAGCGGGAGAATTTATATATTGTCTGGTGGAAAAAAGTCTTAATTTTGGCTCTCTGTTCAAACAATGAGCAGTCTCCCGAAGGTTGACCTCTATGGTGTGACATGAGATCAAATACTTGGACAGCTAAATGGGGAAGTAATGTTTCTCCAAATTACATCACTTGTTTGGAGGGTGGAGTCTGTGCGCCACAGATAGGTGAATATAAGGAAACCGTGAAGGAATTTCAAGATAAATTTTGGGGTAAACTTTATTTGTATAATACTTACAATCCCTAGTGGTTACTGCATTTGCTTTCCCCTTTAAGTATCTGATAGTTTTCTTGAAAAGTATTGGGGTTGAGGGGTAAATATTGATAACGATTTTGTGTTTTTCCAGACAGATTGACAGGAACAACCCTGTTATAGACCACGATCGAGGCACTATTTAATTGCCAAGTTAATTGATTGAAGTCAAATGGTGGCTCCTAGGGTTTTGTATTTCTAACACTACAGTTTCTGTCTGCCACCCCTCACTCCCCAATACAACTGAGCATTATGCAATTTAGAACAAAATCTGTAACAAACTAAACTAATTTCTGCATGTATAGTTTTGATTGTTTTATAAATTGCATGTTTTATTTCCGTACATATTGGGATGGTATTTGATGTTAATGAATATGTAGAACACTGTTTTCAGAATGACGTAAATCGCAATGATTGAACTCCTCTTAAAATCCACCTTTCTTTGAATTCCTGGTACAATTCTACGAATGGTTATGGTTTATTGAAATTGGGCCCTAACGTGCTTGTTTTAGAAGAGGCACGTGTTCTCGAATTAACAATCCAAACATCAGGCTGGCATCATATTCCTCATTAAGTTATTAAATCAATTTTCTGGGATCTTGGACATTTTTGTGTCTTTTGTCTTAAATTGAATTAAGTTTGAGAGACTGTTTGGGTCTTGTGTAGTTTATTTTTTGTATTTTAAAACCAGCCCCCCTGTTACGGAAAGAAAAGCATAGCTAAGAGGATGCTGTTTTGAAAAATAGCAGAGCGAGAGATTTTGGTGCAAATCGAGACCAGCTTTACAAAGATCTCTACGTTCTATGCACGCAGAATAAAACATGAAATAACATTGAAAAATAAACATACTACACAGAGACCAATTTGTTCCAACATCGTAATACAGGAACGTGATATGCAGTGGCGAGATGTGTATAGAAATGCTAGACAGAACCTGCATTTCTAGATATTTTCACACCTGTTTCACTCTGTATTTTTGCTATTTTGATTATTCTTAGTCTGCTAACGCGTAATCCAGATGTGGATAACATGCTAACTGTGCATAGAGGATTGTCCGTGGTACCCCGCTGATGAGATCTGTGAGAGAGAGGCCAAAATTATTGTGTGGGATTGCTATATCTCTCAAGGTTGTGCTGCCTGGAGTCACCTGGCCTCTCAACCTATCAATGCTGCTCATTGTTTGGACCAGTGCGCATGCATCGGCCAGAGACGCAGCGTGAACTTGCGCAGCGGGTGCTCGGGGACCTTCAGTAGAAGTGAGAATTACAAAATCGAGGCCAAAATAGCGAATTTTGAAAAGGGGGGAAAAAGAGAAAAATCAGATCTGGTGTGTCTTTATTTTAATTTAATTTTAGTGTTTTTATTTTTTATTCTTGTGCTCCGTGCATCTTGTGCACTTCTGGAGTGCGCAGTGATTATTCGAAGTGGTTTATACAGCAGATTACATTGTCTCACTGTGGTTTGTAGGCTGCCTGCTACTAGCTGTAAGTACACATTAATTAACACATTGGTTTAGTGCTCTGTGGGTGGTAAGTCCAGTCCCTATCTGCACATTGGAGTACAACTCACATCAAAAGAGTATGGCAGGATCTGTATTCCAATACCTGGGAATCACCGCTTGACTCAAAATACTGCCAGTGATTGAAAGAAATGCATGAAATCTAATCCGTTCGAAGTGCTTCGCACACAGTAATCCACAACATGCCTGGACTTGCCATATCTATTCATACTTCTGTCTATTGGTATGGCGTTGAGCTACCAGCTTCTAGATAAACGTTTAATTCTCCTGTCCTCCACTGCATGCACAACCAATTAGAGAGCTGTCAGCCTCGTAAAACGCTTACATGTGACATAAGGGATGAGCGATTGCCGATTGATAATTATTTTTCAAAGGAATGCTATAGAACTTGATTTTTGGATGATGGACACAGTGTGATAATGTTCTAGTAGCTACGGCTCGTGGGCATGATTAGAAAGTACAGTCAGACCCATGCTTGTCAGCGTTTATTCAAATCAGCTTATTAAAGGGACCCTATAGTTACACAGACCACTTCTTCTCTACGAAGTGGTCTGGGTGCAGTGGTACTGTCCTTTTAACCCTGCAATGTCTACTGGCAGTCACGAGAAGTGCTTCCCTTACACTGATTTTAGTAAAACTTAGGTCACAAAATGCAGAATCCATTAGGAAAGCATTGAATTCCGTGCTATCCTGTGTGAAAGCTTGCATGCACTTGTGGCACTCACCGGTCCCCAATGCCCCTCAGAGGAGCTCTGGATTGGACCATCGCAGAGGAGGCCATTCTTCCTTGATGGAAATGCGGGAGGCAATAAAGTGAGCAAAAAAATAATAATAATTTTTATGGCAAACAGTAAACGGGAGGGACACATTAATACAAAAAAGGCATAGGAATAACATAGCATTAGGAATGTATTTGTTTACACTATAGTGTTCCTAAAATCACCAGATTTCACATCTGGCTTTATGTTTAGACCTCCTCAATTGGTACATTTTACTCCTCTGTCAATGAAAAGATGCTTTGTTTTTTTAACATTTGTAGAGGAGGACATTGGCACTAATGGGAAAGTACTAAAAGTGTAGCAGTCACCATGGGAATCGGTAGTGACTTAGCTACTCTTATGAATTTCCCCCATTATGTTTGAGAAATACTTTTGCTGGTATACCCTGACACTGGCCAGGGAATTCTTTCAAAGCTCTCAACCTTAGAATTCCCAAAGGTCTAGAACGTTCTTTCCTTCGCGTTCCTATTAAATCTGTTTATTCGTTAAAGGGATCCATTTCAAATTTATAGCCAAAGTATCTGAACATAGCGAAGTTAGAGGAAATTTCCAGTTACGCTATTTTGAACATATAAACAAGGACCAGATCTAAACCGCTAGAAAGCATTTGCAGAAGGTGACCTAGTGAAGAATAGCCGTCATTTAACAGTAGTAACCATCTGGTTTAGCCAATCATGCCATGGGACAATGTAAAACCGTAGTAGGGAAAGCCAGGCTGTGGTTGTCCTGGACTTTGTTTTTCCTTTTTTTTTTTTTTTTAAATATCATTTTTATTGTTATGTCATAAGGTAATATGTCATTGCAAAAAGTTGACTCGCAGGTCTTATATGCATCTCAAGCAGGAAGGTATCGATCATCAATGCAAGGGTTAGACACGCAGGTCTATGAACATGGTAATAATTAGGAGACTTGCAGGCCCCATATAAATTAAGCAACCAAGCTAATAGGGATTCATAGGTGGAACTAGAATACCAGTGCAATTGAGGTTTCAAGATATCTCATCATACAGGTAATATAATGTGGTATCGTAGTGGATATCCTATATTTCCCAATGGATTATCATGTTAGCTTGCAAGGGGGGCATATGAACACACGTCATATAGGGCATGGTCACAACTCTAATATGGACCAATTTATCCCTTATTGTGATTTTTCATTTTACTGTGTTACGCTATGATTATTTTAATTTTATTTTTTTGAATATCTTTATTTATTTTTTTGTGCGAGAAAATGTTTGTTTTTTACTGGGACTCCTGTAATGCCACTACAGTTCTCATAAGATTATAGAATAACACAAAATGAAATAATATTTGCCATAAAGTTGTGTGTGATAGGTAATAACGCACTGTTTGGCATTTTTTAGATATAACCCTATTTCTGACGGCACGGTTTCACTAGCATGTATATGGTTTTCTTATGTTTTGGTTCAGCGTGTGATCATCCATCATGACTAGTGTCTGAGACTTGTAGGTCTCGTATACAGCCTAAGAGGTAGTCTGTAAGAGTGTAGATTTATCAGATTTAAACTCGCAGGTCTCGCAGCTTACTCCCTGCAGTCATGGTGGCTGAGATTTTCATGTGGTTCTGTGACTACCCAGTTCCGCTTATCTGGTGTGCCCCCGGTATGGTGTGTTGTGAGCAGTGTGTGTTTGCTAAGATTGTGATTTTATTGTTTTGTGCCTTGTTTTCGTTATGTATTTGGTTATTTGGTTATTTGGTTATTTGGTTTCGTCTGGTGTATCATAAGGGCAGTCATCTTCTTCTGAGTTTACGACATGCAGGTTGCGAGAGTCGTTCAACTGACTCTGGTGACATAATGAAGTGTAAGGACATAGTAATATAGGCACGTAGGTCTTGCTATGACTGTGTGATTTGGGAATTCGCCTGTCTCATCTCGTGTCTTAGTCGTGAGATGCTGGGGCGATCTAAATATCTCTGGTTGCTGTCTATATTTGTGGTAGCAGGCTTTGAGAGGTAGGTTTGTAGTTGGTGTGTGTGAATGTCGAGTCTCCTCCCCCGCCCTCTCCTTTAAGTGTCCTGTTTGGGTTTGTCGTCTCTCTCCTTCCCCTTTTGTTTTTACTATTTTACGATTGATAAAGGATATGCAAAATAAAATGTGAAAAACTCACTGCCACCTTCAGTATATGTCAGTATCCTTCAGCCATATACATACACCTTGGGTCAGACAGTGTTTGATTTCAGGCCATTCATCATTATGGTCTTTCAGTCATTGTCCTTTGCAGTCTACTAAGCAGGAGTCTGAAAAGCATAAACCGCAAATCCCACTAGTTGTATCCCCAAACATGTTTACTGACCACACTGAAGCTGATATTTGTCAAACTGATGTCACCACACTGTACATTTGATTCAGTGCATCTCTGAGGAGATGCTGATTGGCCAGGGTGGCATTTGGCTCAGCCCCATCTCCTTGGCTGAGATCATCAGAATTGACTGACTATCTCAGTCAATCACAACGCTGTCCCATAGGAAAGCATTGGATTGGCTGGTGACTGGCTGAGATAGTCAATTCTGATGTCAGCCAAGGAGGCGGACGCGCACAGCGCTGGAAATAAGGTGAGTTTTTACTAGATTTAAGGTGACCGAGGGGGGCTAAATGGCGAGTTTTAACACTATAGGGTCAGGTATACATGTTTGGGTTTCTGACCCTATAGGGTTCCTTCAAAGAAAGAAAAAAAAAATCTTAATTTCAAAACTTGGTGAAAAAATTATTATATTAAAAAATATATATTTTCGAGGTGACATTTGTCCTTTAATGTAATGCCGGTCGGTATCTAACGGTATCTGGTATTTCTCTGCACTGGTAACCATTCGTTCGAAGCTCCTTAGAACCCTCAAAGTTCTCCTATGTCATAGTGGCTCTACATTGCATTTTAGTTTTTGCAGAGCAAAGCATGTAGGTGTTTTAAAATGACTGTGTGAGCAGAGGAGCGGAGGTGTATTCACTCTATTCGTTGGAAAATTATTCCGAGCTGAAGTGCAGGAAGATGGCGTTTCCTTTCCATATAGGAACAGCTCCTAATTCTTCGGTTTAAACAATTCATTAGGGAGAGTCTCGCTTGGATCTGCTCCCTAGTTACAGCTTTGGACTCCTGTGTTGCTTTTAAAGGGTTAAGTAGTTGACCATTGGGTACTCTGAGTTCAGCTTCCTGTGATGCAGCCATTTCCGAGAGGCAGTGGGAATGCTCGAAAATGTTCTGATAAACTATTTATGGAAGCTGCACAGCTCAAAACAATGCCTCATAACAAGTGTGAATCAAAAAAATCACAGACTTGCATGGAGCTTTATAGAAGTTTTTTTTTTTATGTTATAGGTTGTGCAGGGCCCTTGGCAGGATGCCAGATAAGGGCCCCTTCTTAGAGCCTCTGGAAGCATGTGACAAGGTGCGGATCAAGTGCACCATCTTGGGAGGAGCCCACTACCCATAACACCCCCCCTCAGTTTGTGTCACTTTGCCATTATCACCCCTTCCCATACTTTACACACTGACAAAATTGGCCAACTTAAAGGGATACTCCAGACCGGAGCCAGGAGCAGAGGGTGGGTGTATGACAGAACGCCATATCCCCACTCCATATAGACACTCACTGCTGCAGCACTTTACTTACGAGTTTTGCCCGAGCATTATAGGACTCGGTAATGCAGGTTCACTTTTCACCCATGCTTCTGTGAGCTGGTGAGGGGACACAGAACTGAGCAGGGAGATCTTTTGATATGTGTTGGCTCAGGCAAGGCCCACTCACAACCAGAATTGAAGCCTCAGGTCCTGAGTAATCAGGACCAGGTTTAGGGAATTATCTTCTTGAACGTGCTGAAAAATTTTTGTTCGATTTTTGTACATGTTGAAGGAATATTATATAATATATCTGTAAGCAAACATTTGATGTTTAGTATTCAGCCCAAGAGCGGATTCTCCTGTTCGGAAGGAGTGTACTCATTCATGAACATTGTGGTAAAGTCTGGACATGACCAGAATAACTCAGTATCTGTTGCAGTCAAGACAATCACCACTGTTGTGTGGAGATCAGAAAAGCACAATGTTTGAAACTGTGCAAAGTAAAAACATTGAGGATCCAATTGTAGAGGGTTTTTGTCTTTTTGCTAAATTTTATATTGTATTTTGTTAGGGCAAGAGAATAGTTGTGGCATAAGAGAGCGATCTGGATTTATGACTTAATTATACTGTATCAAAAACTGTCATGGGAACTTGTTTCAACGTTCGAACATACATAGATCCCTCTGTAAGTGTGTACACGCCATCTGCTACCGTACTTTAAAATAAACCTCAGCCGCAAATCGTCACTCCTGAGAAAACCAGAAATAAAATGATTTTATGAAAAAATATAACTTTAATTTAAATTTTTCTTAACAAGAGTTTTACATGGAATTGACCAACACTGATTGCAAACATGTGTCCATGAGGTCATTCTGTTTTCTTGCATTTACGTCAGGAGGATAAGGGAACTCTCGAATAGCCTCTGTATAATGCCATACCTCACAATCTCAAAATGGACACTTTAATTTTAGGGTTGAGTCTGGAGATGCACCCACGAATGTTGATACCCAAAGATGTTATAGGTGACTATGTGGCCACCTGATATATGATCTTAAGATAGAAAAGAGGGCTGTCGGGATTTGAGCCCCCAAATAGACTGTCAGTCCTAGGGACACTTGGGAAGTATGAATTAATTAAATTTGATGCTTTGGCCTATTCATAGATTTTCTTTAAATCTTTAAGGGGAGAATAAAATGCTATTGCGGTTTTATTAAAATGAACTCTGTCCAACTGGAAATCTGTACAGCTCATCCTCCTGACAATGAAAAGGTTAACGGGGAGTACTTGTCCTTTTAAAGACTGCATAAGTACCATAATTCTCGCTGCATGGGGGTGTAAGTGTTTTGTTGGTGAAGAGAATATTTTTAATTCTTGATGGGCAAATAATTGCACATGTAGGAGTGTGAGTGTGACAGCTTGGCAGCGAGGGGGCGGTGGGAAAGATCGCACAAGGCAAGCTTTGGAGCACGTTGCTTTAACTCCCCGAACACGCTGACAAAGTTATTATAATCATGATAACTAGATGTGCCAATGCATAAATTATAATATCTACAGACCGACATATATGATGTCGTTCTGTAACTATTGTATGCAAATACCCCCAGCTATGACATGGTTGGAGAATACAGATATTTCTGGAGTAGAGCCAACATGTGCAGAAATAGTCACTATATTTGGAGGGTTATGTTAATAAGGCGTGGACAACAAAATTGACAATTCAGAAACCTACATTTTGAGTTCAGAGAACCCGTTCCATCGAAAGCTTGGAGTTTGTTGGCTAATTACAGATTCTGAATGGCTGCTGACATCAGATGACTTTTACAGGCTGTGTTTAGACCGGTCAGACCAAGGCTTGGACATGTTGGCGCAATTCCAAGATGGCCACCCCCACGCTGGGAAAACGGTCAGATTTTTAAATGGTTAAAACATCTATACTTACTATAGGTTGGTTGGATGATAATTGATTGGATATTTATTTGAAACTGATTTATGAAAAGAGAAGTTTTGAGGAAGTATCCTTTTTAGTTGTTAGAAAGCCTCTTATTCCCTTAATAGCAAAAGCTATGTTGCTTACTAAATTTAAGTTTTTAAATATGATGGGGGGGGGGGGGGGGGGGTTAAAATTAGAGAATAAAATGCCGTTTTAACTTTATCATCATTCACTAGATCTGACACTAAAATGCTTTCTATATTTGTTTGCAACTCATTATTAGTTTTTATTTTTATTTTTGTATTTACCACTGTTTTTGCACATTTGAAAGATTGCATTTAAAACCACTATGTTTCTACACAATTGTTAGATTTTCTTTTAACCTTTTTAATGATCATTGTACAGATTTTATTAAAATCATCCAACATTGGCAAACCTTAGAACCTAAAAAAAATTAGATATACAAGTGTATAATTTTCACATTCATCAATTCTTTACATTTATTTATATATATATATATATTTTTTGATGACGTTAACAAATATCATGGAGAGTCACTGTCCCCTTTATTCTATAAAACAAAAATGCAACCTCCCCACGCCCCGAAAAACAACTTTTATTGCAATTACTGAATTAGTTGCCGGAACAGCTTGAAATCACACCATCTTAATGACCCGTGTCAAATGCATAATGCGTTGGTGATAACATATGATTTTTAAGAAATATATATTGCGCAATGCCAACCTGTTCCTTTCTGTATGGTAAATAAGATGGGAAAAGGCAACAGGACCGATTGGTATCTCTTTCCCCCAAATACCTTATAAAATACTCATATTCTTCATTGAAATAGTTTTGATTTTTTTTCTTATTATTTTAAATAAAACTTTGCTTCAATATCTTACATTTTGTTTTTTCAAAAAAGTTTATGTAAAATCATATATTTACACATGTTGCTCAGACTTGCAAATCCACCTTTACTACACTTTCACCCCGAAGTATAAGATGAGAACTGTGTAAAGTTTAATACCCAACAAATTCTTTCATAAATACATTCTGCATTCTGCATGTGATGTTCTGTGTGGGGATGGCCTGGAAACGGTCAGTCAGCGTGGCGTGCATGGATGCCCGCACCTTCTGTAAACCCGGGCCATAATGGCAATCTCCGGTGTTACGAATTGCATCACTGGCATGCAGCTCTCCCCTTGGGACAGTCCACTCTGTACCGATCCAGATTCTCCCAATAGTGGGAGGTATCGGTTTATCTAAAAGTGTGTATATCCCTATAGTAAGGATTCAAGTAAATGTGATGTTAATCGACTGTTGGTGATGGGAAATAAAACACCATTTCAGAGTTCTGACATTATATGTTTAGCCCCATAACATATAGATCAAAGCAATCTATTTCTCCTCCCATTATCACCCCCCGTGACACATTTATATAGTATTGTTGTGGAAGAGGATGTATTTCATTTTAATTTGTTTATCTCCCCTGCCCCCCACGAATTATGCAAAATGAAATTCCCTTAATTAACTTTTTATCTTCTCTACTTAACTAAATTAATCTCTAAAATAATGCCCCAGCCTTTCTTTTGCATCCGATTGGATGCCAGTCCCCGCTACATCTTAGTTACAGACTGTGAGAGAGGACATCGAGAACCCACACGCTCTTTCTCCCACGTTGCTATGACAACCAGACCGGCATTGCTTAATGGAGATAAATGCAGAAATCATAATAATATAAAAGGGATTGGTAACAGCCTAAAAAGATCTGTATCCGTACAGTGAATCATTCCGTAATTAAGAAGAATGGTCACCATTTTTATGGTGATATTTGTCCATTTGCTTACCGTTGTGGCGAATATCCCACCTTAACTAGCGGTCGGCCTCCATCATTAGACCCTATCCATTCTCAACATTTTTAGTATCCCCCAATCTCCTGTCCCCCTATTCTCCCACTCCTTGTCTTTTTCTGCTACCCTCCCCCTCAGTCCTTACCTTCTGATATAGTGAATGTTATTGAAATTCTCTTTTATACTTGTGCTATATATGATACAATACAAAAGTAAACGTGCGGCTCCATGCAATCCTAGGACTCCTTTAGAGTCATTTCTTCACATTGCTGTACTGGAGGGCCCGTGCGGTTTGGGGGATATTTGGGTGCAGCATGCAATATTTCAATCGACAGACACTTTGACCCCTCCTGTGTGTGATCTGCGTTCTTGCTCAAATCTAGCAACACAATGAGGGAGGAGTCGCCTTACAAAATAATAAAAATGCTTGTATGTATATAAACAAACCCATTCCTGCCCGGTGTGGAATGCAAGTTGTTATGTTATGAGGAGTGTTTTTGTTTTATTGATCGGAGAGCGATAAGGATATAGATTCTGTGACCTTTGTCTGATTCAGCACTCATATACGCTCAGGGTTACAGGTCCAAAGAAACACATCTGGAATAATTTATGTTTTACTGCAGGATGGGAAAGCGAAATGTACTTTAATTTCAGGAACACAACTGACGACTTGATAGAATTGTGAGCGTTACCCGTAGTAAACGTTTTTGTGCATGTACCCATTGTGCAGTTAGTATCATTAACTATACTTTGTGTCTGTGCATTGAGGCTAATTCAAATAGGGAGAATATTCTGGCTGCTAAATCTGTAATTGACCTGGTTTAGACATCTAGTTGTTTGAATAATCTTTGCAGCCATACTAAACCCTATTGGTTTGTACATTAACTTAACCCTGTGTGTGCTTCGGGCAAATTGAGGCCTGTTCCAGTCTGTTTCCTTGTTTGTAGGGCAATTTTTGGGTGGTGGGCCTCTTCACATACCTGTGGTTTACATATGGCTTTTGTTGTGATAGACCAGGCATAGGCAACCTTCGGCACTGCAGATGCTTTGGACTACACCTCCCATGATGCTTTGCCACCACTATGGGTGTAAGAGCATTATGGGGGATGTAGTCCACAGCATCTGGAGTGCCGAAGGTTGCCTATCCCTGTGATAGACCAATGGCACAACAATGCTTTGGTTGCCATTTCCTACCCTCCTGTTTACGATAAACGAATTTCTCACAAAGTTAGTGACTGAATGAACAAATTAACTGACCTCCTGCAGCATATGACTGCTCCATACTAAAAGGCTAAGCAGTTTTATGTGCTGTCTAATAGCATGTTGAAGTGTTGGATGTGTGCCCTCAACAGAGACCCCTATGTTTTACACACCTGCCCACTCACCTTTATTTCTACCTTCCTGCCCTTTCCTCACTCCTCGATAACTTTAGTGACCTGTACAGGAGGTGCAGATAGAACTTCTAAAGTTGCTTCATTGGCTTGACTGCGGTGTTTAAAATTAGATCTAATCTCTCTTTGTGAAGTTTGAGCACAAAGCAAATGATGTATTGTACAACATGTTCTGTAACATTACTGCTATGCGACGCACCAACCTCCTGGCCTCCCGTGAGCTGCAGTGAGAAGTATAAAAAAAATCATCTCCGTGTGCATCAGAACTGTATGACATGACTGTCACGTTACAAAGGAAAACAAGATGCACACAATCTGCTTTTTAACAGAGCTATGCAAGGCAAAACACGTCTTTTAAAAGGTTGTTTGTGTTCTTACCCACCAGTCTTTGGTTTTTATTTTTTGGTTTTCCCCTCGCCTCTCTAGGGGTTAATCCCTGTTGCAAAACAGGAATCCACTCATTAAATTTTTATCTTGAAATGCAGATCATCACAACTATTCTAAATCATCCAAAGTTCCCTATTTAGCCAAGGTCTCCGTGGAATTCCGACACACAGATTGTGTGTGTATTTTTTTTTTTTTTATACATTTTGTGTGTTTTTGTTTTTGTCGGTTTTAAATTGCCAATTGCAACCTGAAACCTGTGTTTTTAAAGATCATTTCTTGGGCAAACTTCTGGGGCAGTTGCCACAGAAACCAATGTAAATTCCCTGCAAATTGCTTCACTGTTAAAGTGTGAAAGAGGGGGGAGGGTATAGAGTAATTTCTACATATTTATACATGCTCTCAAACCACATTCAGGGCTTAATTAATATTTCAAGTCCTACGGTGTTGGCCAGGCCTAAAGGTTAGTAGCCACTGCATGTCTAGAGGTGACACATTAACCTGGGGTGAATGCCTTCTTCCCAATGGCTAGAGTCAATTTTGATCCCTGATCCTATTGCAGAGTCACGTTAACCTTTCAGTTTTGTGTGATTTGATTGTTGTTTTTTTGTAAATTCACAAGAATTTGAAAATGATATATTTGTAACAATGTAGCATTATTTGCATTATTTGCATTATTTATTATTAAGTTAAGATGTGACAAAAACAAACAAACAAACAACTAATCAGAGCAATGGATTGTTTCCTGTAAATATTTATCAGAGTCTGTAAATAAATCACTGTGTATGTTTTGTTTCAGGAATTGATTACAAAACGACAACCATACTGTTGGATGGTCGGCGGATAAAATTACAGCTCTGGTAAGGGTGTTCTCCTCTTCCTTGTAATATAATATTTAGTGTATTCGAGATGTGTGACATTCTGTTCCTCTGTGTTAGGTATGGAGGGAGATATCACTGAATTCTTGCTCAGTGTGTTGTATACCTTATAAGTTTAAAGGGACTGCAGGCACTGTAACTGCTTCATCTCATTGAAGTGGTTATAGTGTGTGGAGTCGCCTGGCGCTGTCCTTACTTTCAGCGTTGCACAGTTTGTCATGTTTTAATGTAAAATGAGTCACCAGCAGCCAAACCCATCTGTGCTGCTCAGGCGAATTAGGAACCATTAGCCTAAGCAGCAATCAGCGGCTTTGCTTGAGAGTGTTAGACTGAAAGTGGTCGGCTATCACAGCCACAACTGCTGGTAGGAATTGATATGACTACAATGATGTATGTAATCTCTGCCTTACTTATACCTTAAGTAGGGGCTGGGCTCTGGATGGCCAGGGACCCTAACTTAGTGCTTGAAAATGGTTTAATGGAGAGACAGTATCATGGGATTCCAGGCATCACAACCAACTCAATGTGATGAAATGGTTATAGTGCCCCTTTAATTCCTAAATGACAGAGAATTGAGCAGCGACATTGCAGGACCACGATCTGGAAGCACTAATACAGGCTTCCCGAAACTCCGGCCCTCCAGATGTTGCTGAACTACAACTCCCATGATTCTCAGCCTATCTATTTCATTCATAGAATCATGGGAGTTGTAGTTCAGCAACATCTGGAGGGCCGTAGTTTGGGGAAGCCTGCACTATTACAACAAAGCCGTTTTTAATGTAAAGTGTCCCCTTTATTCACAGAGGATGACCCCACATTTTAATATAAATCCTACACATTTTCATTTACTTTAGTTTATTTCTGAGTCTGTAAAAAACATTATACATGATTGGAAAAGCAAGATTTCTGCATTAAATCCCTCCTTCTGAGACGTAATTAGCTCGCATTGATTCTCCAGATCTAATCCGCATGAGATTTCACCAGGGAATTTGGTCAGGGGAGGAATGATCGCTCAGCTTATTGTCTGGCATTGGAAAAGGGACGTGGTCTCTGATCCTTGGCACAACGTGAACTCACTTTAAAGAAAGGGTTCAGAGCCAAATAGAAATCCGGAAAAGCAATTGCTTCTGATATTTAAACCATGTGGCCGGAATCCTAGAACGTTATTCTTGTAGTGTCTAACTTCCTGATTAATGCTATATCAAATGATTATCATTATTCTTTTTATTTATTTTTTTAACTACAGTTTCTTTAACCCTTTTTTTATGCTATGGAAGCACGGCTTTACTTACTCCTAGACTCTCTTCACCTGCCAACAGGAAATCTAAATATTAACCCTTTCCTGTACTTTACATTTTTGTTTTAATGTCTTTTTGTTTTTTTTCTTCTTCTCCTAGGGACACATCAGGGCAAGGGCGGTTTTGCACTATTTTTCGTTCATATTCCCGCGGTGCTCAGGTAAGTTTGCAGAAAACCATATGATCCGATGCCGCAGCCAGTTCCAGCTTGTATGACCTAATCATCGCTGTACTTGTGGTCCTTGGATGAGATATTTTTTTTAAAAGTAGTTTTGAGATGCTTTTGTGCGTGTCTGAAATAAAGAAAAACATTTCTATTTTTTTATTTTAATGCCCAGTGTTAGTCTGCAATACAATACAGTAGCCAAAAGGTAACACTCCTGGGATAGATACAAATAAAACTTCACTTTGAATCGGCTTACAAATGTAAAAAACAAGTTGATGTTTCCATTTGACAAGTTCGACACCTTTTACTAGACACAGAATGTGTTAATTTGCAGTCCTGCCCTTGCTATGGATAATAGAGACATGTACAGTTAAATCCCGCTCATGCAGTGTGTGTACACAATGCATTGTAACCCTGCCGAGTCTGTGCTCTTCTGATAAGCCCTGGGCAGGGAACACCTGACCGTGAGTTAGTGGTTTCCATAGGTAATCGCCTCTCCCAATTTCAACGAAAACACAGGAATTTGGCATGGGGGATCGCTATCTCATTAGCCTGGAAGAATGACACACTATTCTTCTGCTGGAAAAACAGACTTAACATTTCAAATTGCCCTGGGGGGGGGAGGCTGCAGGCATTGTTGGGGGCGGCAGGCCATTTCAGAGAATACTTTGGTAACTTTATGGCTAATTGATTACTTCTATACTTGTACATAATCTGTTACATGCCACTTTAACCAGTTCTTTACTACTGGATTGAAGTATTAATCAATAAGCAGAGACTGGGAGTCTTCCAGAAGAGTTAAATTGTTACTCCACAAAAAGAGCTACCGTACTCTGTTTTCAGGAAATGTTCATGAATTCCAGAGAATCCCTGTAAATTTTATTAAAGGATTGTTTTTAGTTTGGATACACTAGACTGCCATACGCGCTCTATTTGTCTGTTTTGCTGTGTGAGGATTGCAAAATGTGTTCCTTTTTTTTACATTTTTTTTTAATCTTACAAAAGACACTTGATAAAGCACCATTTTCTATTTTCCTGTGCAGTTAACCACAAAATACTCAGCAGATGACATTAAGCAATCTTTTTGGCAGCAGACTATCTTTATACCTTAATTCCGTTTACTATGGCAACTGCAAAACCCTTTATAATTCTGAACCAGATTTCCTGTGATGGCAGAGTGTCATAGTAAATTGCATTTATAGGCACCTGTGATGCCACAGTTAGAGATTGATGCCCTATATACTCTGATAGCAACGCTAATATTAATGGGACACTATAGTCACCAAAACAATTTTCACTTAATGAAGCAGTTTTGGTCTACAGATCATGCCCCTGTGGTCTCACTGCTCAATTCTCTGCCATTTAGGAGTTAAATCACTTTGTTTATGCAGCCCTAGGTACATCTCCCTGCATGTGACTTCCACAGCCTTCCTAAACACTTCCTGTAAAGAGTCATCTAATTTTTACACTTCATTTATTGAAAATTCTATTTAATTTAGAATTTCTTATATCCTGCAGGAGCCTCCTGTATGCAATTAAAGGACCACTCTAGGCACCCAGACCACTTCAGCTTAATCAGGTGGTCTGGGTGCCAGGTCCCTTTAGGATTAACCCTTTTTTTTTTTTTTTTTATAAACATAGCAGTTTCAGAGAAACTGCTATGTTTATACTGAGGGTTAATCCAGCCTCCAGAGCCTCTAGTGGCTGTCTCATTGACAGCCGCTAGAGGCACTTGCGTGCTTCTCACTGTGAAAATCACAGTGAGAAGGCGCCAACGTCCATAGGAAAGCATTGTAAATTCTTTCCTATGCGACCGGCTGAATGCGCGCGCGGCTCCTGTCGCGCATGCGCATTCAGCCGATGACGTCGCGAGGAGAGGAGGAGGAAAGATCCCCGCCCGGCGCTGGAGAAAGGTAAGTGTTTAACTCCTTCCTCACTCCAGAGCCCGGCGGGAGGGGGTCCCTGAGGGTGGGGGCACCCTCAGGGCACTATAGTGCCAGGAAAAAGAGTATGTTTTCCTGGCACTATAGTGGTCCTTTAACCCCTTAAGGACCAAACTTCTGGAATAAAAGGGAATCATGACGTGTCACACACGTCATGTGTCCTTAAGGGGTTAAAGTTCAATTTACAGAGCAAGAGATAAAAACTTCTAAAGTATGTTACAAGATTAAAAATGAAACCACGTTTTTTCATGCAGACAGTGTCCGTCACAGCCAGGGAGGTGTGGTAAGGGCTGCATAAACAGAAACAAAAGATTTAACTCCTAAATGGCAGAGAATTGACCAGTGAAACTCCAGGGGCATGATTTATGCAGAAAAACTGCTTAATTAAGTTAAAGTTAGTTTGGTGACTATGGTGTCCCTTTAAAGTTTTATTGTGGCTGCTTTTTAGATTAGATTTACTTTAAAACACACACACACACACAACCTCCCATATACATAATCTATAACAATGTTACATATTCCTTTTTAATTCCTGCGAATATTTTGTCCTTTTGGCTGTGCTGTGACAACTTTTTGTTCTGTAATAGGGCGTGATTCTCGTTTATGACATCACCAATCGGTGGTCTTTCGATGGAATTGATCGATGGATAAAGGAGATTGATGAGGTGAGAAACCTAATGTCTGTCTCTGTGATAAATAAAAAAAAATGTTAATCTATTAACATTGCCATTTTTGTTTACATAGAAGTAATATTGAGAGCTTGCGGACTAGTTGTATGTTGTCTTAAAGGACCACTATAGGGCCATGAAAACAAGGGAGAGGAAGAGGTTAAACGCTTACCTTTCTCCAGCGTCGGGTTCCCTCGGTGCTGGGACTCTCCTCCCTCTTCCGACGTCACCCGCCGCATGCACGGCAAGAACAGCGCGCGCATTCAATCAGTCCTATGGACGTCAGCGTCTTCTCACTGTGAAAATCACAGTGGGAAGCGCCTCTAGCAGCTGTCAATGAGACTTCCACTAGAGGCAGGATTAACCCTAATGTAAACATAGCAGTTTCTCTGAAACTGCTATATTTACAGCTGCAGGGTTAACCCTAGATGGACGTGGCACCCAGACCACCTTATTGAGCAGAAGTGGTCTGGGTGCCTATAGTGGTCCTTTAAGTTGTATTTGTTATTGTCCAGCTCAGTTGACAGGATCTACAATACTGTCCTTCCAAAAAAATAATTACATTTTTTTTATTTAATTTAAAATCTAGCCAGTGTCGTCTTATTTCTACTTTGCCATTTTATGCAGTGAAATTTGTTAATTGATCAGATTTCGTAGTAAAGTCTACTAATCTCAAATGAGTATTTTTATAGCAATGACCGAAGTTTGTACATGTTGCGTAAACTGTGTATGAACAATATTGTTTGCTCACTTGTGTTAGTAAGTTACAGCTGGATTTGTAGCTCATCGTAAATTTGAATTATTGAGAGGTGAAATTGACTGTTACTGTGAAATTGTTTTCTTATTCCTTTATCTGCATTGACGTCTGCTGTTATCTTTCCCAGCATGCCCCAGGAGTGCCCAAAATCCTGGTGGGAAATCGCCTCCATTTGGCGTTCAAGCGGCAGGTGTCTACGGAACAGGCACAGAGCTACGCCGAGCGGCTGGGGATGACTTTCTTTGAAGTTAGTCCTTTGTGCAACTTTAACATCACAGAGTCCTTTACAGAACTGGCACGGATTGTGTTAATGAGACACGGAATGGACAGACTCTGGAGGCCAAACAAGGGTATGTATTTCAGGCATGCTCATGGTGAGGGCTTCACTGCATGGTACCCCTGGTCATTGCATGTCATGTCTCATGTTAATGAGTGAGTGCTTCTGTATTGCTCTGTACATGTGCCAATACGGTTGGCTGCCTGGCAGTGTGTCACTTAAAGGAACACTATAGTCACCAGAACAACTACAGGTTAATTGAATCCTGCTGAATTTTTTTATGTAAAAATTGCCTTTTCAAAGAAAAGGCAGTGTATACATTACAGCCTAGGAACACCTCTAGCAGCCACTCCTCAGATGGCCACTGGAGGTGATTCCTGGGTTAATGCTGTACAGTGTGCAGCACTGACATTCAGTGTCTCCACACTCTGCATGGAGACGCTGAATGCTCCCCATAGAGATGCATTGATTCAATGCATCTGTATGAGAAGATGCTGATTGGCCGGGGCCGCATTTGGCTCAAATCCCCCCCCAACAGCCCACCTCTTGGCTGAGATAATCAGAATTAATCTCAGCCAATCCAAAGCTTTCCTTTGGAAAAGCATTGTGATTGGCTGAGATCATCAATTCTGTCAGCCAAGGAGGCGGATGGGGGAGGGAGCCAGCGCGGCGCTGAAAATTAATGTAAGATTTTACTGTATTTAGGGGGCCCAGGGAGGCTATAAAACACTTTAGTGTCAGGTTCCTGACCCTATAGTGTTCCTTTAAATCACGTGTTCCATTTGACAAGCCTCCTTTTTGAGTGCTCTATCAGTAATGCAATACTTATTACTGGCACATTGATTATTGTCCTACTTTCACAATTATGGGAGGTATTAAAATGTAGAAGGTATCAGCCATCAGTGAAACGAGAAGCCAATAAAGTTCAATACAGACAGAATACAAATCATGATCTGAGACCAGAAAATGCTGCAAAATGCAAGCTTCCTGAAGCAATGCAAATAAGTCAACTTATGTAACGTCCATGTCATTTTAGAAACTTTGCTGCTTTTTTTTTTTCTTTAGGGGTGGAGGGCTTGTATCCTACAGGCCTTATACTAGTAAACAGCGTGTGGACGTGGGAATATTCCGCTAGGATGTCATGGGAATGAGAAGTGGGTAGTGTGTGGATGAAGGGGGAGGAAGCCATAGTGGTTACGTGGTGTATACTGCCACCCTGTGGCTGACAAAACAGACTATGAGTTGTAATCCGAATCTCTCTATCTCTCTATCTCTGTGTTGGTCATGTTAATGCATACTTGTGATCAATTTGATTTTATGGGGTATTTCAATCTAGCATAGCTTAATAGAGCACTTCGACTTGTAATTCTATTTTACATATTCTGCTGTTTGCTTATCCTCCGTGCATCCAACACCACCACACTTGCAGAGATTGCTTTCTTAAAAGAAAATTGCGAGATAGTTGACCCAATGCCATTTTTTGTTAATACAGTTGAAAAGAAATTGAATAATACAAATGCATCCCCTCTGGATGTCCCTCGTTTTCTACCTATCTCCAGAATGTCTTCAGTAAACTATTTTCAAAGACTTGCATATAGTTCAGCTTTCTGTTTAAAGCTATACAGTGGATGGCAGTCCTGCCCAAGAGTAGTTAATTAATGAAGGAGAAAATGGTGCATTAACTGTTAGCCGTATCTGGGATGTGGCCGAGTAAAATTCATTCGTGTTAATTCATGAATGAAACTACTTTTTTGCTGTAACAACTCTCTCAGACCGCGATGAGAGACTCTGTGAAAGCTCTTTAAGTGTTTCATGTTATGCACTCGATGTTCTTGTACAGGTTAGTGGAAAGAAATGCTTCCTCCTACGTAACAATATTTAGTTTGGATTTTTAATCTGCTCACTGCTGATTTATAGAGCAGAATAAGAGACAGGAATGTGGAGCTTCTTATACACTGATTCTGGGTGTACTTGTACTTAGAGTGCCTCTATAATGGTTTTCTCTGAAAACACTCAAACATTTGGCAATTATGATTTTATTATTTATATAGCGCCATCAGATTCCGTAGCGCTGTGGTTTACAATGGGTAATCTGTGTTATGCACATATTTTACAGATAAATGTAGCTTTGTGTGATTGCTGATGGTTCCACTTACATCACTGAAATGCTGTGAATTTCATGTTTTGAACTGTTTTTTTCCTTTTTTTCCCTGCGTTTTCAGTGTTGAGCCTGCAAGACCTCTGCTGCCGAGCCATTGTGTCCTGCACCCCAGTACACCTAGTGGACAAACTCCCTCTCCCAGTTGCCTTAAGAAGCCATTTGAAATCCTTCTCCATGGCCAATGGCCTAAATGCAAGGATGATGCACGGACGATCCTATTCTCTCACTGCCAACAACGCTAACAAGAGAAACAGCCTCAAAAAAGCCAAGATTATCCGCCCTCCCCAGAGCCCCCCTAAAAACTGTACCAGAAATAGCTGCAAGATCTCGTAGTCACTGGCCAATGAGATGCATAGCTTAAGTCGATGCAGGGCTGTGGACCCCCCCCATAACTGAGGTGGATGACGGCAAACACAATTCCTTATGTGATTTAACTTAGGACAATAAAGGAAAATTTTCCATTTTCCTGGTAACAATGCTGCTTTGATATGGATCATTGGACTTGTTCCTAGACGTTTGTGAAACATTGGTGTGGAGGTTATTGCTGCGTATAAAATGCATGGAACGTTTTTGTGTTTTGTTTTCTCCCCCCCCCGCTCCCCCTATTTTTATGTTTTTTCCTTCATGTGTGCTTATAAAGGGAATTATTTTTGCATTACTCATAGCTTGTAATGACACCTGCAATTTGTCACACATTATTGTGCGATACGTGAACTACACTTTTGTATTTTTCTTTTTTCTTTTTTTTTCTTTTTTCTTGGAAGGTAAGCGGCTTTGCAAAATCATTGCATTTGTGGCAGGCAGGAACGTTTGTACAGTACCCACTGCCACCGCAGCGTGCACAAAGTGGAGACCGCAAGGTATTAATTTAGAGTTTTGCAATCTTCAGGCACTACAACATTAAATGCAGAAGTGTACAGAGAATTTAAATGCACTCACAATGTGTAAGACTTGTGTATGAAAACAGGTTATTTGATATATTTTTTTTCTTTTTCTTTTCTGAATTTGTTATTTAATACTATTTGGGATTAATCAGTGAATATATATATATATATATATATATATATATATATATATATATATATATATATATATTATATAAATATGCTTCTATTTCTGTAAATGAACCATTTTGTACCAGATGTAATGAGCGTTGCTGTGTTTTAAAGAAAAAAAAAAAAAATGCCAAAGATGTGTTTTTGACATGTGAGCGAAGGATTTGTGAGCAGAATGTGATTTGAAGAACAGTTTTATAAGATAGAGAATTATTATTTAAAAAAATAAATGTCTTTAAAATCATAAGCCTTCTTTCTTAATCCATGATATGCCACAAATAGAATTATCTGTGTTATAGGATCACTATAGGATCAGGAACACAAATGTATTCCTGACCCTGAAGTGAAACCCACCATTTAGGCGGCTTATTTCCAGCTTGGTGCGGGTCTGCCGCGCTGGCTCCGCCCCCTTTGTGTCATCAAAATGGCTGATTTTTAGCCCATCCAATGATAGTGCCTCTGAAAAAAGGTAGTGTTTACATGGAAATGCCTGAAGGGAGCTAATATACTCATCCCCAAAACAACTACATTAAAGGGACACTATAGTGTCAGGAAAACCGCTTGGTTTTCCTGACACTATAGTACCCTGAGGGTGCCCCTCCCGCAGCGCTGAAAGGGTTAAAACCCCTTCACCTACTCACCCTTTTACCCCGCCGGCTCCCTTACCTCTCCTCCCCCGCCAACGCCCGCACTCTTGTCTGACGTCACCGGCGCGCGCATTCAAAGTGCCCGTAGGAAAGCATTTTTCAATGCTTTCCTTTGGATGCTCTGCGTGATTGAGGCATAATATGTAATATGTCTGGAAGACAGCCACTAGAGGCTGGCTTAACCCCAGTTGTAAACATAGCAGTTTCTCAGAAACTATGTTTACATCAGGCAGGGTTAACCCTAGAGGGACCGGACACCCAGACCACTTCATTGAGCTGAAGTAGTCTGGGTGACTATAGTGTCCCTTTAAGCTGTAGTTGTTCTGGTGACTATAGTGTCCCTTTAAATAAAGGTCGGGCATTCCTCTCATAGTTACAACTCTGAACATCACAGTATTTTAAATTCAAAGCTGAACACTGGGTGAATTGACCCATTTATATACTGAATATTTACCCCTTCATTGCTGGAGTGATAATACAAATTTATCATAAGGTGTTTTTTGTTATAAAAAGTAACCATAAGTAGATCCTAGAATGTCTACACATATCTGAATTTGTCTTAATTTAAGCTTTCATGGATATGGAACTTAACTGGAACCAGTATTGTCTATTTATTTAAGACTTAAATCTTTAACCGTGATAAATTGAGTCAAATGGCTTTATTTTACCACTATTGTCACATGGTACACTTTTCTTTTTTTCTTTTCATTAATTACACCCAATTTCCTTTTAGGAAGTAATTTATACGGATAAAGCATAATATAAGCGCTATGAATCCTATTTAAGTAACTTCTATATTGTCATGTGCAGACAAGATTGAAACGTAGCTGATAGGCTGAGTGAACTAGTGCTACCTACCACCCGCACTCTGACATGTGTGGTCATCCAAATAGGACAGAATTAATACTAATAATGTAGATTCCTAATCTGGATCAACAATTATGGCGTTTTCCCTTTTTGGGGGGGGGGGGGAGGAGGGGGGTGTTTGGGTTGTTTAAAGGATATATTTTTTCCCTCTTCTCCTTTTATCCAAATTATTTATGGTGTCGGTTCTCCAAATTTTATGATTTCCCCAAATACAATTAACATTGTGTGTTACTTGGTGTAACCGTGCTGGGATTGAAAACCCTGACATCTGAAACGTTTCTCAACTAATTTTATTTTGATGCCCTTTCAAGAAGCTTCAGGATGTATTCACCAAACACTGAATTGAAAACTGAACTGAACTGGACAATGCACACTAACAATAGTCGAGCAGTGTTGGAGAATTTCTCAAAAATCAGCTATTTGTGTTGATTTTTTTTTTTTTTTTTTAAATCTTCGTATTTTATTTAATCACTTCAGGTGTGTTGATGTTTTGAAATGTGGTTTTCGGTGCAATTTACGTTTTTTTTTTGTTTTTTTTAGTTAAACATTGCAAGACCACCTGTATAAAATGTACAGATATATACTGATCAGATATTTGAGGTGATCACTTGGCAGAATAAAGATAATTGCATACCTCCCAACTTTTCAAAAGGTCAAAAAGCTTTTTTTTTTAAAAAAAATATATATACATTTATTTTTGGGGTGTGGACAGGGGTTGAGCTGTGTTGAGAAATTCTAGGTAACTTCCTAATTTATGCAAATAAAATGTATCTTATAACAATGTGTCTTATTTACACAGACTGATTTCTTAACACGTTTATTGTAGTTTGAAGACGCACTATATTACTGGGAGCTCTGATATACACTTAGACACCAATAACAAGGAGCTCCTAGTATAGAGGCACATAAGGATAGAAAAGAGGGACAGAGGGACTTGAACCTAAAATAGGGACTGTTCTTCCTAAACTGGGACACTTGGGAGGTATGTTAGCATGAAAGGTAAGCTGAGCTCTTGGTAGAAGCCTCTGGACATGTTTTGAGCTGCAAATTCGAAATAACCTGAAGATTTCTTGCACCCACGCTCTCTGAAATGTGCTGGACAATTTATAAGGCTGTACCAGTGTTTCACAAATTACCATGGAAACCGCTGCATGATGGAAATAGAGACCACTTCACAATACACGTTACATGTATCTTCACCAGATGAAAAATAACAAATGACCTTGCACAATACAAAAAGCAGACAATGCTCCACTCTGATACCCTACTTATCTGTGTTTTAAGGCTCAGCGTTAATTTTTTTTTTTTTAACTTCAAATTATTGAAATTATTTTATTTCTTTTGAGATTTTAAAATAATTCAATCATTTTAAAAATGTATCCAAAAATATTAAAAAAATTTTTTTTTGAAAACAAACCTTAATTCAGGGTCTAAGCACAGTACTAGATTGAGGCCCACGATGTAAAGGCACTCAGTCGGTTATGGGATCTGGATTAAAATTAATTGTAGATAGGCCGGGTGATTCTATTTACCAAGGGACAATTCTGAGTGAGGCAGCAATATATATTTTGCGTTACTTATTTCAGATGGAAATGTTTTAATCCATTAAAAATATCCAGTATATTAAAGGGAAACTCCAGTGCCAGAAAAACGATCAGTTTTTCTGGCACTGGAGGGTCCCTCTCCCTCCCACCCTCCAATCCCCGGTTACTGAAGGGGTGAAAACCCCTTCAGTGACTTACCTGAGGCAGCGGCGATGTCCCTCGTCACGGTCTCCTCCTCTGCGACGCTCCTCCTTGTGATTGCGTTGGCTGGTGGGCGAGACTGATCTCGCCCACCGGCTGAGGAGACCTAATGCGCATGCGCGGAAATGCCGCGAATGCGCATTACGTCTCCCCATAGGAAAGCATTGAAAAATCATTTCAATGCTTTCCTATGGGGTTTTGAGTGACGCTGGAGGTCTTCACACAGCGTGAGGACGTCCAGCGACGCTCTAGCACAGGTTTCCTGTGCTAGAAACTAGGAAGTGCCCTCTAGTGGCTGTCTAGTAGACAGCCACTAGAGGTGGAGTTAACCCTGCAATGTAATTATTGCAGTTTATGAAAAACTGCAATAATTACACTTGCAGGGTTAAGGGTAGTGGGAGTTGGCACCCAGACCACTCCAATGAGCAGAAGTGGTCTGGGTGCCTGGAGTGTCCCTTTAACACAAGAACATGAATTGGAAGGCGTAGCCTGAAGTTGTGGGAGGGGTTACACGGCTATTTAAACTCAGGCCCCCTACACCACAGGGGTGATGCTGCCTGATTCATCCCTCCCACCTCTCCCCTTATACATATTACTATTACAGGTGGACCCTCTTTTATTACAGGCCTACCCGATACGTCGGTTTCGGCACACCACAACCGACTTGCTCATATATCTAACTTATCATGTATACGGCTTTTGTCCCCGACTACAAATATATAAATATATATATATATATATATATATATATATACATACATACACAATAAACAATACACAAGATCCAGTGCACTCTCCTATCCACTAAACAGCAACTTCAATGTTGACAGATTTTATTAGTTTGTAAAAAATTTTTTTTTTTTTTTTAAAACACCTAATCTAGGCAAAAAAAATGGGGATTTAGTTACATTATATGATCATACATTGCATAAGCCTGCCACAACGTCAATGTACCCCATCTTTGGCAGGTCCTACTCTCACAGTCTAATGTCTGCTCTTATGAGATTAACCACTTACTTGGGAAAAAAATCCATCTGAGGCTCTCTGCAGTACAAGGCTAAATAGGGACCTGAGATGAGGCACCTGTAACAGGGAGGGGTGCAAAACCAAGGAGTTGGCTAGACTCCCAAATATATATATAGGAAACATGGGGGGATGGTTGCACTCACCTAAACATGCTTAAATGGGGTGCTGCTGGGGGCCATATTATACAATAAACAATACACAAGATCCAGGGCCGGTGAAAGGATTTTTGCCGCCCTAGGCAAAAGTAAAGTTTGCCGCCCCCCCCCCTCCCCTATGACATCACAATGCCCCATGTTAACTAACGCAAGTGCTGCAGTGCCGCCGTGTTTACATTAAAAGGCCTGCAGGGACAGGCTATAGACACCAGAACCACTACATTAAGCTGCAGTGGTTCTGGGGACTAAAGTGTCCCTTTAATGTGAGTTAAATTAGAGATTAGTGCCACGAATAATATACTAGATTGCCTACTTACAATCAGATGAGGATGGTGATGGGCTCTAGCTGCAGTCTGGCTCCACTCGTCTGGTGTAGAACAGGCTCTCTGGAGGCTGTTTGTGTTCTGGGAGAACGGAAAGCAGCTCCATTTTTTTAAAGGCCCTTTACACAGCTCATGGTCTGGGCCCCAGGGTCCACCTTCATGTTCCACCAAATAGTTTGTTCACAGGAGTAGGGGATGTCCTGATATGTGTGTAAGGAATGCATTGTGTGAATCTGTGTTTGTATGTGTAAGGGCTGCAATGTGTGTTTCTGTGTATGTACGGGATGCATTGTGTGCGTCTGTAAGGGGTGCATTGAGTGTGTGTAAGGGGTGTATTGAGTGTGTGTAAGGAATGCATTGTGTTTCTCTGTGTGTAAGGGATGCATTGTATGTAAGGGTTGAATTGCTTGTGTGTGTGTCTGTGTGTGTAATGCATTGTGTGTTTTTCTGTGTGCAAGGGGTGCATTGTGTGTGTGTGATGGATGTCAATCTCTCCCTCCTCCCTTGTCACTCTCTTCTCCCCCTCTCCCTCCCTCGTCACTCTCTTCTCTCCCCCCCCTTGTCCCTCTCTTCTCTCCCCCCCTTGTCCCTCTCTTCTCTCCCCCCCTTGTCCCTCTCTTCTCTCCCCCCTTGTCCCTCTCTTCTCTCCCCCCCTTGTCCCTCTCTTCTCTCCCCCCCTTGTCCCTCTCTTCTCCCCCCTCTTGTCCCTCTCTTCTCCCCCCTCTTGTCCCTCTCTTCTCTTCCCTCTTGTCCCTCTCTTCTCCCCCCTCTTGTCCCTCTCTTCTCCCCCCTCTTGTCCCTCTCTTCTCCCCCCTCTTGTCCCTCTCTTCTCCCCCCTCCCTTGTCACTCTCTTCTCCCCTGCGTGTCCCTCTCTTCTCCCCCCCTCCCTTGTCACTCTCTTCTCCCCTCCCCACTCTCATTCCCCCTCCTAACCCCGTCAATTCCACTCCCTGTCAATTACTTCCCCCCCACCTTGTCAATTTATTCCCCCCACCCTTTCAATTTATTCCCCCCACCCTGCCTGTCCATTTATTCCCCCACCCTCCCTGTCCATTTACCCCCCTCCTTGTCCACTTATTCCCCCCCTGACCATTTATCCCCCCCTCCCTGTCCATTTATCCCCCCCCCTGTCCATTTATTCTCCCTGTCCATTTACTCCCCCCCTGCCTGTCCATTTATTCCCCTCCCTCTCCATTTATTTCTCCCCCCCTCCATTTATTTCTCCTCCCCCACTCCCTCTCCATTTATTTCCCCCCTCCCTCCCTCCCTCCCTCTCCATTTATTTCTCCTGCCCCCCCTCCCCCTCCCTCTCCATTTATTCCACCCCCCTCCATTTATTTCTCCCCCCTCCCCTCCCCCCTCCCTCTCCATTTATTCCACCCCCCTCCATTTATTTCTCCCCCCCTCCCCTCCCCCCTCCCTCTCCATTTATTCCACCCCCCTCCATTTATTTCTCCCCCCCCTCTATTTCTCCCCCTCCCCCCTCTATTTCTCCCTCCTCCCCTCCCCCCTCTCCATTTATTTCTCCCCCCCTACCTGTGTTGTAGCGTGGCCGAGCTCTGTACTGTCCGCGGGTACAGGGAGCTTTTGTTTCGTGTACCCGGCCGGACTAAAAGGAAGTGAACACTCAGTGTTCACTTCCGGTTAGTCCGTCCGGGTACAGGAGACAAATGCTCCCTGTACCGGCGGACTATACAGGGCTCGGCCACGCTACAGTGAGGGAGTGACAGGAGGGAGCGCTGAGCGCTTCCCTCCTGTCAGCCCCTCTCCTCATGCTGCGCCCGGGCGGTGCGCCCTCATGGACGCACCAGCCCGGGCGAAGCTGCAGCCGCCTGAGGCGCTCTACAGAGCGCTCGGGTGGCTGCAGCATTAGGGGGGCCGGCGCTCCTGGCGGCGCCCCTTCCCAAGGGGCGCCCTAGGCGGCTGCCTAGTCCGCCTTAATGGTAGCGCCGGCCCTGACAAGATCCAGCGCACTCTCCTATCCACTAAACAGCAACTTCAATGTTGACAGATTTTATTAGTTTGTAAAAGTTTTTTTTTAAAAACACCTAATCTAGGCAAAAAAATGGGGATTTAGTTACATTATATGCCAAAGATGGGGTACATTGACGTTGTGGCAGGCTTATGCAATATATGATCATATAATGTAACTAAATCCCCATTTTTTTGCCTAGATTAGGTGTTTTTAAAAAAAACTTTTACAAACTAATAAAATCTGTCAACATTGAAGTTGCTGTTTAGTGGATAGGAGAGTGCGCTGGATCTTGTGTATTGTTTATTGTATAATATGGCCCCCAGCAGCACCCCATTTAAGCATGTTTAGGTGAGTGCAACCATCCCCCCATGTTTCCTATATATATATATATATATATATATATATATATATATATATATATATATATATACGCACACACTAAAGATAACAGATCTTGATATACTTTTAGATGGTAATGTAGGAGTTGAATTTGCCTTCAGATTAGATTAGATCATTGTAGATGGATTTTGTACATGGAGGAAGAGCACTGTGAAGTAGGCACTCTATAGCACATATACTATTTTATTGAGTAATATTCATTATTTATAGGTTTTCACATTCCTTGATTGTATAAATGTTTATATGGGGGCCACTCTCTTGTTGCTGATGCAGCTGAGGTATGTTATTCTGGATTGTGACACTGGCAGCTACACAAAACCCCCTTCTAACTATGGGTTAAGCTAGGGGTTCCCAATTAATTTTCCCTGTGGCACCCTTTGACATAGTATATCAACATTGTGGAACCTCTCCTCCCCCCTGTTTTTTTTTGTATGTGCCAGTGTGTATCTGTGTGTGTATGTATCTGACATAAGATACACACACACACTCTCTCTCTCAGATACACATACAAACACACTCAGATACACACAGTGACACATACACAAACCTTGACACACATACTCTTTGACAGACACACAAACAAACACGTATACACTCACTGACAAGCACGCGTACATTCTCACTGACAAACACACATACACTGTCAGTGACATACACACACACACACACACACACACACACACTCACTGACAAACACACATACAAACTCCTTAACGGACACACAATTTTTTTGTTTTTTAAATTTCACTCCACCCAGCCTCAGGGCCGGCGCTACGATAAGGCGGCCCAGGTTGCCGCCTTAGGGCGCACCGGCTCTTGGGGGCGCAAAATCAGGCTGACCGTAAGGAGGGAAGCGCACTGCGCTCCCCTCCAGCCGCCGACGACCTGTTGTAGCGTGGCCGAGCGCTACCAGGGTCGCAGGGGGCCCGGCCGCCCCTGCATGTACCCACTGGGCCAGCCTCTTCCCCTGGGGGGCCCAGGAGCCGGCCACCTCAGGGCCCCCCGAGGCTGGCCCTAGTATCACTGGGCGTCCGGTTCTGCAGGCGCGCGAGGGAGCACTCTCCCATGTGAGCTTTCTCTTCAGCTCCCTCGCGCGCCGCATCTCCCGGTGCCGGCATCCCTACGCGGTGCGCGAGGGAGCTGAAGAGAAAGCACACATGGGAGAGTGCTCCCTCGCGTGCCAGCCTGCCTACCTACCTGCCCAGGAGCCCAGCAGCACCACTGGACCCCAGGGAATCCCTTCAACACTCCAAAAGGTAAGGAGGCTGGGGGATTAAATTTAAAAAAAAAAACATGTTAGTGTGAGTGTCGGTGTGTGTGTCTGCTAGTGAGTGTGTTACGGTGTGTCTCTGACTGAGTGTGTTTGTGTGTGTATTAGTGAGTCTGTTTGATGTCTGTTAGTAAGTGTGTGTTTGTCAGTGAGTGTATGTTTTGTAAGTGAGTGTGTATGTGTGTCTGTTAGCTGTTGTGTATGCATCTGTTCGTGAGAGTGTGTGTGTGTGTCTTCTGCACTTACCTTTCTCCAGCGCCAGACTCCCTTGGGCGGGCCCACGGATCAATTTTCGCACCGGGGCCCCATGGGTCATGTGTACGCCTCTGCACCTACCCTGGTGTCTGCCGCAGGCTGTGTGGAGGGGGCGGGGGTATGAATGACATCATAACCCTGCTCCCTGTGTACCACACAGCGCGGCTGGCGCCCTGTGATGGGGCTGGGCTGCAGGACAGGACTCCAAGGAGCCGGACAGCATGCACCCAGGGGACAAGATTGAACTGATGTAAGTATGTAATTGTGTATGTATGTATGTATGTCTCTGTATGCCTGTATGTCTTTGTATGTATGTTTCTGTATGCCTGTATGTCTCTGTATGTACAAATGTGTGTCTGTATGCTTGTATGTCTTTGTATGTATGTTTCTGTATGCCTGTATGTCTTTGTATGTATGTTTCTGTATGCCTGTATGTCTCTGTATGTACAAATGTATGTGTCAGTATGCCTGTATGTCTTTGTATGTATGTGTCTGTATGCCTGTATGTCTCTGTATACCTATATATATGTACGTGTCTGTATGACGGTATGTCTCTGTATGCGTGTATGTCTTTGTATGCCTGTATGTATGTATGTGTCTGCATGCCTGGATGTCTCTGTATGCCTGTATGTCTTTGTATGTATGTTTCTGTATGCCTGTATGTCTCTGTATGTACAAATGTATGTGTCTGTATGCCTGTATGTCTTTGTACGTATGTGTCTGTATGTCTCTGTATACCTATATATATGTACGTGTCTGTATGACGGTATGTCTCTGTATGTATGTCTTTATATGCCTGCATGTCTCTGTATGCATGTATGTCTCTGCCTGTGTGTCTGTATGTGTCTGTGTCTGTATGTCTCTGTATGATTATTTCTGTGTTTGTATGACCCTTATTTTAAACGAGGGTGGGGGGCACCAAAATGCATCTTCGCCTGTGTAACTAAAAATCCTAGCACCGGTTCTGCCCAGCCTCCCTACCTTTGGGAGTGCTGGCATGGAATCTCTATTTCCCTGGGGTCCAGTGGGGCTGCTGGGCTGAGCGGCTGGCGTGCGGGCGGCGAGGCAGGGAGCAGTGATCTTCCTGCTCAGCTACCTCACGCGCCTCTTAGTGATGCCGGAGTGACGTCATATTCCAGCTCCGGCATCACTGCTGTGTGCGCTGCGATAATTGAGGCGGGCGGTGAGGGAACACTCTCCCCTGCTCAGCTCCCTCGCCGCCCGCCTCAATTATCGCAGCGGCCATTTTGTTTCCTGAAATTTTGGCGGAACGTCAATTGGGAAACGCTGGGTTAGGCAATGCCCTTTATAACTATTACAGTCCTGGCATGCCATCTTCCATGGTGGCATTAATGCCCAATGCCTTTTATCAGAGAGCTTTCTTTAGAGGTTGAATAATACAATATATTGATCTGCAATGAAGACTCAAGCTATTGGCTTTGTCATGTTTCTAAAACAGAGGTGTCTAAATATGACCATATGTACTTCAATAAAATATTGTATTCTTTTTTAGAGACAATAACAGGCCTAGGCAAGGGTCTTATCTGCTGTTTTACCTAAAACTTGAGGTAGGGGTCCTCTATCTCAGGGGTCTTGGTCGCAAGATATGTCTTTTTGCTGATGATACTAAGATATGTAACAGGGTTGATGTTCCAGGAGGGATAAGCCAAATGGCTAATGATTTAGGTAAACTAGAAAAATGGTCAGAGTTGTGGCAACTGACATTTAATGTGGATAAGTGCAAGATAATGCATCTTGGACGTAAAAACCCAAGAGCAGAGTACAGAATATTTGATAGAGTCCTAACCTCAACATCTGAGGAAAGGGATTTAGGGGTGATTATTTCTGATGACTTAAAGGTAGACAGACAATGTAATAGAGCAGCAGGAAATGCTAGCAGAATGCTTGGTTGTATAGGGAGAGGTATTAGCAGTAGAAAGAGGGAAGTGCTCATGCCATTGTACATAACATTGGTGAGACCTCACTTGGAGTATTGTATGCAGTACTGGAGACCGTATCTTAAGAAGGATATTGATACCTTAGAGAGAGTTGAGAGAAGGGCTACTAAACTGGTTCATGGATTGCAGGATAAAACTTACCAGGAAAGGTTAAAGGATCTTAACATGTATAGCTTGGAGGAAAGACGAGACAGGGGGGATATGATAGAAACATTTAAATACATAAAGGTAATCAACTCAGTAAAGGAGGAGACTATATTTAAAGGAATAAAAACTACCACAACAAGAGGACATAGTCTTAAATTAGAGGGGCAAAGGTTTAAAAATATCAGGAAGCATTACTTTACTGAGAGGGTAGTGGACACATGGAATTGCCTTCCAGCTGAAGTTGTAGAGGTTAACACAGTGAGGGAGTTTAAGCATGTGTGGTATAGGCATAAGGCTATCCTAGCTATAAATAAGGCCATGGATCTAATGAAAGTATTTAGAAAATTGGGCAGACTAGATGGGCCAAATGGTTCTTATCTGCCGTCACTTTCTATGTTTCAGTCCTCAAGTGTTCCTACTGGTGCAGGATTTAGGGATTACCCTGTTGTGTCTAAAGTTGTTTTGCCCCCCCCTCTCTCTAAAAACACATTAGACACAACTGAGTAATCCCTAAATCCTGGACTGTTAGGGGGTACTTGAGGACTGGTTTGGGAACCACTTCGTTATCTGTACCCCCAGGCAGGATTACCCCATAAGTTCCAAATATACCCCAGATCAAAAAAATGTGTATCTTTGGAGTAAATTGGTGTCTACTAAAAACAAGAGCAATGGTCTAAATGCCAAGCAAACATTGATCAATAACATAACTGCCTCCCAAATCGCACAGTTAAAGGGACACTCCAGACCCTTAAACAATTTAGCTTGCTGAAAAGCTTTACGCCTGAGGAATGTGTCCCATTTTTCTATTTTGCAAAAACTACAGATTTCAATAGAAATTTACATTTTTATAAATTAAACTGGTTACACCCACTCGGCTTTCAAGCAAACACTAGGTCAAGTTACTTCCTGGTTTGGTTAGCGCAACAGGCAACAATTGCTCAGAGCACCTGTCTTATACAACTTCTCATTGAGCTGCATTAGAATGTATGTGATTGGCCAGCAACAGAAATTCTGGGTGGGATTAGAATGGGAGGGCTTGCAAAGGCAGCAGGCAACTGCAGATTTTTGCAAGCCTTTTTTTTAGCTTTACCCCAATGAAAAATTGCATAATTATATGCGTGCATGTTTACATTGTGTGTATATCTGCTAAACAGTGATTTTTATTTACTTTGTATTTGGGTAGTGGAGTGTCCCTTTAAGAGAGAGATTTTGGAGATTTCAATCCTGGCTTGTTTCAGGTGAATGAGCAGAAATGTATACATTTCTGGTGAGTCGCTCACATCACAAGCCGGCCTAATGGTCATACCTCCCATTCCCAAGCAGCCAGTGAGCTTCTTTTTTTTTTTTTGAATTCTTTATTTTTGTTGTGCATGGTTTGACAGAATGATGTACGTTGCCACAACAGCAAACATAATCACAGTAAGTTCACAGGTTTAAACATACGTGGCATTGAGGTAAAAGCACATTTTTTTTTTGAAACATTGTTGAACATAACATTATTTGTCTTGGCGTTTGCGAAGTAGGTACATGTCAATATTATGAAAGACAATATATAACGGTGTAGGTTCTCGCTTGTATAGATAGTAGGAAGGACATGTCAGAAAGTCGAAAACAGAGGAGTGACAAAGGGGGAAAACATGACATGCATCTGCATCCTAGCGTCAAACAGTTAATGAGTTAATGGTTAAGAGGTTGACATGAACGATTAATCATATCTAATGTAGTGTGTAGACTTGGTGCATTAAAGATAACTGCAAGTTAAGCTAGATCTAGGTAGGACTTAGTAGACAACAGTATTGTGTAGTGAAACCTGCTAAAACAGGCAAGCGTATATAGTCAAACTAGTTTCGCTTAAGGTGATAAGTGTAACGCTGTGCATTAGTAAGACTAGGAGCGTTTATGCTTTAGGTATCCGTTGCACATATTTAAGTGTATAGATAAATCAGCAGTTTCACCGCCAGTTTTGGAATGAATAAGCAAGAAACAATAAACTGTAGGCAGCTATATGGGAGTGACTATGATGTCTATTTTGGTACCGGCAGGCTGGGGTTGAACTGCAAGTCCTTTAGGGGACATGGGTACCTTGCTCGAGGGTATGTGGCACGATCAGCCAATACCTCGGCTTGGCAGATCCATGTCTTCCCTGGGGGTTCTCCTGAGTTGCCGTTGCGGCAAAAGTCCTTGTCCCAAGTGCCTCCGTGGGCTTCTTTGCCTGTGCCGTTCGCTAGGAGGAGACTGTGCTGCTTCCTGGGCGGTCTCGCGGCGATCAGCGTGAGTTCCTGGCTGTGGATTCGTGTCTCGGTGGTCAGAGGTTTCCGGTGTAGCCGAGTGGTGAGTGGGCTCTCCCTGGTGTGCGTGGGGTCGGTTGTCGGCACATGAGGGACCATTGGCCTTTTCCCGCCTGTTTGTTCCCTGTTTCTGGCCGGAGGCCGCTCTGGGGGCTCGAGGCAGGTATCTGCCTATGTGGCGCCGGATGGTCGGGCGAATCCATCCCGCTATCACCCTCAGTGCTTGGTGGAGGGATTGGCCCATGGTGCTGGACTGTGCCTGCAGGCTGTTACTTAGCCGGGTGATGAATTCCCGGGTGTCCCTGGGTGGCTTGGAGAGGGGGCTTTTTGGCGCCAGGCGCGCTCATACCGCCATCTTGCCTGGACCCCTACCTTCTCGGTGAGGTGCTGGATTGGTCGTCCGTTTAGGCTGCTGTGCTGGGGTGATCACTCCCAACGGGGACCGGGATGAACCCCGCCGGTCCAGATGGGGGGGTAGCAGGGCTTCACTCGACGCTTGTTTTTGCGCAGGTCTCGTGCTGGAGGGTCGGCCGCCTCCTCCAGGCCTCGGGTCCCGCTGCTTTGTAGGCCTCGTGCTCGGTGAGAGTGTCTGCATCGTGCAGTGGTGCTGGATGGGCATCCTTCTGTGCCTTGTACGTTCCTGCACCGCTTTTGGAGTCGCTTGTGTATCTTAGTTGGTTTATTTAGTCGGAATTTTCGCTATTTTGCTCAGTTGTGCAGGAGCTCACCAAGAGCACGTCCGGCCATCTTGGCTGTTAGGCCCCGCCCCCAGCCAGTCAGTGAGCTTTTATTAATTTAGGAAATACATTGTGTGAGAATTTATTATATTTTAGGGAGCTTTATGGTCATTTGAACTATTTCTGGTAAATGAGGTAATAAGTAGGATAGCAAATCCAGTGAAATCCAACATGTCTACTAAATTGCCTTCTGCACATTTATTTGCCATCTTTGGAGATTACTAAATGACTCTGAAGATGAATTTCCCTGCTCTCTGTGCCATACATTATTGTCTTCCCAGCATTCCAAATAGAATTCTAGAAAATAAAATACAGAAATATATAAAACAAAGTGACAGCAATACACAAGGGGATTCTTTATTAATTGTGAAATGATATAAAGTGAAATAAAGTGATAGCTGACTGCACCCACATGGACCCAGGGGTTTAATTCCCATTTTTTATGACAATAAACTGATTTTGGTTTTATAATGAATACTATGAGGATACACAGCTCCCAGTGTTTTGGGTTTTATTTTTAGGTAGAATCAGGTTACTGAGAGCTGGTTACTGAGGGGCCCAATGCCCTCCAGGGAGACCCCAGCTCACATCGATCGCTCTGGCATCGCTCGCACTAGGCTGGGGCGGATCACGTGTTCGCCAGCTCTGCTCTCGGCTGCGGTGCCTGCGGAAGCCGGAAGTGGCTGCTGTTACGGGGAGAGCGTCACGGATTCCCGGTGATGATGTAACCGGCCTGGCCGGGGCCCTGAGACCGACACTGGGGGGGGAGACTGCAAGCATGAACCTACTGCCCTGCAACCCGCACGGAAACGGCCTGCTCTATGCCGGCTTCAACCAGGACCACGGTGAGAGAGGAGGGGAGGGGAGACAGGGACAGGGGGTGAGATGAGGGGGAGGGAGGACAGGGGGTGAGATGAGGGGGAGGGGGGACAGGGGGTGAGATGAGGGGGAGGGGGGACAGGGGGTGAGATGAGGGGGAGGGGGGACAGGGGGTGAGATGAGGGGGAGGGGGACAGGGGGTGAGATGAGGGGGAGGGGGGACAGGGGGAGGGGGACATGAAGGTGAAAAAATGGTGGTGGGGGAGAAAACTGGGTACCGGGGGTGAGGGGGAACCTAATAGGGAGGGAGGAACAGAGGTATCAGAGGGTACATGGAAGGGAGAGATGGAATGGGTGCATGATAAGGAGGCAGGGTATATGGGTGGGACAGGGGATAACAGAGAAAGTGAGATGGATAGAGCAACAGGGTGTACCCCAGAGGTAGTTATTAAACAAGGGGGAGGGGGGCAAATGATACCATAGAGGTTGGGGTGGGATCAGGGGGAGGGGGACATGAAGGTGAAAAAATGGGGGTGGGGGGAGAAAACTGGGTACCGGGGGTGAGGGGGAACCTAATAGGGAGGGAGGAACAGAGGTATCAGAGGGTACATGGAAGGGAGAGATGGAATGGGTGCATGATAAGGAGGCAGGGGATAACAGAGAAAGTGAGATGGATAGAGCAACAGGGTGTACCCCAGAGGTAGTTATTAAACAAGGGGGAGGGGGGGCAAATGATACCATAGAGGTTGGGGTGGGATGGGGCTAGGGGGGCAGCTCAGAAAGAGGGATGGGGCGGATATGAAATAACTGAGACTGATGAATGGGGCAGGGAGTAGCTGGGGATAGTTTGCAGGGAAGAATGGAACGGGGACAGAGTGGGTGGGGGGCACGGACTGAATGGGGCCAGGGGGTAGATGACCGGGAAGAATAAAATGGGGGGCAGAGGGTAGCTGGAAGGGATGAAACGAAAAGCAGGGTTTACCTGCGAAGGAGGAATGGGATGTGAGGCAGGGGGTACCTGGGAGGGACTGGTGATATTGGGACAGGGGTAGCTGGGGGGGGGGGGGGGGAATGGAATGGTGGGCAAGGTTATGTATAGAGGGAGGGATGGAATGGGGGACCAGGGGCTACCTGGGAGCGAGGGATGGTTGGAATGGGGAACAGGGGGTATCTATGCGAGAGGTACAGGATAGGGGACAGGGGGTATCTGTCGGAGAGGTACAGGATAGGGGACAGGGGGTATCTGTGGGAGAGGTACGGGATAGGGGACAGGGGGTATCTGTGGGAGAGGTACGGGATAGGGGAAAGGGGTTATCTGTGGGAGAGGTATGGGATAGGGGAGACGGGGTATCTGTGGGAGAGGTATGGGATAAGGAGACAGGGGGTATCTGTGGGAGAGGTATGGGATATGGGAGACAGGGGGTATCTGTGGGAGAGGTAGGGTATAGGGGGTATCTGTGGGAGTGGTACGGGATAGGGGAGACAGGGGGTATCTGTGGGAGAGGTACGGGATAGGGGACAGGGGGTATCTGTGGGAGAGGTACGGGATAGGGGACAGGGGGTATCTGTGGGAGAGGTACGGGATAGGGGAAAGGGGTTATCTGTGGGAGAGGTATGGGATAGGGGAGACAGGGGGTATCTGTGGGAGAGGTATGGGATATGGGAGACAGGGGGTATCTGTGGGAGAGGTATGGGATAGGGGAGACAGGGGGTATCTGTGGGAGTGGTACGGGATAGGGGAGACAGGGGGTATCTGTGGGAGAGGTACGGGATAGGGGACAGGGGGTATCTGTGGGAGTGGTACGGGATAGGGGAGACAGGGGGTATCTGTGGGAGAGGTACGGGATAGGGGAGACAGGGGGTATCTGTGGGAGAGGTACGGGATAGGGGAGACAGGGGGTATCTGTGGGAGAGGTACGGGATAGGGGAGACAGGGGGTATCTGTGGGAGAGGTACGGGATAGGGGAGACAGGGGGTATCTGTGGGAGAGGTACGGGATAGGGGAGACAGGGGGTATCTGTGGGAGAGGTACGGGATAGGGGAGACAGGGGGTATCTGTGGGAGAGGTACGGGATAGGGGAGACAGGGGGTATCTGTGGGAGAGGTACGGGATAGGGGAGACAGGGGGTATCTGTGGGAGAGGTACGGGATAGGGGAGACGGGGGGTATCTGTGGGAGAGGTACGGGATAGGGGAGACGGGGGGTATCTGTGGGAGAGGTACGGGATAGAGGAGACAGGGGTATCTGTGGGAGAGGTACGGGATAGGGGAGACAGGGGGTATCTGTGGGAGAGGTACGGGATAGGGGAGACAGGGGGTATCTGTGGGAGAGGTACGGGATAGGGGAGACAGGGGGTATCTGTGGGAGAGGTACGGGATAGGGGAGACAGGGGGTATCTGTGGGAGAGGTACGGGATAGGGGAGACAGGGGGTATCGGTGGGAGAGGTACGGGATAGGGGAGACAGGGGGTATCTGTGGGAGAGGTACGGGATAGGGGAGACAGGGGGTATCTGGGAGAGGTACGGGATAGGGGAGACAGGGGGTATCTGTGGGAGAGGTACGGGATAGGGGACAGGGGATATCTGTGGAAGAGGTACGGGATAGGGGACAGGGGATATCTGTGGGAGAGGTATGGGATAGGGGAGGGGGGCAGCTCAGAAAGAGGGATGGGGCGGATATGAAATAACTGAGACGGATACAGGGGATATCTGTGGGAGAGGTACGGGATAGGGGAGACGGGGGATATCTGTGGGAGAGGTACGGGATAGGGGACAGGGGTATCTGGGAGGAAGGCAGACAAGGAATTAGAGGTCAGAGGATACCTGAGATGGAGGGATACAATGTGTGACCTGAAAAGGAGAGTGCGAATCAGGAGGTCATGGTCCACCTAGGAAGGAGGGATGGAACGGTTGATGGGTAGAGGAAGGTAAGAGTAGATGCTGGGAGAATAATGAAAGAAATGGAATGGGGGCCGTGTGAGGTGATTACAGGGATAGAATGACAGGAGATTCTGGACAGGATGGTGTCAGGGAGTGTGAGGATATATTGGAAATGGAGGGTTAAGGGGGGGAGGGATGGAATAAAGATATTATAAGGGGGATAATTGGGGGGGAGATGGAGTGAGTGCTTGAGGAGGAATCCAGGGACGTATTGATGTGTGAAAGACCAAGAAGTTAGTATTGAAATAAAAGTGATCATGGTGGGAATAGAACGGCGGAAATGTGAGAAGAAAATGTGAGGGACCCGGCCCGTCAGGGAAACTATCCAAGCTGACAATTGGTAGATGCACAGATACAAGATATTCCATTGAAACCTATATCTGCACTAACCTGCTCCCTCTCGATTTTAACCAAATCTGATGCAAAATGTAAAAAAAATTTTTTTAATGAAAATAAACATATTTGATATAAAATATACCGTAAGTAATATTTGGGGTCCCCACATGAAAATGAATCACTAGTACATTAAAACTTTTATTTGTTTACTATATAATTTGTTTTATGAATCTAGCCTAAAACCCGTGTGTACACCATTGATTCAGAAAACCCTGCCCCCTTTTCCCTGAGTAAGCGTAAATATATTATTTATTTATTTTTTACCAACTGCTCCCTCAGCCTGTTCTTCCTCAACTGAATTCTTTTATTTTCAGCAAAAATAACCCAGGATGCTGACTCAGCCCAGCCAGTGACTGTTAGCTTTTGTACCGCAAGCCCAACATTGTGATAAAGAGAGCCGATGTATGGACCTTATTTTTTTTTCATTTTTTGTTTTCATCAACTGTAAACTAGTATATTAGGGGTTGTGCTTCGAAAACAAATGTAGGGAAATCCCATTAGAACCAGTGGAGTGTTCATGCTGATTTCTCCACTTTTAGAACTTTGCTACAAAACTGCCGATTACACAAAATCACTTTAAAAAAAAAAAAAAAAAAAAAATTGATATCAATTTCAAAAGTTACAAAAGAAAATTTTCCAAAGAGATTTATTCACCAAACGGTGAATTATAATGAATAACAGATTGTAACTATTGCCAAGCTGTTATTATAACGGAGTTTGTGAATTTTTCCAAATCTGATACTTATGCCTAAATTTTGCAATATTTATTTATTTATTTTGCAGGTTCAATTTTTAGTGAATAAAGCCCCCCCCCCCCCCCCCCCCCCCCCAATAGAAAAGTGGGGGTAAAAAGCTAAAAGTTCAGCAATCACCATGAAAATAGCAGTGATTAGTGATTTGTTTCACTTATGCATCATTGTCCTAAATTTGCTATTGTCCTAAAATGACTCCTTATGCATAATGATCGGTGGGGCAAAAAGGTTGCAATCAGAATACGCTCTTGCGAATACATTTGTCCATGCTGAATCTTTGTAAAATATTCCAGAAAATGGTTTATTTCAGATTTCTGGAGCCAGGGAGACTTTTCGCACTCCAATGAATCGTTGTTCGCAGTTACTGAGTAACAGATCTGCTGATGAACTTCTCAGCAGCGCGCAGTAACTGAAGGAGTGACCGCCCTTGTATTTAGCATTCCACCTCTTCTCCGTCTCTGTCACTCTCTTTCGCTCCTCTTTGGTTTTCCTATTTCGATTTCATTTATCTTGTTTACAATCCGCTTCAGAATACAATTTTGATTTTACTGCATAATGTTTTCCCTATTGGGTGCACAGTGCCCGTCACAACATCCGTAACATGGGATTAACATTTTTTATTTTATTTTTTATAGACTTGCAGGTCATTTTCTATTAAACACCTGTCATTGACTGCTTTAGGAACAGATTTAGACTGATCACAGTCGGAGTCTTTGTTGGCAATGTGAGGCATTCTGGGATCCTACATCCTACGCTGACTTTTTAGTAAATACCTGGGTTGGAATGTTAATGTATAACTGTAAGCTTGTATAGTGCCAGTTCGCACCAAGTTTTATGTTGTAGTTAAAGCTACGGCACCCCTTTTCTAATGGAGAATCTGCTGTGTTTTTCAGGCTGTTTTGCGTGCGGAATGGAGAATGGATTTCGTGTTTATAATACCGATCCCTTGAAAGAGAAGGAGAAGCAAGGTAATGAAATGCGGCGATGCTGTCACTTTAACAGTGCTCTGCTTTTTGCTAAGTTAGTGGGAAAGACAACGTTTATGGACAGCAGCAGATTTTGTGTTATTTACAAATCTAGTAACTGTAAACTTTATACGGACATCCTGGCTCACACTGTTCCGCGCCTATTAGTCTTATAATAATGCGTTAAAAAAACAACTAAACATATTTTTGCTGTGAATTTTGCATTGATGTAAATTTTGAAAACAAACCTGGTCTCTCTGTAAGAGCTAGTTTGCCATAAACGTGTACACAGTAGTCGGGGAGTAGTATTATTGAACATGCACAGCAGTCACAGTAAAGGTAGTAACGCTGTACGCATGAAAGCTGCCAGCTTTAGCATTACCTTTTTTTTTATTTTTTTTTTAAATTTGAGACGAACTCCCAGGAAGTTTTAAAGTTTAGGGTTTCGGAGTAGTTGTGGTTTCCTGGTTGGTCACACTTTTTTCCGGTGAGACAAGGAGGAAGGTTATTTGTGGAGCAAGTGAAGATTAAAAAAAAAAAAAAAAAGGATATTTATATAGCGCCAACAGATTCGGTAGTGCTTTACAATGTGTTTGCTTTGTGCACCCAGCCATGCTGACCTGAAAGGAGCAATACGGTCATCCTGGTATAATAAACATTCATTATTCTCTGGGTCCAACCAGATACACATAGCCCTTTCCTTTGTGCTTTTTTTTTTTTTAATTATTTAATTTTTTCAATTTTTATATATATATATATATATATATATATATAACCAAAGGGACATGTCATTTAATTCATATTGCTAACAACTGAACACAGAATGGCATTATTTACAGAAGTATTACGTATTATTTACATGTTCCTGGTCTAGGTCCAATAAAAGGTCAAATGTTTGCTAGACCAGTATGTACTAACAGCCACAGTGAGCAGAGGGGTCACATTTCTGCAGTTATTTTGTCTTCTTCCAATGCAAGAACAGGACGAAACCATTACCAGCAAAGATGGGAGTCTTTAAACCTTCATTAATCAAAATCTTGGAATGGTTGTTGGCTGTGTACATATCTGAAGATCACTGTGTCCACGCCTGAATTTGTTCTAGGCTGGCAATATATTGCAGAGTACAGATCCAATGATACGTAATATTGTTCGGAACTTCCTTAAAGGGACACTGTAGGCATCAAAACAACTTAAGCCTGATGAAGCAGTATTAGTGTTTTATAGATCATGTCCCTGCAGTCTTTTGTTTCTTTTTATTCAGTATATAGTCCTATTATAGAAGTTTTTATCTCCTGCTCTGTTAATTGAACTTTAATCACTCACAGGAGGCTCCTGCTGGGTCTAGCAGGTTTTTGACAGCAAGAGATAAGAAATCCTAAATTAAACATAATGTGCAGTAAAGGAAGTTTTAACATTAGATGGCATTTTACAGGAAGTGTTTAGGAAGGCTGTGTAAGTCACATGTAGAGTTAGATGGGGGAAAGTGATTTAACTCCTAAATGGCTTCTGGACCCCACAGGAACCTCTTGTGTGTGATTAAAGTTCAATTTACAGAGCATGCAGGCTGTGTAAGTCATAGTCATGGGATGTGTGGCTAGGGCTGCAGAAACAGTAGTGATTTTACTCCTAAATGGCAGAGAATTGAGCAGTGAGACTGCAGTGGCATGATCTATACACCAAAATTGCTTCATTTAAGGGATTCTCTAGTGCCAGAAAAACAAACCTGTTTTCCTGGTACTGCAGAATCCTTGAGTGCCCCCCTATGGCTGCGTGCATTAGACCCCCCCCATAGGAAAGCATTATTCAATGCTTTCCTTTGGGGACTCCGGCGATGCTGGAGGTCCTCATGCAGAGCGTGAGGTCGTCCAGCGTCGTCTAAGAAGCTGGAAGTCCCTCAAGTGGCTGTTTGGTAGACAGCCACTAGAGGAGGACTTAACCCTGCAAGGTAAATATTGCAGTTTATGAAAACTGCAATAATTACACTTGCAGGGTTAAGGGTGATGGGAGTTGGCACTCAGACCACTCCAATGGGCAGAAGTGGTCTGAGTGCCTACAGTATCCCTTTAAGCTAAAGTTGAAGTTAAAGGAACACTTTAGGCACCATAACAACTTCATAGAAATTAAGTTGTTATGGTGCCATGGAGCCAGGAAGTCCCTGGTGCTGACTCACTCTAAGGGGTTAAACTGTTCTCAAATGTTTTAACCTCAATTTCTCCCTGACTCTTTGCTTTTCCATTTTCTGAAAATCTCTAAATCGGAAGGCTCTTACTGAATCAGGCAGTGGCGCCACTGATTGGTTGAGAGTGGTCAGCTGACGTCGCAGCCAATCAGTGAATCCCTGTTTATAAAACTGTCTTGAAAAGAAACGTGCCTTTTTCAAGTCAGTTTTAAGAATCTCGATTCACTGATTGGCTGAGAGCGCCAGCCAGTGCTGCTGATGCCCGATTCTACAAGAGCCTTCTGGTTTAGAGATTTTTAGAAAACCGAAGCCCAGAGAGGCAGGAAGTTTTGGCCATGGAACACCGGCTTTGGGTTAAAACAGTTTAAAACTTTAAGGTGAGCCAGCGCCAGAGACCTCCTGGCACTATAACAACTTACTTTCATTGAAGATGGTATGGTGCCTAAACTGTTCCTCTAAGAAATGTTATGGTGACCAGAGTATTCCTTTTAATAAAGTAATATCTCTGCATCATGGATCTGAGAGCAGGAAAGCAACCAACAAAGCATTAAAAAACGTTGTTATTAGAAAAACATAAAAAATAGCAAAAGGATCGTCTGTTTGTTACAGACCACCTATCGCATTTTGTATGTAAAAATAGACTTTTTTTTTTTTTTTATGGGTTACACTACTTCGTCTTCGTACACACCAGGTTTTGTGAAAATGTGATAAAATGAGCTTCGATGAGATTCCTCCTGCCACATCTTGCCGTTTCCCAAAAGCATCACTTGCAACGGCTGAAAGGGGCAAACACCTTTCTGTGCTATCGAATCTTATGGCAACTTATGGCACAAATGTATAAGCTGAATGGGGAATCCAACATTCACTTCAAGGAAGACTGAAAGGAGGTGGCTTGGGTACCACTGTGCAAAGCAGGCATATCCCGTGCTGGAGCGCTTCGGATTTCACATAACAGTACTGCTTAAAACCCGTCTAGTGCCCAGGTCCGGGGGTTTCAGGGACTGACACAGAGGAGCCTGGTTGTGCTATCACTTTAACAGTTCAGAACACACACAATGCCATTATAAACCCTTGATGTGCCAGTAATCCTTTGTACATGTCGAAGCATCACTCTGACCAAGACTGGAAATCTACTTGTATTATATGATCTACTAACTGCTTGGACTACATATTGGGTAAAGCAGGCTGTCCAACCTGCGGCCCCCCAGATGTTGCTGAACTACAACTCCCATGATTCTTTCAATGAAACAAATAGCCAAGGAATCATGGGAGTTGTGTAGTTCAGCAACATCTGGGGGGCCGCAGGTTGGACAGCCCTGGTCTGGTTTCAGGAGTAAACGGTTAAAAGTACGGGCTTTACAAGAAGCTCAACTTTGTCCCAGGCATCTGGCAAACAGACAGCCCTATCTCAGAGAATGCATTGTAAGCATCGGTTGGTGGCTCCTGTCTGCCTTTAGGAGAGAAATTTACTTTTTGGTTATCAATAGTGAGGTTTGGATTTTATTTGTCATTTTTTAAATTTATTTTTATTTTATTGTTATGTAGGATACAATAAAGGAGACACTTCATCTGAAGTCTTATACAAAGCATTCTTTAATGTAGACATCATTGTTACTCCTGTCTTTGGGAGCTACAGATACCTGCTTTAATATATCACCTCCCTTAGTGCACAGTGTCCCTCATTAGGGACTCACTGCAAAGTTGAATTGCTAAGGAATGGAAATGAAGGTCTAGAGACCCCTCTGAAAGTATAAACTCTTGAACACAAGGCATTGGGCTGGTTGAGACTTTGCCTTTGTTGTCCACACAGTACATGTAATTGCAATTGGCGTATAAGTGTTGTGAGAGTAAGGCCTGGTTGCAAAGCACAGACCTCTATCTTTGCTAAAAAAGCGGTGTCCCATGGTATTACTCAGCGAGCTTTGCAGTGATAGAAGGTCATTGTTTGCTAGAAGGGCTGCAATAACTTGTGGTGTAGTAACCGTGATTTCAAGGCTCGGATAGTGAGATGGCACAGTCTGGATCCTGTACTATAGAGATTTCCACGTACTTACAGACCTTTTTACTGTATTTTCTCTTTAAGAATTCCTCGAGGGTGGCGTGGGTTATGTGGAGATGTTATTTCGATGTAACTACCTGGCTCTAGTGGGAGGAGGGAAGAAGCCGAAGTATCCTCCCAACAAAGGTAAGTCTTTATATTCTGACATTTTACTTTGTAATATTTGTTTCTAAGGTAGAACGGTAACAGGAGAGACCAATAGCAGCCAGACCACTTCATCCCCCCAGTTTTAATCATGCAGCTCATAACATTGTTGTTCTGCGGAATGACAATGTATTCATTCCAGAGTTTAAACGCCGTTTGAGAACATGGCAGCTTAATTAATCATCCCAGTGGTATGTATACGTACTCTGGGCAGCAATGGCATGTTCCCTATTGACTTCCATTATAATCCAGAGAGCTTTGACTGGCTGCATTGTTTCAGCCATGTCTCCTATTCCGTGAGCTGGAGAGGGCAGGTAATTAGTTAACATGAGAACCTACAAATCTGACACGTGCACACACTGAGCGTCATTTTATTGGTCTTTATGACGCATTAAACGGGTGGAGATCAAATCCTGCCCAGCGTAATCTTTTCAGTGTTTGCACGCAGCTCTCCAAGAAATTTTATGTAAAGCTACGAGGATTATAATTAGTAGAAACTGGTGATCTCACCAGGTGTTACCGTTCAGATCCACATGAATCCTCTGGTGGCACCATGAGCATTTAATACTATGTCCTAAAACTAGTACAGAGTAACAGTCACCACGCTTCCCACTGTGCCGCAGAACGGGATCGCCAATATGCAGCTCACATCTAATGGCAAACATGTCGTGTGTGGTGGGGTCAGATATTCTCATGTAATAAAGAGGACTATTCTCTGTAAAGCTTGAGTCTCTCGGGGTACTTCAATAAAGTGAGAATTCAAAGTAAATTTCAAATTTAAGGCCAGAGTAGTCAAAATGGATGCATTGCTGAATTTGTGCGGGTCGGCTATTTTGACCTTAAATTTGTGATCCACTTTGAATTCTCACTTTCATTCATAAAAATCTGTTGAATCAATGTCCCGATAGTAATATTAAACCTAAAACAACCAAGCTGCCGTTATTGCCGAATTGTATCATTTTTCAAATTGCTTATGTTTGGCTAAAATTTGCCATTCCAGTTTTCATTTTGCTACAGTTTGGAGTTTAGTGAGTAACCCTGCTTGTCTCTCTCTAAACCTTTTTTCTATTCCCCGCACCTCTACAGTGATGATCTGGGATGACCTGAAGAAGAAAACAGTAATTGAAATAGAATTTTCCACGGAGGTGAAAGCGGTGAAGCTCCGGAGAGACAGGTACCCGCCTCCTGACTAAATGAACTAATTTGCTGCAGTGTGGTTTAGCGTTGTGTTCTTATAACGATAGGTTTTGGAGGTGCTGTAATAGGAGTGTTAGACTGGCAGTGATCACAGCTGATATTGACATGGCAGAAGATGGAGTGATAAGTGTCTACTTTACAGAACTAATTTGACCTACATATCGTGCCAAGTGAATTGCCAGCAATATATAGATTAAACTGATACAATTAGACAAACATTGGATTCTAACAAAACATGTATGACATGCAGGAGCAGAATGTGGAGAGGGACTTGCCCAACTGAGCTTACAATCTAAAGATACTTACCTGAAGATTTCTTCTCTGTTACACGAATTTCCTTTACATTGCATGCGTGAGCATCTATTTCTTCATACAAAGCATCTCAGAATTCCCATTGTGGATGGACCCACAATGCTGCACTTGGCGTCGTGGGAGGAGTCAGTTGCACTTGCAAGCACTGGTGCCTCCATGTTTGTAGCTTTTACCTCTAAGACAGTGGCAAAATTGTATAAAGGTTTTCAGTTCGACCTTTTTATCCTTAAAGTGAAACTATTAACCTTAAAATCACAGATATATGGTGTATTCAATGTAAAATATAGAGATTTACTCACCTCTCCTCCCTTAGAGCGCTGCCATCTTAGCTTCGTGGGTGTACTCTTCATGTAGCAGCGTCCTGGCAATTGAACTGAGTGACATCATGTCACTCCGTTCCTATAATCCTCAGCCGGCGCTAGCATCGCTGACTAGGGAATCTCCATAGGAACCACTGCTCATGCCCTGTGTTTGTTAAGCTTAAGAGCAGCAGAAGGACTTCCTGTGGGGGGGGGGGGGGGGGGGGTCGTTTCTGCTCTTCCTTGTCAGTCAATGCCTCAGGAGAAAACCCTATCTTTAAATAGTTTTTTTTCTCCTAATCTATATATTTGTTGGCAAAACTGCTAGCGCCAGGTATAGAAGATAGAATCTGATGCTCAGTCTAATGATCACGAGTCGTTTGGGACGTGGCAAGTGCCCTTTGATGTTGCAGTTCCATTTGTTATTTTTCCACAATCTCAAGTTTACTGCATAGACCATCTATCTATATATCTAATAAGAATACAATGTAATCTGCATGGTCCAATTAGGCAAGCAAATGCACACATTTTCATTAGTTATTAGTCCAACCATTGTTTTTCCTTTTTTTTTTTTTTTTTTTTAAATCATGGAACTCTATTTGTTTTTTTTGCAGTAAATATATTCCTCAAACAATTTGAAACAATGAATTGCTGCTTGTGTCTGACCGATCCACTGCTTGTGAGATAAATCCTTTAAAAACAGAAGTTATAGTTGGGAGTGTTCAAATCAGAACAAATGTTGGATTGGTGGATTTGTATAATTTACAAATATGTTTATTTGGTTTTAAAGTGGAAACAATTATCGCAGTATTTTCATTGTGTTACTAATGATTTTATACCCAGCCTTGTGTTAAGGTTCTAAAATCCAATACTAATTAACTGATGCGCTAGAGAATATCTTGTTTTTCCTGTGTGTATCTGATATCCAGCTCTCGTTTTACCCTCTGCTGTCAGGTATTCTTTCTTAAATAATGACTTTATGCCTTTAAATTAAAAAAAAAATAGGTGACCGATCAGCATTCTGTTGCAAGAAATTTTTTCTTTAATGGGACTGATGTAGCCAGGGACATTTTAGCAGAGAATATGGCGGCAGAAGTGATACCCTGAGATTTGATGTGAATTTTTCATCAGATTTGGGTCCAGACGCTGACAATGTATTTTGTTCTTTGTGTTTCAGGATTGTGGTCGTTTTGGATTCCATGATTAAAGTGTTCACATTTACACACAACCCTCATCAGCTGCACGTCTTCGAGACATGTTACAATCCTAAAGGTAGGCTGTAATGTGGGACAGATGGTGGATCTGGGTACAGATCTGGTTACAATAATGTATCTGCATCCTAGGTTTAAGACTACATTACTCTGACAGTCAGAGATCCATGTAGCTTTTATTTCAGACGGGTTGTCTTTTAACAGATGGTAGTAGCATTTTTTTAATTTATTTTTTACATTTTGTCAGTTTAGTAAACTTTACAGATATTTGTTTTGCCTCATTGTGTATCTAAATCAGACTCACACTGTCGTCCCCCCACCCCCTCCCCAGGATTGTGTGTTCTGTGTCCAAACAGCAATAATTCGTTACTGGCATTTCCTGGAGCTCACACCGGCCACGTGCAGATTGTAGATCTTGCCAGCACCGAGAAGTCTCCAGTAGATATACCGGCTCATGAAGGTGTGCTGAGCTGTATCGCCCTGAACTTACAAGGGACCAGAATTGCAACAGCATCCGAGAAGGTGAGGATTGACCATGCAGGGTCTCCCATGTGCAAGAAATGTAACAAAAAACATATGGCGTCTCACAATACAGGCGATGTCCACATCAGATTCTGAGGATTGATATAATAGGATTAGAAATGAAAAGCATTAGGAGGAAGACCTGGACAGAATGAGGACAAGTAGCTTTACCAACAGCACCTTTAGGAAATAGAACCGTATCCTTCTTAGCAGGAGTTTACAGTTTATGAAGCAAAACACTAATCACTAAAGTGTGAACTGTGGGAATTACTATTATTATTTATGACGCTCCAACAAATTCCGCAGCGCTGTACAATAGGTGGACTAATAAACGAGAATTTGCAACTGGGCAAGTTAGATATACAGGTACAGAGGGTCCTACTCAAACAAGCTTACATTCCAAGGGGAGTAGGATCGGGTGTACTTCATATAATCGAAGAAGAGTTTACAATGAGGGCTAAGCTGTTTAGATGATATAGTTGTAGGAGAGAAGGTGGATCTTATGTAGAGGGAAAGAAGCTAACAGTTTAATTAATCTATCTTGTGGAAGAAGTGTGTTTTCAGTGAATTATTTATTTATTGACATGAATAGGGACTGGGTGTGAGTCTAACGGAGCAGGGAAAGGAGTTCTATAGAAACGGTGCAGGTCTCTCTTGAAAGAACTCTTGAAAGTGGCCGTCAGATGTGTCAGTACAACCAATGGATAGCCTTTGGCAGAGCGTGGGGGCCTGGATTGGACAAAGGTAGACAGGAAATTGAACCGTCCGCATTTTAGTGAATAACGTTGCTATTTTCATTCTTCCTTCACAGGGAACGCTCATAAGAATATTTGATACGTCAACTGGACATCTCATCCAAGAACTGCGACGAGGATCACAAACTGCAAATATTTATTGGTGAGTTGAGAAATGGTTGTTATATTATTATATTGTTTGTTTATCTCGTACAGCTTCTGTTTCTCAATGCCACCATCAAAACAGGCAAACGCTGAATGAAAAGCTCCCACTGTTCCAATAGCCTATGGTAATGGCAGGAGATGGCTAGTAACTGTCCCTTCTAATGTGCCATTAAGGAATACTGTATTCCTAACACTATAGTGTCCCTCTTCCATCCTTTATACACCTAATTGTAGCACAGAAGTCCCTTGGTCCTGGGTGCCTCCTCTGACATCATTACGAGGGGTAATCTAATGCTCATCCTAGAGAGGGCAGTGCACACTTCAGGGAGATGAATTGGTGTTTGTGGCTTTAGTGGCCCTTTAACTACACTTCCCCCAATGCTGAACCAGCCTTTACTCCTCTCAGGCCAGTAGTGATTGTGGAATTTGTTCTCAGAGAGGTTGTGTGGGTGATAACCGCAGTCTTGACAGGTGTTGGGGCATAAGATTAAAAATCTAATTGTAAAACTCGCAGGGATTCTGTTTGAGTTTCAGCTAATCCATTATCTGCTTGAAACTATGTTCAGGTTGTACATAAATTAATCTCCTGTCACGTGGAAAGATGAATGTATTTAATCTATAATAATCCGTACAGTCACGTGATATATGTGAACAAGGAAACGTGTGACATGCCATCACCAATTCCTTTTTTTTTTTTGGTAGCATTAATTTCAATGAAGATGCATCTCTAATCTGTGTTGCAAGTGATCATGGTACAGTGCATGTCTTCGCTGCAGAGGATCCTAAGAGAAACAAGCAGTCCAGGTATGGGGTGTATAGGGATATCATATGTTCAGAGTGGTGGGTCTCTACTGTTCTGAATTACAGGCAGCTCTCTCCAAGGCCGGAAAGAATAGTTTGTATTTAGTGTGGTTATATTAACCAGGAAGACTGGGAATTGTCCACTATTAGTTTTATACAAAATATGTACGGTTACAAGAATAGCCACATGATAAAGTACACTTTTTTTTTTCTTTAAAAAAACAGAAATATAGATTAAAAAGATATGTTGGTTTTCAGTACTTAATCCATTGGTTTTTATTTTATTTTGTTATAAATACGACACATGGGTAAAAACAATCCAGCATCAGTAAACCATCAATAACGTCTTCTGACTTTGAGTCGAAACGCAGACCATATTGTCTTCTCCAGAATTCTAGGTTAAATCTACTTGAAGTTAATTGCATCAGTAAATTGCGGTGCCAAGTTAGTAGTGGTTCATTTTAGTCGCGACTCTGTTCAGTGGAAGTGTATTAAGGATTCAGGCTTGAAGTTCAATAATCAAGTTGGTTATTACCTTTCATGGTAATATGTGCTTAGATATTGAGAGGGTTATTCATCAAACCTCAAACTGTAATAAGTTTGAATCTTCATTGCGAGATGTAGGTTAAAATAGCAGGTCTGGAAAATTCTCCAAACTTTAGTCACAGATTGGATATTTTGCATTCATATTTCAATTTGCTAAATAATTCAAGTTTAGTGAAGAATGTCTCTATTCTATAATGAAATTGAAAATATAAAAGATTATTTTTCATTGCTAGGGTGTTATTGGATTATGTGATAAAGTGTGTAAATAATGTGCAAGTAATGATTCCATTCTGTTGTTCTTTGTCTCTATTTTGCAGTTTGGCCTCTGCTAGTTTCCTCCCAAAATACTTCAGCTCCAAGTGGAGTTTCTCTAAATTTCAGGTTCCCTCTGGATCACCTTGTGTTTGTGCCTTTGGAACAGAGCCCAGTTCAGTCATAGGTAAATCCCTGTGTCCTCATCTACATTACTGTTTTCTCATTCTTGTGCTGCACTCTTAACAGCAGGTTTCTCAACGCACTCCACATGGTGTGTTTATCAGAGCTACATTGACCTGGTAATCACACCTAGAATTCAGTTACAGATAAATTAAAATAAACTAAATAAGCTTGGGACCAAAGCACGACTAGAGCTTAGAACAGTGATGGCTAACCTTGACACTATAAATTGTTTCTGGACTACATTTGCCATTATGCTCAGCTAGCTTTTAGAGTCTAAAAGCTAGCTGAGCATCATGGGAAATGTAGTCCAGAAACAATTTATTGTGTCCAGGTTAGCCATCAGTGGCTTAGAAGGTAGTAGGGGAGATGTATTATTCACTAAAGTAAGAATTGCCAGGTTTCCACTTGACTTTAAAATTTACTTTCAGAATAACCTTGATAGACTAATTGTTGTCCGGGTGTCAATATTACAAAGAATTAGGGGGAGTGCAGGGGTGGACTCTTAGACACGTTTTTAATGTATATCTAAACCAGTTAGATCACCACTGTACAATCCTCCTTCAGTCCCATTTTGTTCACCTTCATCTACAACCCTTGAGGCAAGCTGCACATATGAAGAAACAAGTTGTCTAAGCTGCAGAGATGGCAGCCTTTGTTTATGGAGGATGTGACTAGTTGCATCTCATTGTTCACACACTAACCAGTCGGTCTCTTTCAGCTATCTGTGCAGATGGCAGCTACTACAAGTTTCAGTTTAACCCAAAGGGAGAATGTACCCGTGACGTCTACGCCCAGTTTTTGGAAATGACTGACGACAAACTCTGACCACGTGGAATCGGAAACATTTGCTCTCACTAAAGGATGGGACAGGCAGAATTGCTGTATTTCGATAAAACTCTGACAACCTTTTTCATATTGGGTTTTTAGCATTGAAATCATTTCACTTTCTGTAATGCTTCAGAGTGTCCCGTTTTCAGATAGAATCCCTGGCCATATAACTGGCAAGGTTTTATTAACAGTCAAGTGAAGGTTTTTAAGACTTTATTAAAGCGAGGATATGAATCCCTTAGATTCCTTCCCCTGCCAGGTAAAATGGCAATACAGCTTCCTTGCTGCCCCTTTTAACACATGGAATTCCAACAAATGGGGGAGAGGGGGGGGAGAGAGAATAAACACCTCTTTGGCACTCTGTTATTACATTAAAACATTTTTAAAGACTAATTATGTAATTGTGACACTAACCTAGAGCCTTCATAGCACTGAGCAACCACTAAGTGTTACCACTTAATGAATGGCGAGTTAACCCTGTATCTACTGCCAGGACTTGCAGGCTGCAGCTGGTTTAAAGGCTGTTGTGAAACCTCTCCGGCCGACTACAGGGGTGAGGCACGCAAGACCACTTTGATTTGAAATTCTAGAATAGTGCGCCTGCACCCCTCCCCCCCCCCCTTTTTTGTCCCTGTCAAACTCCAGATAACCGTAAATTAGATTTTTATGTTAATTTTATTTTTGACGTGTAGAACCCTGCATGTTGCTTTGTGAAATTAATCACAACTTCCGTTTGTTTTGCACACTTATTTGTAAAAATATGTTATTGCTTTTTAATAAAACATGACCAAACAATGCATGTGAATCATTTTCTGGGAGGGAACTAGAAGAATTGAGAAAGAAAGCTGCTAAAATGCAAATTATCTGGACTCTACTGTGCCACTAAAATAAAATAAAAAAATTGCTCCCCAGAAAGGCCAGAATAACCATTTCATGATGAAGGGGGTTAGATAATCTGAGCGTCCTGGCACATCCTTTCTCATAAAGAAAGACTAATCACATCTTTATTTATTCTTCTGAACTACCTGTTCACCTCTGAGGTACAGTGATTGAAGGAATGGGAAGGGGGTTGTTAATCTCAATATTTATACCATATATATATATAATATGTTGGGTTGAAATGTCACAGACTAATCTGCTTGATCAAAAAGAAACTGGTGTTCAGTCTTGTGCAGGATTGGTGGTAGATCTAAACATCTTGCAAAAAAACAGATCTGTAGCCGTTGCAAGCCCTCTCCTTTTGCATCTGTGCCATGTGAACGACCAATTAAAAAGCCCCTGATTTTGAACCATGTGTGCACCTGTTTGCTGCTCTAAGCCAGGGAGTCCACTAGGAGGCACACTTTTACAGGGGGAAGAAGGTAGGCCCACTGCATAGAATGCGTGCCTCTTCCGTTGGCTCACTGGAACTTACGGAATTGGGAATAAAACCACCCTGGCTGTCTGATAGCCTAGAAGAGGTTTCAGAAATGAGCTATTAAAGTGCTGATTTCAAATAGAAATCACAATTTGTATACACTGCAATGAAGGAGATGCTTGTCTCCCATACAGCAGTGTGAAGTACTTTGTGTGCTGAATTTCCCTTTAAAATTAAAAAAATATAACGTAAGCTTTGCCAACTTTATGAAAGTGTTAGAACTAAAAGCAAGTAAATATTTATTCATTGTGTTACCCTTATCATATTCAATTAAAGGGGCACTATAGTCACCAGAACAATTACCTTAATGGAGTAGTTCTAGAGTCTATAGCATGTCACCGCAGGCCTTTTAATGTAAACCCTGCCTTTTCACAGAAAACTAAGTGTTTACATTGTTGCCTAGTAACACCTCTAGTGGCTGTGGCTCAGACTGCCACTAGAGGTGCTTCCGGGGTCAGTGCTGCACATGCAGCATCTCCATGACTTGCATGGAGGCACTAAATGTTCCCCATGGAAATGCAGGCATAATAGCCTCCCAATGCTTTCCTATGGGATTAGCCAAGGAGGTGGTGCGGCACTGGGGGGGGGGAGGGAGAAACAAAGTTGCATTACTAACACTGTGGTGTTCCTTTAAAGGGACACTCTAGGCAAATTAGGAAATTAAATAAGTTGACTAGTTAAATAGGAAGTTAGGCTAACTTACTTGCCCAATGCCAGTCTTGGACCATAATATGCTATTTGGTATGTTTTCAGGGTATGAACCCTGAGGATCTTCGAGAAGACTGAGACCCTCAAGGCTAAAGTTACGGTCACCAGTCAACAACATGAGCAAACTCTACATTCCCTACAAAATTATTACACCGAGAATAAAAATTCAGACACGGGAGGGGTGCTGGAGTATAGATCATTAAACAAAGAACTAGACGCTGCTCCTACAGATGGTCATTTTGACTTTAATCTCAGTTTAAATTTAAAAGCAAATTGTTTGAGTTGGCTGTGGCTTGGAGTCATCTCAAAACATAATTTACATTTTTCACTTTAGGAAACTTCATCTATCAAGAAATTCACAAGTATCGTAGACAGCTGCACGGAGAACCTGTTGTCTCCAGTTTTTTGCCACCCAGGATATTTTTCTTTCTTTTTTAAATACTTTACAAAGGTACGCAAGGTATGCACTATAATAATTTTAACTGATTGAAATGGTTATGGTGTCATTAGAACAAGAAGTTGGGGCAGTGATGGGTTAAACATGCTCAGGTTATGTTCTCAGTCTGTTACCTAAAGAATGGTGTGAAATAGTTATGGTGTAAATGCAGCTCCCACCCCTCCCCTTCGTATTGCATGTTCAAAGCTTCAGGTTTTGGTGTTTTTTTTTAGAGGGGGGGGGGGGGGGGGGGGAGGGAGGGGGAGGGGAGTAAATGTTTTGCAGAATGCTGCACAACAAACCTATCCCCTTAGCTACACCCCATACCAGAAATACTACCTTAATGGTGTATGCCCACAGCTCGACCCCTAACTGCACTTAATGAGCTGCTTGTAATCACCACCTGGCTAAGGACAGTCAGAGAAACCACAAACAAGCCGTGATATATCCCTATATTTCTGGGTGTCCTTGCTCTCCTCCTAGTGCAGACTGCTTTGTAGTTCAGATCATGCTGTTAAAGTGGCTGCCACCACAATGAAACTAATCTAATCTGCTTTAATATCGGTGTTTGAATCTCTTTATTTCCGGAGAGCTCTAATTTTAATTAAATGCATATACTACTATTCGTCATCTATTAGGAGTCAGGTTGACAAAACTGAGCAATGAGATTAAAGCAAGGTGCTGTTTCAGTCGCCAATCAAAGTTACCCCCAATCCATCAGTACAATCCGGCCAACAGAAGGGAAACAGACATCACGGACAGAGGAGGAACAAAAGGGCTGCTCCCACGTATTGAGATCCAGTACAAGGAAGAAGAAATAAATACATTTAAAGAAGGCAAGGAGGGAAGTATCATTAAGATAGAGAGGGCAACAGAAAAGAAAAACGAGACCGGTCTGCTTTAATATATGAGCTGCATCCATACATCCAATTGTACAGCGTGGTGGCATGTGTTGGTGCTTTATAAATATTAATTATTAGCCCAGGGCTTGACAAGTTTGCTTTGAATCTAGGAGCCAGGTTTTCAATGTCAAAAATACAATTCTTAAAGGGACACTATAGTCACCAGAACCACTACAGCTTAATGTAGTTGTTCTCATGTCAGTAAAAAGGCAATATTTACATTGTTACCTAGTAACAATTCTAGTGAAAGTCACTCAGATGGGCTCTAGAATGCATCCTGAGTCATTACTGCGCTCTGCAAGGAGACGCTGAATGTTCCCCCATAGAGATGCATTCAATCGATTCAACTCTAAGAGGAGATGCTGATTAGCGCAGCATGGAGTTTTGCCACACATGCGCAATAGCCCCCCAATGCTTTCCTATAGGAAAGCATTGGATTGGCTGAGGTCATCAAGATTGATGATCGCAGTCACGGAGACAGGGCCAGGGGGAAAAGGTGAGTAAAAACCTCTTACACGTGTGATTGAAGGGGGACCTGTCACCTAAACACCCACACACACACGACCACCCAGCCTCCCTACCTGGAGCTGGAGTAATTCTTTCCCTGGGGTCCAGTGGGGCTTCAGTTATCTCCCTACTCTGCTCCATAGAGCGCTGTTAGATTCTGACTCCCGGCATCACTGGAGGACGTGCGACGGAGCAGAGCGGGGGGGGGGGGGGGGGGGGGGGGGGTGTAACAGCTCCCTTGTGTGCCTGCCAGACTGTTTCAATCCAAATTTTCATTTGGAGACTACTTACAATATAAAAATACTCAAACAGGGAAAGGCAGGACTTGGCCACTATCTACATCTGGTGCGAGTAAGAAATCTGCAGACAAGGGAGATACTGTAAGCATTGCGATAAAAGGGGAATAATGGAAAGGGGAGCTTTAAACAGAGGACCATACCCCTTTTTACACCATGAGCACAAAATATCCACTTATTCTATCCAACCCTATAGCAGAATCCCAGAGAGCTCCAAATCGGGCCATATTAACCGCACTAAATGTGTCTAAATTACAGACAATTTACATTACATCGAACAAATAAAATGGTGCACCCATCGGTCTTTTAAAAAGGAAAATAAAATGAAAGTTTGTTGTATGAGTTAAAGCAGGTCCTTCCACCCAACCAGTCAGACCTTAACCCCTTAAGGACACGTGACATGTGTGACATGTCATGATTCCCTTTTATTCCAGAAGTTTGGTCCTTAAGGGGTTAAACTGCAAATTACAGCTTAACTTTGTATCGTTCTAATTAGCGTCTGTCAGCAAGAGTTTAACCCCTTAAGGACACATGATGTGTGACATGTCATGATTCCCTTTTATTCCAGAAGTTTGGTCCTTAAGGGGTTAAACTAATTCATCAAGATTGTTGTTTAAAATGTAATTGCAAACAAGATTTAATTTCCCTTTGGGAAAAAAATAAAAATAAAAACAAAACATTTTAACAGTGAAAATGCAGTGGTACGATGCTACATAAGCTAACCTACCAGAAATCATTCCATCAGCTTGGAAAGGAGAGGTGGGAACTACATACTGCCGCAGTCTCAAAATTTTGATTCAAATATTTTCCCCATTAAAGACAAAATAAAAAGGTCCCCCCCTTCTATACACAGAAACATAGAACCAGTTCTTGTAATCTTTCATGTCAATTTACCCACCACCTATTACCAGAATATGTTATAGTCTTGGAACAAAAAAAAGCAAGGAGTATGAAATGCATCAATCTTTCCTTTTGCAAAAAGAGCAGATTTCAATAGAAATGGCTTTTTTTTTTTTTTTTTTAATACATAAATTAACCTGGTAACACCCCCATGGCTTTCAAACTGACAACAGGTCCTGTTACTTCCTGGTTTGGTTGGCTTGGTGGAGCCTTACTCAAGAGGCAGCAATTGCTGAGAGCACCCGCCTTGCCAAGACTTCTCATTGAGCTGCATTTGGGAGGTCTGATTGGACAGTCACAGAAAGTCTGGGCAGGGCTTAGAAAGATAGACAAAAGAAATACAGGTTTTTGTTTTTTTTTAGATATAACTCCAATGAATAAAATGCAAGAACGTTTTCATTTTGGGCATATCTACTACATTTATTTTGTATGTGGGCAGTGGAGTGTATTTTTTTTTTAATGGCCAAATAAATTGAACAATCTGAGATATGAAAACTTTGTCTGGATAATAGGATTCCTAACAGGTGAGATACAATTCTACACTCGTTTCAATCACAAATATCCAATAGTAATCTGAGTGGACTGTTTGTCGTGCTGGATATGAATTATTGGACTTTGCTTTTTGTCAGTCTGTAATGAGGCAGCCCTTCTGCTTGCTGTAAAGCTACACAGAATGCATTTCACACATATAATACAATCAAGACTAAAGTGCATTTTGTGTTTTTGTATATCTTCCATGGATTTGGAGCACCTCTGCAGTTTACAGCTACCAAATGCCCAGCTCAGAGCCAATTCCTGGTCTTTTATCAATTCCAATTAGCATATTATTGTGAACAAGACAAACAGCTTATTAATTCCTAAAATTGTACACGAGTATAGGCATGGCACCATTCAGTATTTTCGAAGTCCTCGTGCGGTTTATAGGGAGCTACTAGAGACCAATGTATTGGCTAAAGACAGACCACCAATACTCGGGCCAGCTTTGGTCCACTCAGATTTAATTTAAACTCTTAAGAACTAATGATTATATTTGCAACCAGAAAAATCTGTGTTCTAAAGGGCATATTCCACAAAGGAATGACCCATTAGATGACACTTCAGCATAAAGCAGAAAAGCAATTGACAGTCCTTGGTGGTATGTAGTTGCAAAGTTGCATTTTCTTTAAGTTTGTTCCTTAATGGGTTTAAAAACAAAAAACAAAACATCCTTTGGTTAACTACCTACTAATGTCTGAGGTCATTCATCCCTGATCTGATAAGAGCTGTGGTTCTATGGACTAGAGCCCCTTAACCCCAGCTACACAGTCATTTCCTGTGACACAGAACCCACACTGTGGGGTCAAATGCTGCTAAACAAGAACTCCTCACCGACTCCAGCTGATGAGACTTATCACAAAGCCTGCGAATCGATTCCCACACCAACCACAGCCTTCAAAGCTATCTGCTGCGCATTGCATACTCAATCCACAAACTGCAGTTGCAAAGCAGAGTTTCACTAGGTCTGTGCTGCGGAAGCTCCTCTATTGGCTGTCATACCGACCGCCACTAGAGGTGGACTTAACCCAGCAACGTAAACCATTGCAGTTTCCCAAAAACTTATTACATTGCAGTGTAAAGGGGACAGGACCACTGCACGCTGGTCCTTACATTGAGAATAAATTAATTAATTGCACCAAAAACATTCACCGACAATTAGACGTGAAAGTGTCAGCAACAGTTTGATACGTTTTCTCCATGCAGGTTTTTTTTCCCCCTCCAATGTATATTTAAAAAAAACTCAATGTAACCAATTTGACAGCTGATTAATAGATTTTCCTAATTCTCAATTAAAAGGAACACTCCATACACAATAACATAATCAGAGTAATGGTGTGAAGAGGTCTTGGGTGCCAGCTTTAACCAACGGTATAACCTTAAAGTCTTCAGTCTGGTGCCTGTCCGCTCTGCTTCTCCAATTCTGTTTAAGACTGAGGCTTCAATAAGGAATCAACACTGCTGACAGGTTTGTTTTTTCCCTACATGATAAAAAGTGGTTATATTATATAAGCTTTGGTGTTATAGTAATAAAATGTAACATTTTAGGTCAAAATCACTTCAACAAAAACATTCTTCAAGGCTGTGTTTTCATTTTGGCCCAAAACGTAAAATTCACTTCGTTTTTTGGGGGTTCCAGCTTACAATTAAGCTACATGTGGCCCTAACGGAAACTGCAGTGCAACCAAAACCCATCTTGATGCCTTTCAAATGAATTCACAAGAACATTTCATGGATTACAGACTATCCCTACTGGAGCAAGGAGGACTAAATAAACCACCCGTGCTTCAGCTGTCAAATTCAAGTCTGTTGGTAGATGCAAATAATCAAAGAAATGTGGCCTTTGTTACACACTTAAACCCTTTACAACGAAGCAGATTTTTCATGTGAAATGTCATACTCCTGGCTTTATTCATTTCAAGAGTACAAAATATTTTAATGGTCCCAAATCACACACAAAATAGGAATAAATAAAATCAACCCTGCTGTACTTGAATTAGGCAATAGATTTTTTTGTAATGGTCCAAACTTTTTAAGCTAGTGTTTACAGGTCGAACGTCTGCTGTTTAGAATAAAACCCAACTGCATATATAACAACATGATGGGGAAAAAAAAAATCTTTGTACATTTTTGGTGGACACCAAGAGCTTGAATAAAGCTTGGCCAATAAAAATAGCCCCCTGTTTAAAAGATTTGTAGACCTCCATTGAGGAAAAGGGGGCAAAAACAAACAAAGAAAAACAAAAAACAAAACCCACACACATTCGTAACACGAACAGACAGGGCTTCCATTATTATGTTGGTAATTAACATGTTAAAAGTAAAACAAAAACCTCTTAAAAAATCCTAGTCAAGGTGCTGAGAGCCAAAATCTCATTGTTTTATCATTTAATATGTAAAAATGTTGACTGTACCCTGGAGACATTTGCTTTACGATTTTTTTTATTTTTTGCTTTTGTTTTCTTCTTGATGTCTTGTCGTTTGTTTTTTTTGTTGGTTTGTTTTACGTCTCTAAGTGGGAGCTTAACAGCTGGTTCTGCCATTTAAACATACACAATATTAAGCAAGTTTCTTTACTCTAGAAGTAGTGGGAGGAAGGGTGAAAGACAGGATATTTAGGCCAGGGAAACAGAGAACAGAAGGGGCAAGGAGTTAAGTGCAGCTCTGATCAAAACTCATAGCAGTTTCTTTACAATTTGTTAAATGTCTCTTACTTTACTTTTTCTCTTTTTCCTTTTCTTCCCAAGAGTCTTGTTACATGCACGCTCAAAAGAAGCTTTTGTTTTTAACCACCACAAAAATGGCCAGAAAAAAATATGGGGTCATGTCAGAATAAAATATGAAGAGGATAAAGAAAAAAACAAAAAAACAAAAACGCACACAACTCATATATAAAAAAAACAAAACAAAAAACATACATCTCGCAGGTGTAAGATGTAGAGGCTACCGGGACTAATAAAACAAATAAAGAAAAAAAAAAGAAATTAAAAATAATATAAACTACATTCAGTTTGACCAAAATCAAAAAACATCCAAAGAACTTGGCTTTGCAAAATAAAGTAGCTGTAGAACTGGAGTGGATGGAAACGACGAAATGTATGACCCGTCTGTTTGCTGGGAAATGAAAATCCTAAATCCATGTGTCCAGCAAACAGATGCAATCTGATGTATACAAACCCGTTCACAACCAAGACTGAGCTTTTGCCTGGCTCTGAAAGGGGGAATAAAAGGAGGCTAGCTGCCAAGAGATGGAAATTATAGCTTCTCCCTTTAAAGAAATATACTCTTATTTCTCAACCAGTCCACAGCAAGCACTTATCATGCGAACCACAATGATGTGCTCAGTACGTAAAAGGAAAATACAAAACAAAATGAGTAACCACGCATCAGTGAACGTAGTTTGTTTTAAAAAAATCCGTCTCCTTCCATACTAGGGCGTACTTCCAATTGTGTGCACCGAACGAGCAGGAAAGGGGGGACGGCCTTAAGATACCCAGGAAAATGGGAAAAAACCTACATCATTTGTGTTTTTTTTTTTCCTTTCTGAAATTGTTAATTGTAGTTTTTAAGGCCACCTGTGTTTTTTTTTTTTTCAGTGCTGATCTATAAAGTTTGGTTTTCCACAGGGCCCTGTTCGATAAAGAGTGTCTGCATTTGGCACCTTTTTCTGTTGTGTTTCTTTGTGTATGTAACTTACAAAAAACAATGAAAGAACAAAGAAGAAAAAGAAAAAGAAAAGTTGCCACGGATCCTATTTTTGGTTGTCCTGTTCATTTGATGTTGTGGTTCCCTCCGTTTTGACTTCTCGGTTTACGGCTATCACTAAATCCTCACGTTCATCTACTTTGTTTCGTTTTAGGTCCGGCTGGTCGGACTGGTCTCCGTTCTGCCTCTTGGTTGGGAGAGAGGCGGACGCAGAGGCATGAGTCGCCAGCATGTGTAGAGGGCTTGCTGCGGCTGAAAGGAAACAAAAGGGTTAAGCCAGTTAGCAATGTGTGCTGACAGATGGGTATTTTAAAGGGACACTATAGTCACCTGAACAACTTTAGCTTAATGAAGCAGTTTTGGTGTATAGAACATCCCCCTGCAGCTTCACTGCTCAATCCTCTGCCATTTAGGAGTTAAATCCCTTTGTTTATGAACCCTAGTCACACCTCCCTGCATGTGACTTGCACAGCCTTCCATAAACACTTCTTGTAAAGAGAGCCCTATTTAGGCTTTCTTTATTGCAAGTTCTGTTTAATTAAGATTTTCTTATCCCCTGCTATGTTAATAGCTTGCTAGACCCTGCAAGAGCCTCCTGTATGTGATTAAAGTTCAATTTAGAGATTGAGATACAATTATTTAAGGTAAATTACATCTGTTTGAAAGTGAAACCAGTTTTTATTTCATGCAGGCTCTGTCAATCATAGCCAGGGGAGGTGTGGCTAGGGCTGCATAAACAGAAACAAAGTGATTTAACTCCTAAATGACAGTGAATTGAGCAGTGAAATTGCAGGGGAATGGTCTATACACTAAAACTGCTTTATTTAGCTAAAGTAATTTAGGTGACTATAGTGTGCCTTTATTAACATGAAACAGCAAGACAAAAATACCAATGAAATGTGCACTACCTGTCAGCCATTCCAAAGAACTAACACTTCCTTAATTACTTGACGAAAAAAAATAGACAATTTCTTTAAATGTGTTTTAGGCTCTCATGTGACTATAGAGCAGCTTGTATTGGAAGCGTATATAGAGCCTTTCACTGCCAGCAAATACAAGGTAAGGTTAAATTCAGAGAAATAAGGAAACCTCTGGACTCTAGCTTTTATTATTTCAAATCCCTTTTAACTGCAACATTGAATATCTACACTGCATTCCAAGTCAATGAGGCTCCATGGTAAGTATTCAGGACACCTACTGGAGGTTTGTACCTTACTTGGGCAAGCCATAGTCTAGCAAGGAATTATGGGAGAAATCGTTCAGCAAGAGGGAGCGAGTTAAACACCTCTAGCTAAAAATGCTGAGCTGATGTGTAAGGCGTTTCACCATTCTGCTATACATATTAGGTTAAACATGAATATATACAGGAGATATTACAAAAAATAGAGGTTAGACACATTGGACAACAAGAATTGCTTTTGCCAATCTTAAGTTATGTTTAATGGTTTTCTCAACAAAACACACGCGGCAGGCTTCCAGTCCCCTCCCTCCCCCAACTTATATCCTACAAACTGTGTTCTTGTAAAAATCACCGTTTTAGTTGTGACCAGTATTAATTTATAGGAATATTAAATATATATTAAAAAGACAAAAACTATGCAATATAAAACATTGTGGCCATTAATAAAGAAATACCTTTCGGAATGTAAAAAAACTGATGTAATGGGAAGATACATTATGTCCGTTTTGATTAAAACGCCACTTTCCAAGTAATACTGTTGATGTGCAGGTTTATCCCACCACCAGATGAGATGGATTACATTTATATTCCACATAAGCAGTTTTGCGAGATGTTGCCAGAGCATGCCACTACATCCGTCATATTTAGGCACAGACAGGTTTTTTTGGTTTTATTTTTAAACATTACTTTTTTTTTCTATTTGCATTTGTTTGCCACGTTGTACAGTGTTTTTCATTCTGCCCCTTTTTGTACGGTGGTATACCGGCTGGATTTCTATTCGTACAGGCAAAACCTCGCAGAGCATTATAGCGATGGACATTTTCAGCAGGGCATGCAACTACTATGCTGCTGCTCTTGGCACGGGCCTACTCCTAGCCATGTGAGAGTCAAAGGGAGAAACTGAAACGGATATGGCCATCCATGCACAATACTGGCTGGTTTATTTTTTTTTATAATGTTTAATTTTGTTTTGCAGGAAAAGGTTTACAGGCTTTAAATGTTAGGTTGTGAATAAATGGACAGCCCTACCCTGAGAAATAAAAGGTTTTTTTTTTTTTTTATCTTCAGTGTGAAACATTTTTTCAAAGAAAGGCTGCAGCGGCAGGTTATTTGTACCATTCCACTTCAGTAAGGTGAAGTGATTACGGTGACCCTTTGGCATAATGCAGCAGTCATATTTCACTGGATCATGCTAAAGCTTCAAGAACACAGTCTGCAAGTCTCATGCTTCTTTCATGCTTTCCAAGCAACAAAATCACACCTCAATGTTGCACATAAGTGTGCATTAGCATTCAGACTGATATAAAGACACACACACACACACACAGCCTCCGCACAACAAACAAGTCTTACAGTAACATTGCATTAACATCCCTCGTGAAAGAAAAGACCAAAGAGAACAAACAGACGGATGCATGGTTCAGTCCTACCTCTGGTTCCATTTCCTCTCCACTGCCAGGGGCTCTCAATCAGCGAGTAGTTGGAGTTAGCTGAAAAAAATATTCAGCTAAAGATCTGGACTGCATTTTAGAACGGGACAAAATCACCTGTCCCGGGATACTCAAATTTACACGGAGTAAGGGAAAGAAGGAGGATAACATAGGGTGGGGTGTTTGATTGGATGGGGACATGATTGATCAACCAACACAAATCTGACCCCCTACCAACTTGATCCCACATGTGCAGTTAAGCTTTACCGGTCACATACACATATAAATACCTTCTGGTTTACAGGCTTCGAGTATTATCAAGCGGCTAAGGAGAACCCCGATATTTACCATCTTTTGCCAACACCCACTTGTCCAGATGGGAGCATTTTACGAACAAGTATTAAATATGTATGTGAGCAAACTACACATGTGGTATTCAGATTTCCCAGCAGTCTGTATATTATTACATACATAGTATGGGTCTTAATGTCCATGAAGGTATTACCAGCTTTATAGATTATAAAATATATACTATACATGTATCTGGTGTGATAGTGAGTCTTTGCAAATGGTGAACGTCTAGTCCTTAGATAAAGAATTAGGGTGTGTGGCTGCCATGTTCGCGGTCCACATGTTCTATATTTTACATACCAGTGACTATAAAATAACTTTTCTATAACAAGCCATTTGAATAATGTGCAGCCCTTCATATCAAAATGCTGGCCAGTACAGGCATTGCACAGTTTAACTTAATGGAACTTAAACTTGCTTATTAGAAGAATGTTACGTGTTCAGTTCTGTTAGACGCGTATTTCAGCCAATCAATATATGTCCTATGGCCACTGAATCCCCATTAATGTGGGTGATATTGCTTGTAATAAGACATGACTGGCAATGTAATTCCATTCATGGACACGCCCAATTATTATCAAAGCAGTTTTTACTCTTGTTAAGGCTGTAAAATATACCCTTAACTGTTTTGAATACAAAAACAGATACTTACCAGCCGTTTAACCCAGGAGTGACCAACCGGTGGCTATGTAGCTTAAAGGACGCAACCATGATAAAATGAAAGCCATCAAACGCCAACTAGGCTTCCTGTCGGCCCCGCCTAGTTTAAACAGCCAAGTGCCTCAACCAATTGTACATCTTGAACAAAAAGTAACTAACACACAAGGTCAGTGGGACATAACGGATTAGGAGCACCACAAGACCATTCTGAATGCTTGATAATAGTCTCTAAAATTAAACTTAGTTTGGAGTGCAAGTAAAAAGCCATTACTACGGACCTTGCGGCCAGAATTGCTATCTAATGGAGCTATAGTTAGGAGGGAGACTGGGGTTTGCAGTGACTGTTTACTTGCTCAATTTGTACATGTTTTTAGCACTAGCTAAGCCTTAACGCTGAGCACAAAGTAGCATTTCCCACAAGAGGTCGGTGTCTCTCTCACCTGTGGTGACCTGTCCTTGAATGGCAGTGGTGATGGGAACCATGTGTGTCCCATTCTGTGTTACTGCTTTAATTGGAAGCTGGTGTTGACCTAGAGGAGCTTGAACTATAGTAACTGTTTGGAGGGGAGCAGAGGCGGAGGTCTGAATGATCCTACTGGCTGTAGTAAGCGCAGGATGGCCAATTGCTGGAATAGTTTCTACTTTAACTAGAGAGAAAAGAAAAAGGAAAATAAAGACTTTAAAAACAAAAACCAAAATGTGTGGCCTAGTTTAAGAGCTGCTACAAAGATCTACAAATCTCTAGTCCCGGAGAGTAAAACTAAAAAATATATATTATGCAGTTATAAAGGAAATTTTAAATTAAAATGTAAAACTAATTTTCTAATTTTGTCCCAATTTGTCCTAATGTAAACATGCTTTATATAAATTAACAAGCATCATAAACAGTCAATAGTAAATGTATGATACAAAGATAAGAGCAGTACGGTTAGTAGGGTAGCTGCTTAATCAAGTGTATTGCAAAGTAACACAGGGACAGAATAATTTTGTTGGGGTACATCATCAACATCCTGACTTCACTCATCTCTTGAATCTTAGTTTTACCATGCAGCACAGACATTAATAAATTCTAGGTTATAGATCACAATCCAATTCACCCCCCATTATTATAGAATTTTGGGAAATGTTATCCCCCAGAGAGGCAATTTTATTAATCTCTTATTGGCTCATTAGTTTTACATATAGCTAGGTTCTAGGAATGGTTTAAACATTAAGGTCAGTGACAGGGGTAATATGGAGAAAATGCAATAGGTACAACATTACATTAGTTGCCACACAAGCAGAAAGCGCTACGTTTGCACATAATCCATTTCGGGCCCTTGTGCAATGTTCTACAGACTAGACATATCAGACGAAGGATAACAGGGAAACTGTAAATTTTCTCTTTTCTGTTATGTAAGAAATTTTACTTTATATTTGGTCAATATTACCATTTGAGTGTGCTTGGTTGTTGGCAGTGCTTAATTAAACAAACTGACAAAAAAAAAAACCTTTACAAAATTAAGCTGCATTTCTAAGGGGTGTGATTTATCCCGATAGTTGCCTGTATATTTTCTCCTCTACATGACTTACAGCTATATGTACATCTTTTCATCTGGATTCCTATTGCTAAAACCCACACCACGGATACATTTGAGGACCATCTAGATATACCTTTAACCTCCTTGTGGTCACCATTCTCGTGTGGTTCTAGCTTGGGATGGGCCATCACAGCCTGTGCAACCATAGCTTGCCCTGCGACCGTGTAGGTATTGATGGGTGTCAAGCCGGTCACATTGGTGACAGATACTGCTGGGATTTGGTGCACAACATGTACAGTTTGCATAACCGCCTGCTGGGATGTGGAGGTGGTCACGGGGGTGGCCACTGTATATGTGACCGGTTTTATGGTTTGTGGGAGCTGCCGTTGCACAGTGATGAGGACTGGTTGGCTGGAGAGTGGAGATCCTGAAAACGCAAAAGGAAACATTAATAAGTAATCAGGAACCAGACGTTTCATTCTCTGGAAAGAAAACACAAACTATATTATGGGGGGTTTTGTGAAGCAGTCAAGCCATTGTTGATTTAAGTTATCAGGTTTAAAGGGACAGTACACTTACTACCAACTCCGGTTTAAAGGGACAGTACATTTACCCATCAACACATATAAAACAACTAGATTGATGTACAGTAACAATTATGGAAGCTGGATGTTCTTCCCCCCACATTTGTTCTTTCTTGCCTAGCATTAACTTTATTTTCACAGAGAGGCTGTAGTTTTGCTACATCAGCTGTCTGCCAAAATGAATAAAAGGGAGCAGTTTGTGAAGGCCCAGGACAGCCAATAGCTTGAACCTCAGTGGACAGAGATGGGGTGGGGAACGAAGAGGCTAGAATGCATGCATCATCATCCTTTAGTTCCTAGAGGTGGGACTCCCCTATAGCTGCAGCTGAAATTGGAGGCAGAGCAGAGTTGTCCTGCACACATACATTGAAAGTGGGATTTAAAAAAAATAAAATGAAAAAATAAAGCATATATAGTGCAAAATAGAGCCAAGATGCCAACATCAAAGAAGACAACCACTATTACTTTTTATTAAAAAAAAACAAAAAAAAAAACACATATTACACACACCTCTGTCTCTCTCTACTACCATGCCATGGTAATTTCATTCACAGAAAATACAAAGCATACACCGTATAGTGGTACTACATATCCGAGAAACCCTTAAGAGGCATCCCATATTGTGCATTATACCTGGAGCGCTCTGTGCAAACCGCGCTTCCTGGATGACTGCGAGCTTTGGCTGGATGGTGCTAGGTTCTGGATCCAGAGGAACTGGCGAGCCTTCCCTAGACAGACTCTCCGGGGTCTGGACGCCACTTGAATGGGCAGACAAGACTCCAGAGTGGTTTGGAGAGGCCGGTGCACTCCTGTTCAGAGAAAGACATTGGAGGATACTTATCTACTAGTTAATGTACAAATATACTGGTCAAAAATTTGCAACCACAATCTAATTAGCAGAACTAGTGAATTCATGGAATGACTGCTGGAGGTGCAGTTAGAGAAATGTCTTTTGTTGTCAAAATGTGTAAGTGCATCACTTCACAGTGAAATGCTGCACAGACTCTAAAGCAATAAGACCACTTCTGATCAAAGGTGTACCCATTGTACTGCGCTACGGAATTTGTTGGCACTATATAAATAATAAAATAATAATGGTTTATGCATTGTGTAATTACTTTGAGGTCTGTGACAATACAGTTTCATTACATCACTGAATTCAACATTTCTAACCAGGAGACACCCCAAAAAAAAAAAAGTGTGAATTCATAGACTAAATCAGTGGGGACAGCATTATTAGTTGTGTTAGCATAAACTATTAGAAGATTTTGTTTCCACAACATATTGCCATTTATATAGCGCTAACAGATTCCGTAGCGCTTTACAATATTATGAGAGGGGGGATTTTACTATAAATAGGACAATTACAAGAAAACTTACAGGAACGATAGGTCGAAGAGGACCCTGCTCAAACAAGCTTACAGTCTATAGAAAGTGGAGTCTAAAACACATTGGGACAGGAAACAACAACCAAATAAGGTGGGAGTGAAGCAGAGCTGGAGGAGAGTAGAGTGCTGCCCTTTAGGAGAGAGCAAGAGACAGGTATGCGAGGTAGAGGTTACTCTGGGAGGCCATAAGCCTTCCTAAAGAGATGGGTTTTAAGGCACTTCTTAAATGATTTAAGACTATGGGAGAGTCTGATGGCGGTAGGCAGGCTATTCCATAGGAACAGGACAAGAGGTGGTCACGGGCAGAGTGGCGAGACCGAGAAGGGGCATACCTATGGATCTGTGAAGAGATAAGAGGGGCTAGAATTGTTCAGTGCTTTATAGGTATGGCATTTTGAATTGACTCTTAGGATACAGGAAGCCAATGTAAGGACTGACAGAGGGGTATGGTGTGAGAGGACCGACATACACACCACACACTATTCTGGTCATGCCACATATTGTGATGGCAATCTCTCTTACTTATATGTTCTCCTGATGTGGACATGTCATAATATGAATGATAACCAATGCAAAAACAATAAATAAATAAAATAAATTTCCATACTACTCTATGTGAAAGCTATCAATACCAGCGTACAACACAAGAGGGCGATATGTAGAGAGAATTGAACAATATTATTGTTTCCTTGACAGGTCAAGTTTTCTCAACTGTACTGTACTGTGATAGTGCAGACAGATAAACAATTAGTCCTCCCTCTGTGAATTCACATATAAAGGAGAGCAAGTAATCTACACATCCCGATTATTCTTGTATATTCTTGAATGTTTGAATCTCAATGTGCATTGCAGGAGTTCAGACAGATCCGCATCCTGTTACCTTGATGAAAGGGGTCCTAAAGGTGTCCTGAAGCAGGGTACTCCCCTTGGCCTTCGTTTCCTAAAAGCTTGCTCTATTAACTTGCTCTCGGATGCTGGGTCTATCCTCCAGAACGATCCCTTACCAGGCTCTTCCTGCGATCGTGGTACTTTGATGAAATATCGGTTCAGAGAGAGGTTGTGACGTATAGAATTCTACAGGAGAGCAAGCATAGGAAAGTTACATACGGCAACTTTACTTAAAAATCACAGATTAAAGTACAATAAAACGTGAAATACTCCATTTACGGTATGGCTCTGTTTTCACAATGCACAAAGAGTTATGGAAGCACTGCATGTACTTTAGACACCTTATATTTTACCTTTAACTGGAACTTGCATACTTCAAGCTTAAGGCTGATGAATCTGACTTGCAATAGACATGGTTTATGTGCATTTGTGTGTAGCCAATGGCAATCGATAGCAAAGAACTCCATGACCCATGCATTGTGATAATGTGACAGCTTTCATGTGAAAACTAACTGACGTGCCTATCACTTATCACAGCTGATAGCGTACATAAGATGCCATAAGGAAAGGATTTCGACTGATTAGCCAGGAGGTGAACATACTGCATTCATTTTGCAAGAAACAGACTGAATGTATACCAATCTATTATCCTTTTACCTCAATTCAAGAAATTACTGCTAGAAATGTAGGTAGAAATTTTTTTTTTTTTTTTTTTTAAAGTTATCTGGTCAGTAAATTTGGTTTGAATAAATTATACAGCAGGGCTTAAACTCAAGTTCTACGCTGCTAGCCAGGTCTTAGGTCTCTAGGACCACGGCCAACTCACCAGAGTTACATTTGCACTCACCAGCGGCTAGTGGAAATTTTGACGTCATACCTAAAGATAACCAGAGTTTTCTAAATTCTGGATAAACTCGGTCACTCACATTTGACACAGATTTAATGAGGTTTTCAAAAGCACACCTGCCAGACACCACTTATTGACATTTAGAAAAGTGTTTTACCAAATTCCTCCAGTTACTGTTTTGCTGAATTTCTTATCTGAGAAGGGAGGCCTGCAACCAGCAAACATGTACAAATAATGATTACTACATAAACCCAGACATCCAAGGAATAGCAAACGGATGTGTGGATTAAAAAAAAAATATATATATATATATATATATATATATATATATATATATATATATATATATATATATATATATATATATATATATATATATATATATATATCCAGCCTGCATTTCATGGTAACAATGCTTCAGCTATCCACAGTAGCATATTGACACATTTCGAAGTAACAAAAAAAAAACCACACCTGTCAGGATGTAAACATAATTTTTTAGGTGTTGACCAAACCCTATCAAACAAATGACAGCAACACATGTTTACTCCCAACATGACCATTTTCTATTGGCAGGACTACAACATTTTACTGAACTGGAGGATGTGATACAGATGAGTTCAGAATAGATTTCACAAATATAATCCAAACTCTGAAATAGCCAGGCTGATTACAGAGAGACAGCTGTGGGAAACACATATAGAGCCAGTCCAGTCACTGATCTGTCCAGTACCGGCAGGGTAAGGAGGGTCACAATAAGGAAATGACTGCACCTCCAGAATGACTTCAACTAAGTATCTCTCAGAAGGTCTAATAAGGTGTTATGGGCCAATACTAGGTTATGTATATTAAAAGAAGAAAAAACAGACAATTAAAAAGGGATTTTTTTTTTTGTAAACAAAAGCATTCTGAGCAAAGCTTTAGAGACATCTAATCATGACATGTTAAGCACTTTGCAATGAGATATTGCTAAAAATTAATTGTTTTGGGAAAGGCTTGTAACAAATACAAAAAAACAAACAAACATGGAAATTCCCCCCACACTCTAGTGCCGCCTGTGCCACCATAATGCTGGAGCTGTGGGTATTACACCAACATCACACCCCACCCAGCTATGCCCCCTTCCTTCCACCCCTGTATGGAAACCCTTGTGCAAGAAGGGTGCACTGCATCAATGAAATTACATATCCTAAACTAAAAGCTTAGAAACTATGGTAAAAGTGAAGCAAAAGCAATGATTAAAATATAGAATACATTGGTAAAAAAAGCTCTCCCCTTCATGCTGCCAAGAAATGTAGTCAATGAATTGAGGTTAAAAGATGATCCAAATTTAGGGCTAAAATGACTAGCAGGAAAATGAGACTGGAACCTAGGAAGTAATGTGAGATTTTAACATTTTCAGGAATGAATGCGCTGTGACCGACGTCTAGCAGATTACCACTGCTACAAACACAGAAAAACGTTGCAATTGGACAATTTTCTGTGTAATTCCTTCAGGCTATGGTGTACAGAAGGATCACGTGTGATTATCACAGTCTAAAAACCACACTTTCTCTAGGAAGATATAAAGAAACATTTCCTTTAGTTGAGCAGAAAAAAAAAAAAGAAAAGAAAAGAAAAGAAAAAAAAAAAAAAAAAAAAAAAGAGACCAAAAACTCCAAAGATAACCAAACAAAAAACACTCAGGTACGGGTTCCTTGTTGAATAACTGAGCAGATATCTGCCTAGATAAATACCTCTGCAAAAAGAATCTATATATGTCAAGCTTTCCCTTCCAAGAGAACGTCTTACAATTAAAAAATACATTATTGCAGAGTTAAGGCTTCAGCAGAGAGATGGAGAAACATTCTTTCAAAAGCCAAAACCCAGTGAGGACAGGTCTTGGAGAAGGTCTTCTACAGTGACTAGAGGAGAAACTATGAGGCATCATGGTAGAGTATCCCATTATCAAGTCTTGATGACCTGTACAATCTTGTTGAGCAAGTCACCACATCCTACATGTCTCAATATATTTATATTTCTCCAATGAAATAAGTAAAACCTACAACTCAAGTCCTTTTGTTTTCAAAAACTGCTTCAATGATATGGAACATCACATTGTCGTGCACTAAACCTATATCCCTTTTTAAAACACTGCTTACCCACTAAAGGGAGAATTGCAACACCACAACCACATCTTAACCCCTTAAGGACACATGACATGTGTGACATGTCATGATTGCCTTTTATTCCAGAAGTTTGGTCCTTAAGGGGTTAAAAGGATCACTAAAGTCCACCCATACCACTTGACCTCAATGACATGGTCTGGCTGCAATGGCCCTGTACTTTTAACACTTTAAGGTAAAACACTGCCATTTTGCATCAACGGCAATGTCTACAGAAGTAGAGTTACTTCTGCTGCAATGAAAAGGCCCAGATAAAAGTATATGTATTTACAACAATTAGAGTGTTCTGTAAACAAACATTCTCGGATCCATCATATAATAAATTAGTACAAAAGTCAGCAGAATTAGAGTGTGCCAGCTCTGTTTTTGGGGGGCAAATACATGATTAACTTTACAAAATGTGGTATTTTATTTTAATAAACTGTGCTGCTAGTAATGCCATCACTACAAACACCAAGAAGCAGGTTATTTGACTTTTTCACACCTGCTATGGGTGAGAATAACTAGATTTCTGATTATACACTCAACGTAATGGCATATTTATGTGCTTGCTATGAACACCATATTTCAAATAAATGGTATGCCAATATATTTACAAACAAGGAGCATTTGGTGGTGAAGGGGTTGAGTAATAAAAGAATCATGATGCTGAATGTATTCCACTGCTTTGTGTATGTAGGTCTGAAGATCATCACACAGGTTTAGAATTGCAGAATTATTTTGTCTGGTCTTAGACACCACACATCGTTTAATGAAGTGCCCGGTGCAGGTCACAGTGTCACTTACCTGCCAGCCTTTATCTGCAGTCCGGTAATATGGATAGTTTTTTGTTATGTGCGTATATATTCCATTTAATGTGAGCTGTTTGTCAGGGGCCATAGTAATCGCTTGGACTATAAGCTGTGCATAGGAGTAAGGTGGCTTGGAGTCATCCTGTAGGAAAAAAAAAATGACAATGATGAAATGTGCAGAATCAGCCACTACTAGAAGGCAACGTAGTAGTTCCTTCTAACAGTAACCACCAAAGCAGTCTGACAACAAACGTCAGAGTAAGTTACAAATTAAGTCGAAATAGAATATATATATATATATATACACACACACACAATTAATCCCAAATTTCAGGTCACTGTTTGACTCAGCCTTAACAGTATTTATGAACACAATTCGTACATCCTCACCACCCCTATAGGCTCAATATATTTGTTGTTTCACATGCAGCCGATTTATGTTTTTCTCTCCTATATGATTTACCTATATATACATATATGTTTATTTATTTTTTTACCTTAATTCCATATAATGATTCGGACGTATACCAAGTGTATTAAATACAATAAAATACAAATTTAAAAAATATATTTAAAAATAGATAATACAGTAAATTGGAGGTTTTCTACCCCCACCCCATCTCAAATATTATGGCCTAAAATTTGTGATTGGCTTATCAATTAACTAGAATTCCTACAACCCCCAAAAAAGACACCATAAAGCTAAACCGTGTTCTCCAAGCTGTATACCACAGCAAAATCTACCAAGTAATCAAGCAGTTACTTGACTGGAGGTTGTAAGACTATTGCCAATAACAATTATAAATGCGGATACACACACTTACTTACTAAGAAAGTGATATCTTAATCTTTCACTCCAAACACTCAGGTGTCTGTATTTCCAACAAACAATCCTAATGTGTGAAGACAGCCGATTGTGTTTCCCATCTATGGATTTTGCAGTGACTTTTTAGCATAGGAACTCAATGTTTTTATTTGGTACTAAATAGACTGGGGCCTCACCTTGGGACTGTCTCCTCCCGAAGCCTCCTTGTCATTCTCTGATTGGGAGTTTTCTGTCATTAAGTGAAGGTCTGCGGCAATGACACGGCCCATTTTGTAACCTGACGAGCCTGCGCCACGAGGGCTGGAGGGGCAAGAGTTTGCAGCGCTGTGGAGAAAAACATATATTTAAAAATATTTTAAATCTAGATTTTATTTACAATCATACTGCTTGTGTATTCTACAAACTCTGCAGAACCATGCCGATGGTAGGATTCATGACAAATTATAATTCTGGATTCCTGGAAGAGTTGACAATCAGAGTTTAAAGGAAAACTGCAGACGCCTAAAGCTCTTTAACTTCCCGAAAAGCTTTGTGTGTGAAGAGTATGTAATTTTTTTTTATTGTGCAAAAAGTGCAAATTCGTGTTGGGAACGGTACACAGCAATCTGGATTGAACAGACGCATGTAATATATGTACAGGAATATTAGGAAAACACTTTAAGAGATACATAAGAAATCAAGCTTCTGCCATAGCTCGCTCGGCAGATATTTCAGGTAGCAGGTTCACAGTTTCACATGAGTACCCTGCTTAATGTTTCCATCCAGCCATTAGGCAGACGCCATAGAGGCTTCCAAGGAAAACTGCTGACTCAATAACAATTTTTTTTTTTCTGACAAAATGAAAAAAAATCTTAACTGGAAGGTTTCTCTGAGGACATGAAAGAATGGAATTTAATGTTTAAATTCTGCATCCAAGTCCTTTTCCCCACTGTTTATATTGAGCTAGACAATAACAGAATCTGGAGACAGGTTTGGCACAGCATCCATGACCGATTAAAGAACAGAACTGCATTATTTACCCAAGCTTATTTATGGACCAGAATGACCTGCATGTGATCTATAAAACCTTCAGGCTACCCCAAGAGAACCGCAGAAAAATCACTGCTTGCACACAATGAATGGAGCTGCAGCACTAACTTTCCTCATTCAGGCAATAGGATGCCCAGATAACAGTTTAATTTCGTACTATGACAAACCTCTCAAAATCCCATTCCATGTGGATGGGGCATTAGCAGCACATCATGAACGTTTGGTATTCTAGGGCAGAAGCAGTCAGCCAACGTGCAAGCAGGCATGTGATTGCTGTGATGGCAATCAACAGATTAAAATGTGGTTATTTCGAAAGTTTGGCAGTCACATTTTTCTCTAGTCTCACCTATACTGCTATGGCATACCTTATAGTTCCTGTGGGTGAGGGCAGAGGGCTGATCAAATGAGCCATGTTCTCTGGAATGTTTATGGTCAGCGGAGAGATCTGGGGCTGCACTGGTTTCACTGGGGATTCAGGGGCCTCTTGTTTCTCCTTCTTGTCGCTGGCCAGAGCTGTGAATGTGATCTTGATATTTGTGCTGGGAAATCTGAAGGTGCATCTGAAAGAGAGAAATAAAGAGGTTGCTAAGTACAGATGACTGGACCAAGAATCACACTGTCTGAACAGCCACCCTCCTCCCCCAACATCCAGAAACACGAGGAGGCAAACCTAAATACATCCTCTCCCACTACCTACATAGGTGCTATTTTACCTATACCAGGACAACTTTATTATCAGAATTAAAGAGATACTGTAGTGCCAGGAATACAAAGCTGTACTGCTAGCCCCTGCGCACCCCCTCCCCCCGTAAGTAAAAGGATTAAAAACCCTTTATTTACTTAACTTATGCCAGCACCAATGTCCCTCAGCACTGGGTTGCGCCTCTGCACAATCCTATGTCCCACGACGAGCAGGGTCTTACGCTTGCCCGTGCGTGCATTAGACCTCCCCATGGGAAAGCATTCAATCAATGCTTTCCTACGGGGAACAAATCTGACTCTAGAGGTCCTCATGCAGAGCGTCAGATACCAAACCAAAGGTCTGTTTCATTGCAGGGAGCGTCCCCAGTGGCGGTCTAGAAGATAGCCACTGAAGGCAGACTTAGAGCTGCGATGTAAACATTGCAGTTTCGCTGAAGTGGTTTGGGTGCCTACATTATTGGCAAGATACCCAACAATTTATATCCACCTACCTCAAATCCTCAGACCGTTAACTATGTTTAGCAGGTCCCCTTATTCACCTCTACTATTATAGAAATGTTATATTTAAAGTGCTGAAGAATATGTTGGCCTTACATAAATGAAGCACACTGCAGCATGCCCAAATGACACAGGAAGAGGTACGGTCACTTTTGTTTAAATTCAATCTTGTAACCTTCCATATAAACACAACATCCATGACACTACCTGACATGGATATCTCAGAGTACAAAATTAAATAAAACTCAACGAGGGTCTGTCTGCCTTCAGCATATTAAAGCCACATGTAATCCTACATGGGATAAAAATGCCAATTTGGTGGTAAATAACTATTACTGTTTTTAACAAGAGGCTGTCTTTCAAAACCTACAAGGAACAACATCAACAAATGAGACCACAACATAACTGCTAACAAGAATACACTTAAGATTACTTTTGTTAGATTTTCTCAGGATTTGAAGAACTGGGGGTGTAGGGGGGAAACTACGCAGATTAAAGTTTTCACACAAAATAAACAAATAAAATCCTATTCCACATTCCAGCTGGTTATAACTCCATGACCAGATTACTTTATTGTGGATGATAAACTTCTGGAAAGTTAGATTCTTTAAACGATAGTTACACTTGTAAACCACGGGCCAATTGATTTCTGATGTACTAATTAAAAATAAATAAATAGAAAAACTGGTACATGAGATGATTTTCAAGTCACTGAAAACAAACGTGAGCAATATCCTATCATGTAGCCGACAATCAGGTGAGCTAAAAACAGTCTTGTGTCGGACAGTGAAAATAAAGCTGATCTCTGTTGACTAGGCCCCATGTTCAGAGATAGAATTGATTCTCTAGTCGTATATACACATCATCCCCTCAGTGTACTATATTTAAACACCAACATGGATCTTTGCACATGTCAAGGTCGCGGTCTGCCAAGAAGTACAAACTGCTGATCTGCGACAGCAAAGCGGTTTCTGTCTATTAGCTCTTCTTCTTGGTAATTCAGATATAGTCTCTATTTTTAAACTGGGTGGGAGATTAACAGTGTATGGTTTGAATGCCATGCAGGCTAAGCCTGGAATAAAACACAAACAGTTTAAGCAAACTAAGCTGTTAATGTGGGCAATGTCATTTTACAGACAGTGGCCAATGAAGGCAAAATTCAAGATAGCATGGGGCATTGAACCATTAAGGCTGGAGACACTAACAGCTAAAATAGCTTGGCTGCCTTATTGGGAAAAGTGACAGAAGGAAGCACCAAGCTCCTCTAGGATTACGCATTATATACACAGAAGCAGCATGTTTACACTAATCATTAGAGAGGTGCGTGGAAGATAAAGCACAATATATCCTGGGACAGGGGCAGGAAACCTTCCGCGACTCAGATGTTGTAGAGTAGACTATATCTCCCCATAGTGCCGAAGGTTGCCTAACCCCTGTCCCAAGACAATAAACATTGAGATTAAACAAATGTGGTTCTAATAAAAGCATTTACGGATTCAGATTTAACACTGACCTAGTCCTGCTTGCACAATATCACTCCTTGGACTGATCTAGAACACTCAACAAGTTGTATTATCACAAAACCGCATTTATAGGTTGAGATGACTCAATTGTGATCCTTAAACAAGCCGGCCCCAAAGAACTTTTATCATTCGGAACTATTTTTGCACAGAAAACCAAAAAACAAACAAACAAAAAAAAACCTGCAGCCATCTGTAAGCTTGGTCACCATACCAAGAGCCTAAAAAAACTGAGAAGAAAACTGCTAATTTTGAAATTAATTTGATACAAAAAAAAAAAAAAAACCCTTCAGAGCTGAAACTAAACCCATACAGAAAAGTTGGGTAAAGAAAAAAAAAAAAACCCACTTTCCTGAACACAGATTATAGTGGTGTGTACAAACAATTGCACTTTGTAATACGTTTCCACCTAAATACAAAGCTCTGGGAGAAAAGGAATTAAACTAGAATGGCTTGGCCACCGAGAAGGGTGTGATTTCTCTACAGGGCACTGAAAGGGTTAGTGAGAGCCTGGCATTAAAACCAGTGTATGAGCTTGCGCATGCGTCAGCTGTAGGAGCAGGCACGATGCTCCATGTGGGTGTAGCAAGCAGACTAAACATTCTGCGAGGAATCAGCAGAGATTTAACTGGCTGTATTAAAATATCGAGTGCAGCGAAGACCTGGTTAATCCGGCAAGCATATGAAAAGGAGGAAGGGAAAAAAATCAGCGAGCGAGGAGAAATGCCTTACAGGAACTCTGGGAGGGCTATATTTAACCATGTGCTTCAGATGCCAGCCTCAGACAGATATCAAAGCCAGAAATAAGGGGAGGCTGCCACTGCCTCAGCAAAAAAGAAATAAAATAAAAAAACAGCCCTTTTATGTCAATTCCCCATTTACTAATGGACCAACAGGATCAGAATCTAAAGAGGTAGAACCTATCCAACATGCAGAGAAAGCATAAAGATTGTTCGTCTTTTCACCCAGGAGTGCACAGCCCTGATTTTTTTCTATTTATTATTTAACAGCATTGCCATAAAGCAAGGTTGCTCTGCACAGAATCATCAACAACAATTCTACATTGTAACAGCCATAAAAAGACAACTGTGTATAACAGAAAGAACCCCCCCCCCCCCCACCCTTCCCCACAAACAAACGTACAAATCCTCTCTGCATGCAGTGCTGTCACCAAGGCTTTTAAGAACACAATGTCCACCTACCTACCTACCCTGTTCGTGGTCAGTACAATAAACACAAATCAATTTTGCGATTACATTAACCCCTTAAGGACCAAACTTCTGGAATAAAAGGGAATCATGACATGTCACACACGTCATGTGTCCTTAAGGGGTTAAAGAGACAATTCATGCAACATAATGCCCTGTGAGATTTCCTCAAAAATACTAGTTTGGGCATGAACACCCTCAATCTATAAAGCTCCCTAATTGTTTGGATGGGGGCGGAACTTGTACAGCAGCTGTGGTTCCAAGTGCTTATTTCACAAAATAATATGAATAAAGCTCTCCGCTAATTAAAAGAGAATTTTCTGAGCTTGGCATTAACTTAAAGAAACCTGTGATCTACATATCCCACAAGCCATTCCCATGCAAGCGTTAAGAGATTCACATTGTTCCTAATTAAATAAGGCCAAGACTGGGTAAGAAATTATAACCATTTCCTGATTTCGGCAGACGTTGCAGATACTGGGAACTAGTGGTCATGCAGCATCGAACTGATACAGAGAATATTTTTTTAATTATATCTGCATTAAGAAAAATACATTTCATTTTGGTCAATTTAGATATTGGGTTATCAAAGATTCTGGGTCCCCTGTTTGCAAGCCACATAATCCTCATGGAAACACACTCTACAAATAGTGATGTCCCGAACACTTCACCAGGAACCGTTCGCAGGTGAACATAGCTTGTTCGCAGCGAACGCGGCAGGCGAACATATGAGATGCTCGATCCGCCCCCTATTCGTCATCATTGAGTAAACTTTTACCCTGTACCTCAGTCAGCAAACACATTCCAGCCAATCAGCAGCAGACCCTCCCTCCCAGACCCTCCCACCTCCATGACGAATAGGGGGCGGACCGACCATCGCATATGTTCGCCACGAACAAGCTATGTTCGCCAGCGAACTGTTCGGGACATCACTATCTACAAACCCTCCTCCAAAACAGCCATCCAGTATTTTCACAGCACTGTTTTGTTACATAGATACCTGTTCTAAATGAGATCCTTCAATACAACAGGCAGCAGAATTCTATTCTAAAGGGGACTTCCCCACTGCTGAAAGACTCCTTTGTAGGGCAGGGGATACAACGATTAATCTGAGTGTGAATGGAGGAAAAAGAAGCATAATGAAGGATACGAGGGGGGTTACTTTCACCAGCTTGCTTGGTTACATGTTTCGGGAAATAAAAGGATCTGTGGCTGCTACAATAGACCTTAAGTTAGTGGCTGGAATCTGTAGCAGAATATAAATAGGAAAGGATGGTAATTAGAACTCTAGTCTGTCGCATAGGACATGAAGGCTTTAAGAGATATTAGGGACAGTACACATTTGAAGGCTATTAAAATCTTAACTGAACTACAAAACGAATTCACCATTAATTAACACTGTGTGGGATCCATGATTTTATTTTGTTTTTGTCTCATGAAGGAGTTTGACGCAGTGAGCATGGACAGAGGACCAGTGGGTGCACTGCCAATCCAAGTCGCCTTAAAAAAAAAAAAAAAAAAAAACACTGGTGGCAGGCTTTCTGGCATGTATCATTCATTGATCCTTTATAAATAGGGTGGGGAGCAGAGAATGTTAGAGTAACTGCATAGACTTAACAAGAGATATTTTCTAAAGGTTACACTATTGAATTAAACACTGAAAATCACCTATAACAAGGGTGCCCAAAAGGTAAATGTTTAAAAACTACAGCTTCCATGATGCTTTATCATTCTAAAGGCATACAAAGCATCATGGGAGTTGTAGTTCTACAACATCTGGGGATCTACCTTTTGGGTACCCCTGACTAACACGTGTTGAACTTTATTTCATGTAAATCTCAGGTTTCAACTGGTGAGTGAAATTTAACACTGGTGTGTGAGCCATGGACTCTCTAGGTTTGCAGTGGCCAGTAACTATGAAGGCCTGACACGTAACATACAAAATCTTGCCGAGATATATATGTAATATATACATATATACACACACATATACATACATACATATATACACACACACACACACACACACACACACATATACATATTAGGGATCGACTGATTATCGGTTTTACCGATATTATCGGCCGATATTCGGCAATATCGGTATCGGCCAATATAGCTACCGATATTGCCGATAATACCTCCTAGGACCGCCAGGCTCATTACAAGCCTGGCGGTCCTGGGGGTCCGGCAGCAAGCGCTGACTTACCTTGCCAGCAGCTCCTGCAGCTCCCCAGTGTAAATCTCGTGAGACCCGCGGCCGCAGAGCATTGCCACGGGTTACCATGGCAACGCTCCGCGCGGCACTAAGGGCCGCGAGATTTACACTGGGGAGCTGCAGGAGCTGCTGGCAAGGTAAGACAGCGCTTGCTGCCGGCCCCTCCACAGTACTTAAACCACCGGACCACCAGGGAATACTATATCCCCCCTCCCTGGTAAGAAGCAGGGAGGGAGGACCAAAAAAAAAAAAAAAAAAAAATTTAAATATATAAAAAAAAAAAAATTAACATTAAAAAATCCCCCCCCCCATTTTACACAAATTACATCACTACACAAACACACTGCATTCATTCACTATACACACACTACACAAACACTCACTGCATTCACACTACATCCACTACACACACAGCTCCACTGTCTAAATACACTTCATCCACTACATGTGGCATGTATATTTTGTGCATTTACCGTTAGAAATAGTTTATTTTTTCAAAATGGTAAATGTACAGAATATCGGCAAGTTATTGGTGTGGGGAGCACCATGAAATGAGGTTGCTCTGAACCACATCACTTCTTACCATATAGACGCTTCAAAAGCACTAGAGTACAGGAACACAGAACTCACTTCCCGCTGACCCTCTAAACGTTGTTTTTCTATACATGCAGCGGTATTACAGCAAGCAGGCCAATCACCAGCTAGGATTAGTATGGGGAAAGCGCATGTTAAACAGACTTCTGAGGAAGTGATAACTACAACTAATCCCGTATTGCTCATTAGATATCTGACTGTTAAGCCTTGCTTTAACCTCGAAGGCTAAACACAAACATTCTCTGTCTGCATATTCATCTACACACAGGGATGGAAATTTCCACTCCCCAAACTAAAATAAGCCAGCAGACAATACAAGATTGTTTTCCATGTATATAATGAGTGGAACAGCGTCTGACTTCTAAACCAAGGCAACGCTGTAGCCAAACGCAGGTATAATCCTCTGGGACAACGGAGACCTGAATTAAAAAAGGACTGGCACATACATTCATGTAAGCCATGTTCACTCTGTTCTATGTGCGTAGATCCGTGTTTATTAAGCTACAAAAATAGTCACTTAAAACACATGGTTCAAACACACAAAGGGTATGTTTTATTGGAAATCAAGCTAAGGGGATACACATTGCAATTGTGAGGCAATTTGATGATGCAGTCGCCATGGAAACTTACAGAATGTGCACATTAAAAACTGCAGTTTATAAATAAGGCACACAATAGATTATTCCACATGTGCTCAGGTGCTCGCTAATGTTTACAGAGAGTAACTTCCTAACCTTTCATCAGTAAAAAAACATCCACTAGTTTCAAAGTCATGGCAAAACTGTTATTTGTTTAAAGGGTTACTCCAATCACCATGATCACTTCAGTATAAACTTGTGAGCACACCATATATACACACCCCGCAATAAACGATTTTTTGACAGTGATCTGGTTTTTGATTGGAGTAACAATTTAAACACTTTACACAAAAGTAAGCCGTACAGCAGGAAACCATAATTAAAGGTTATAAAACACTAAAAATTAAAAGATGGCCTTCTCGTCTGATTTCTGAAATGGCTTATGACGAGGTTTAATAAAAAAAAAAAGTAGGTAGAACATCAGCACAGTTTAAAATAAAAAGAAAAAATAAATTCTATTTTTTTTTTATTTCAAATCTGTTTTGCTACAGTAAATGTTCCTAAACGCTCCAGTGAGCTCTTTGCATGCCTACCTAGAGATCGCATATAGTTGTAAAGAGGGCTGCGAGCCATCCCTGTAACACTCGCTTCGCAGCTGAGAGTAACGACACACGCAGTGTGTCACAGCAATATTTTGTTTTGGAGTTCATAGCCGGAAATGTTTACTTCCTCCCAAACCACATTACACTGAATAGGATATTGCTGCAGAGAGGAGGAAGCATTTAGTGGTCACAATTTGGTGTAATGCACAACGAGACACAAGCAGTGCAGAGTATTTTAGGAACAATAGAATACTGTACACACAATAACGGGGTGGAAAGAGAAAGGACAAACAAAAACACACAACACTTTGTCATCTTGGAAATGAAATAGATGCTAAAAAGAAAATCTGGGGAGAGAGGACCAGCATTTTGATAGTCAAGTATTTTTCCACAGGGACTGGATTAAAATGAAGGTGAGGAAATCATGCAGAACAGGTCACAACGGATGCCCCCAGTCAGGTGAGCATTTAGGAACATTAACAGAATGTAGGAAACTGACCAGCCTGCCAGGAGGTTGAGATTGTTGAATGCAGAAAACATTACACACAATACCAATGCACACACAAGCATTTCCCAATTTGGAGTTAACTAGGGAGACACAGAGAAGCTTCGATTTAAATGATTTAAAAAAAAAAACTACATATGGAACAGTTGTATCCGTAAATCACAAAGTTTAAATGAAAGTATTTTCCTTATTAAAGCAATATACCGAATATAATAAGCAAAAACATAAACATACATTACAATATAGCATGCCCTATGGATGTTTCAAATAACTGGCTAAACCTTGAGACTCCCCAAGACATGCATCCCTCTCCCACAGTTCTTGGAGGGGAAGCAATGACTAATCACTAGGCCTATAAGCCATTGTACTGTGCTGCGAAATTTGTTGAGGCTTTATAAACAATAAGAGGCTGAAACATTTCTCTGTTTCGGCCTCAGAGTATGGCCATTATGACTGAGTGACAGTAAAGGATAATTTGTAATGGCACAAGATGCCTAAATCCAGATTGGGCATTTACTCAGGGCGATTTGCCAATATTTGCTCCTTTCCGTTTATGTGTTTCTCCATATTTCTCTGGTGTGCTTAGATTTGGCTTAGATTTTTTTTTTTTACCGGACCCATCATCCTAGCCTTTTAGGGTATTCTTAATCAACATACTGGGAGATATTTATCCAAATGTTCTGTTCTAAAGAGTGGCAGAAAATATAACTGGGGAAGAGTGATTAATGCTGGGCCCACTGGTTTCCATGGCGATTGACCAACTATTAGTAATTAGGACCACTTTCTAGAATTTAACACTTTAATAAGCCTACCCAATAGGTCTGTTTTTTAAAGTATATTGTTTGTGTACAGCTCGGTTTCCAATACTGATAGTACTACCATTTCTGAAATGATCAAAAATAAAGAATTGGAGATAGAGGTTTTTTTTCTGTAAACTGTTCTCCACCATTTCAACTGCCTATCAACCTGGCCTTGATCCACACACGGCAAGAGGTTCATTTACATATAAAAAGTGTTATGATCCATAAAGATGCACCAATCTTTGCTTTCAAATTTAAACATGGTAAGAATACCTGTTAAAACACAACCTATCTACAGTACATAGTTAATGGTTGAGTAAAGTGAGTCCAGAATGAGTCCAACTGTTGTGTTGGAAAAGCATACGTTAAAATATGTTTTGTTTTTTTAAATCCTACAGGTGAGAAATTCCTAGATCACATGCATATCCCTGACTGCCAGTTCCTTAAATGCCAACACTCTATATTAATTTGAAGACAGCTGCAACATAATATACCACATTATCACATTGTGACAAAAGTCTGTGGGCTCAGACAGAACTAGCCTTGGGATAATGAAGGATTAAAAAAATGGAGCCTGACATTCCAGCTTATGCATCAAGGCTTTTAAGAGGCTCAATAAATAATATAATAAAAACACGTTAAGAATATCAAACAGAGAATGAAGAATAACTTCCTGGCACATATTTGATTAACACCAGTAAAAGGACAGTTGGTTTCAAGTACAGCCCAGCACGGAGAAAGTTACATATAAATTTTCTCTTTAACCATATCATTCTGAATGAATTTAAAGGGAAAGAGGGATTGTATTTGGCAAGTAAAAATTGTAGGCCGTTGAGTCAGCAAGAAAATTGCAACTCAATGCCCTGTGTGTAATTTTAAAGCAACTGCCATTTTGCAGGTTCGCTTTGTAAATGAATAGTCCTTTTTTAGGGTGCGACAATTTCTCCTTATGTTTTATGGTCTTTGACATTCACTGTATTTGTCTTCCATAACACTTGAGAAAAAGTAGGCACTACTTTCTCTTACGGGGGCATGCTTGGTTATTGGCAATCCCCACCCTAAAAGACCAGAGCTTATAGCAGCACCGTCACCTCCTCCTCTAAAATGAGGATTTAATAAAGATAGCATCTTTATGAAATACTCACATTGACTGTTGCAATGTCACTGAAATTCCAACCCAGTCAAAAGATATTGAGACAAAGTAGGGACTACTTTGACACGGGGAAGCTCTACCGCTGTCAAACATTGTCACTTCCCCCATCCGTCACTAGTGACTGCTATAACGAAATTAGCTCTTTCTATGAAGAATTCCGTAATCTTGCGATCATTCACAGACCGCCGAGGTCTGCTCTTGGCACCAGAATTTGAAGAAGAGTGGTAAATAAATCTCACCTTTGACCACTCCGGCAACCAGATCCTGAGCGGCGATGCCACCATCGGGGGTCTTTGCAAATTATGCAAAGACCCCAGATGGTAACAATCCACTTTAAGCAAAGTTCTATTTAAAAAAAAAAAAAAAAAGAAAAAAAAAAGAAACAAAAGTGTGTCGCACTGAAATCAATTTGTGCTCTATATAAAGAGAATTCAGACTTAAAATGACCATATACAGGACCCTGCTATTTTAACCCTGCAGTTTTGTAGATTATGGCAGTGTTTACATTGTAGGGCTAAACACACCTTTAGTGACGGTCTTCCTGACAGCCACTTGAGGGTGCTTCAGCTCCTACAACAGAGGCAGAACCTGTTCTGTGACATTCAACGTACTCACACATTGCATAAGCACGTTTAACGCCCCCTGATGCTTATCATGTGGAAGCACTGGATTTAATGCTTCTCAATTAGTAGCATTTGATTGGAGATTATCTCTTCATGTGCTTCTTGACCCCAATGCATTTGGATGACAAGATGAGAACCTGCAGGAAGTCAATAAGGAAGGTGGAGCAAAAACGTTCCCCTCCCTATTTAGGGGGTGGGGCCTGAAAATAAACAGTGCGTACAACTGTAGTGTTAAGAATACATGTTTGTAAATAAATACACTATCTAAATGACCAGCAATGGTCTTCAAGCTTTGCTGATTTTGGATTCGAGAAAATGGGGAAATAATGCATGCCCGTTGAATACAAAGAACTAACGTACCCCTTGTATAAATGGATGAGGAGGGAGAGAGAGAAAAAAAAAAGTCTTAAACAGCACTATCGATTTAGAGAATGTACCAAGGATGAAGGAATTCTTTTAACAGACATTAACAAAGCAAGGGCATGAAATCTAAAGCTACTCGTCAGGAAGCCAGATTGTGGGCAATCAGTTACTGTAGAAACCGAGCTTTTCCCCCCACCTCCCTCTCTCTCACACATACACACACTATGCTTGGTTAGGAGAGCAAGCACAAAAGATTGTGAGGGGAATACAAAAAAAATCCTTTAAATAGTGTGTGCGTTAGGAGGGGTGGAGGCCCGACAGAAAAAAAAAAACCTCTGAGAAGAAGCAGTGGCTCACAGAGTGGTCTCATGTCTGCTGCTGAAGGCTCAGAATCTAATTCATTAAAGTCCATCGAGTAATGCTTATGGAATTTGAGGCTCCACTGGATTTAACACAGCCGCAGCAAGCTGTTCCCACTGGAAACGAAGACGTGGAGGAGCCAATTGAATGAGGTATGTATTGTCCATTTTGCTACGAGCTGCTGTGGTTGCACAATCAATAAGTATGGCAACACTGGACATCAGCCAGGCCAGCAGATAATGTACAGGGGCCCCTTGCACTACCACCGATGTCTGTTCTGGGCCCCTTGAGTGGATGGCCAGTGACAGATGTATAAACGTGGGTGGAGGGCATGACATTCTATAATATAAATCTAGTTCCACCCTTGACCCTTCTTCCCAGCAGACCTTTCTAAGCTTCAACTTCCCACCAAAGCCTTGGCTTTGTCTGAAAATATCTGTTACAATGATCTATGTTTACAGTATAAAACACGGTGGTCCACGAATTATTACCAACTGTGATAAGAAACGTTTGTGTAATATATGCACTACAAACTCTGCTAGAACAAATTAAATGGCTTTCGATGAATCATGCTCTATAGAAAGCCAATACAATGACACTTCACACATTCATCCATAAAGAGCTTAGTGAGGCAGTGTTACGGAATTTTTAAGAAAGAAAAGGAGGGGAAAAAATCCACCACATCGAAAGGGTTTGAAATAAAACAAGCAAATAAACAATCAGCGGAGATATTTTTGTATTTACCTAGTTTTCTATCCCAAAAAAAAAAAGAATGTGCGCGCATGCATGTGCGCGCATGCGTGTATATATAAAATAGAGTTGAAAAGTAAAAAGAGCATGTGTTTCAGATATCCATGCTAACTAAAATGGTTTGCTCTATGGTTTACACTGTGTGATCCAGCTTAGGACACAATTTATTTAACAGGGCCACAGAGACATGCTCTGGTTTTATTCTGTATCAGCAGACTTTGTTAATTTTGTTTTCATTAATTCAATTTAGGCCATCTTTAAAAATAAAAAAGGGAATTGGGCCTCTGAATGTACTCTGGTGTACATATTATATGGTCATGCAAAAATATGATCCTGTAACGTTGCTTGTTTATTCATATTGTAGTTAAAGGTGGCACATTAACTATTAAAACAATACACAGTTATTGCAATACATTCTTTAGACTCTTTGGAGTTTAAAGGAACACTATAGTCACCATAACCACTACAGTTTAATGAAGTGTGTCTGACGTCTATAGCCACTGCAGGCATTTCAGATAAAAGCTAGGGTGTACATTTCAAACAAACCCATTTCCTGGCACTTTAGGCTCCTACAGTGCCCCCCTCCCTCGGGGCTGAAGGGGTTCAAACCCCTTCAGTCACTTACCTGAATCCAATGCCCCTCGGCACTGGGTCAGGCTCCGCCCCGCTACTCCCCCGCCGTCAGGGAGACCTAATGCGCATGCTAGGCAATGGCAGTGCACGCATTAGACCTCCCCATAGGAAAGCATTATTTAAAGGATCACTATAGTGTCAGGAAAACAAAGTGGTTTTCCTGACACTATAGTGCCCTGAGGGTGCCTCCACCCTCAGGGTTCCCCTCCCGTGGCGCTGAAGGAGTTAAAACCCCTTCAGCAGCTTACCTTAATCCAGCCCGGCGCTGGTGACCTCTCCTCCCCTGCCAGTTTTCAGCGGAGCCAAATGCGCAGCAAGTGCCGCGCGCGCAAAGTGTCCATAGGAAGGCATTTCTCAATGCTTTCCTATGGACGCTCTGCGCGATGGAGGCGAAATATGCCTCCAGCGTCGCAGATGCGCCTCTAGTGGCTGTCCGGAAGATAGCCACTACAGGCTGGATTAACCCCAAATGTAAACATAGCAGTTTGCATCTGAAGGGTTAAAACCTGAGGGACCTTGCACTCAGACCACTTCATTGAGCTGAAGTGGTCTGGGTGACTATAGTGTCCCTTTAATGCTTTCCTATGGGGAAAATTTGACGCTGGAGGTCCGTGAGGACGTCCAGCGTCAGATAACGGACCAAAAGTCAGTTTTGATTCCAGAAGCGCCCTCAATGGCTGCCTGGTAGACAACACAGAGGGCAGACTTCAAGCTGCAATGTAAACATTGCAGCACTAAGTGCAAAAGGGTCACAGCACAATTAGCTGAAGTGGTCTGGGTGCCTACAGTGTCCATTTAATGCAAAACAGGCTGTATGTAAGAGAGTTTCTATGCCTTTTTCTGCTTAGCTGATTTATAGCCTATAACATGTATGCGCGTATATGTACATACTTGAAAACGAGATAAATCTCAATGTATCTCAATGTATCTCAATGTATCTCAATGTATCTCAATGTATCTCAATGTATCTCAATGTATCTCAATGTATCTCAATGTATCTCAATGTATCTCAATGTATCTCAATGTATCTCAATGTATCTCAATGTATCCTTCCTAGTAAAATATTTTATAAATAAAATAAAAATGTGTGTGTCAAGGAGTATGCATGTGTCACTGTTTATCTGTGTCAATGTGTATATGCATATATCTAAGCAAACACCACAACATGCAAACCACACTACAGCAAGTTAACACAATTATATACAAACACACCCCTTCACTCAAACACCAATAATACACACAAATGTACATCCACATTTCAAAGAAAACATTATATCCCAACACACCCCTGCAATCAAACATTACAAACACAACCCTGTATTAAAATACAAAAATTATATACAGACTCCCTTTAATTCAAACACTAACACTACACACAAAAGCACACCTACATTTAAACACATATATTTAAAATCCGACACTACATATAAACACACCCCTGCATTCAAACACCACACACAAGTGCACCACTGCATACAAATACACACCTGCATGCCCACATACTCTATAGAGAAAAAACATTTAAACACACAAACACTGTTCAAAAAAGAAACCCAGGGAGGAAGGGCAAATGGTAGATCCCCAGCTGGCAATAGAATTGAACAACAAATAAGGATCTACCTTTTGCCCACTTTCTTGCACCATTGGCCCTCAACTTTAGTTTCGCCAATGGTGCCAGGATCTGGGTGTAGACAGCAAAGTTTTGTCAAACCGCTCTATGAGAAAGAAGGAGGGGGAGAAAATGCGACAACCAAAACACTCCCTTACTCATTATAAGCGAATAATAAAAACAAAAGTTCTACTTTCCAACTTTACTAAAATCACAAAAAAAACCACAAAAAAACAAGTCATTTTGTTATAAGAACGCAGAAACTGCCAACTTAAAAAAATGAAAAATTTAAAAATGAATTTGATCTATAACCAGAAAATAACCTGCACATATTAGTCCTAAAATACATAGTTCTATAATCCACTGGTATTACAATTCAGTACACAATACATAGTCAATGATATTGAATTTAAGTAACCCTATCGTGTTCCATTACCAGTGTCGATGCATTCCCTTAAGATTTACTTTCCCTACATTTTATAGGGATCCCAGAAGACAGTACAAGTTTGACTGGGTTCACTATTGAAATAGGAACAGACAATGAACTCGAGTCCTATGTGGGCAAACCTGTCTCAAGGCAGACACTAGAGGTGGCCTTGGGCACAAGTGTAAACACTGCCTTTTCTCAAGGCAGAGAGCCTCTTCTGGATTTGACCCCTCACAGTATCAACAGGGAAGACAGTGCTCCTACAATAAACAATTGTGGCATTCGTCCCAACTATTGGGAACTTTATGAAATGGCATTATTATCCAATTTGGGGTTAAGGCCTGGAGGTTTATAAAACAAAAACACACAACTATTGAGCTAGACTGTAGCAATATCCTAATCCTCAGGTGGTTGGTTCCATTGTCAGTTCAGGACAATACCCCACATTAGCTGGTACATTTTTGTGGTGTATTATAATTTTAGACTGCCAGGCCCTCTACTATTCTTAAACGTTTCCCTCCTTTTATTTATGTTTACCTGAATCAGTGAGCGCCACAATAATTCTCAGCTACCCGCAGGTATATCGAGGATTCCGACAGATCTCATTACTTCTGTGGACTAGAATTTAATTTACACATCACTAAATTGTCAACACGGGGAGCTAAATAGTTTTGTTTTATAGGTTAATGTTATTTAGGGGTCAACAAATTTATTGGAGCAGTTAATAAGAAACTGATTTTATTTACTTGAGCTGCGACAGAGGTGCAATTGTACATTTATAGAGTTCTATTTCACAGTACTCCAAGGGACACTCCAGGCAAGCATTTCAGTCAACCAGCTTGATTTATAAAACAGAAAAGAAAAGAAAAAAAAAAAAAAAAAAGGAGGAGCTTAACACTAAAAAAAAAAAAAAAAAAAAAGGAACTTGAAGGTGTTGTGTAACAGTATTATTTAAAATAATAATAATCACTATAGTGGTTATAGTGCCAGGATTACCCTTTCACCACCCCCCACTACCCTTTGTAAGTAGCCACACTGTTTAAGAACAGTTAGACTTCTTACCCAAGGTCCATTGGTCACTGCTCCCCATCTCCACGACCAGCAACAGAGACCCAAAAGCTCAGAGCTGAGCGTGGAGCTGCAGGGCTCAACGTATTGACAGAGCAGGCAGCTGAAGCCCCACAAAACAACAGCCCTTCATTAGAAGCTTCCGGTTGCTTGTTAGTAGTGGCAAGAACAGCAGCCGATGCACTCCAATTTAGAAGTTATACTGTTCTAAGTTGGCTTGGCTACTTACAATGGGATGGACGCCAGGGAACTGGGTGTAGTGGTTATGGTGCTTAGAGTGTTCCTTTAAATCAGTCACAAACATGGCTACCATAATATTAATGCAGGAACTGTAAACGTGATTAAATTATTAAACACAGAGAAAGAGAGAACAATGGCATCAACTGAATTCCTTTATGTATATTTTGTTTAATGTTTTAAGTATTCGGTTTCTCCAGCCTGGAGCAAGGCCTATAGCTGCAGCAATATATTATTTTAGAACTCATAGTTTCTCTACAAATGGGGTTTGAGTAGCCCTGAAGCATTTATATATTTCGGAAGTATTAACTTATTTTACACTTTTCTTTCTTGTCTTTATTGTAAATGGAGTTTGCTTAATTTTTAGAAACCGGTTTAGGTTTTGTTTTGGTTTTTGCATCTATGTGGTTAAAAGTTCATACATTATCCAGGATCTCCGAGTACAAAACATTAAACATGCCCTAAACTGCATCTCCAGTAAAAAGACAACGCCTACACGGCACTCAAAAAAATGTAAACAAACAAAACAAAAAAAAAAAGTAAAAATGAAAATGGGTGTGATTACAAGATAAAAATACAAGGCACGTTTCTAACAAACTAAACTGCAATTAATAACAATGGACACAATAAGGGTTATGTAATAACGCCTCGGGTACTGAAGCTGGCTACAGCTAGGAAATGAAAGATACAAGAGTAAGCATGTGCTGAGCCATAGCTCCCATTTGTATTTACCTGCATAAGCAAACATTAAATTGACAAGCACGTCTTTGCCTTTACATGCAAACCGCAGAGAGACTTGGATAAGCTTTAAAACCATACAAGCTTTTCCAGCTCTGTGCTACATCAATAGGGAGCGGGGTAAGAAACCAAAGTACAGAGTTTCGATATTTTATGAATAGTGTCAGGCTTGTGCAAGAATTAAATTAAAATGAATCTAGGTTCCAGAAAAGAATGAACTTGCCCAATGATGGTCTTTACCCAGAATCATCAGGCCACTGCTCTAGTAGTTGATCCATCTAATAAGCAGATGAGAAGATAATTCCATGCATTATAAGAAAGGTCAGCACATTGGCAGCTCAGTTTGGATGCTATCAGAAAATTAAAGGACCACTCTAGTGCCAGGAAAGCATACTCGTTTTCCTGGCACTAGAGTGCCCTGAGGGTGCCCCCACCCTCAGGGACCCCCTCCCGCCCGGCTCTGGAAAGGGGAAAAGGGGTAAAACGTACCTTTTTCCAGCGCTGGGCGGGGAGCTCTCCTCCTCCTCTCCGCCTCCGTTCCTCCCGTCGGCTGAATGCGCGCGCATTCAGCCGGTCACATAGGAAAGCATTCATAATGCTTTCCTATGGACGCTTGCGTGCTCTCACTGTGATTTTCACAGTGAGAATCACGCAAGCGCCTCTAGCGGCTGTCAGTGAGACAGCCACTAGAGGAAATAGGGGAAGGCTTAACTAATTGATAAACATAGCAGTTTCTCTGAAACTGCTATGTTTATAAAACAATTAGTTAACCCTAGCTGGACCTGGCACCCAGACCACTTCATTAAGCTGAAGTGGTCTGGGTGCCTAGAGTGGTCCTTTAAAGTTTCAATCAACTATTAAAATGTCAGACACAACAGAGGACATCTTGTATCTTGTCAGTATTTATTAATAGAGGATATGGGCTGATTATAATGAAGCCTTTTTAACTGAAAATGCATGCTGCTTCTCCTGTAGCTTTGTTTGATGTTTAACAATATTACATTTTAATTTTGTGAAAAAATTTTCTCAAAAGTTGTGAGAGGCAAGGAGTTCTTGTATACTGAAGAATGAACCTGGCAGAGGACATTGCAATGCCAACAGTAAAGGGGTGGGAGCTGCACTGTACATAGGCAGGTTTACAGGCTGTAATGCTGATCTAAATAAGGGGAAACAAAGAGACAGGTTTTCCTTAAAGAATGCAGCCCCACCTAGACAATACCTTAAAGTGTTCTAGCAGTTTCATGTTGGAACTAAAACAATGGCTAACCAGTGTGCTGAACAGTAAACAAAAACAGTGCAGACATAATCAGCCAACTGCCCAGCTTTAAATTGTAACATAACCAGGAGCAAAACAGACACCTTGCCTGTTAGTGACTCAGAGGCAATGTGTTAGGATGCAGCTCCCAAATGAGAACAAGCTATGTATTAACATATGGGTGGTAGAATGCAGTTTATAAACAAAACAACAAACTGTACACAGAATTAAAGATCCCAAAGTAAGCTGTGGTCCTAGGAATGTCCCTTTAATGCTAATCTTACTGATTAATAAAGTGGGCATTTGAAGAGTCCCTAAAAAGATACTCTGACATTTGTTAAAAAAAATAAATACAATTAAAATAAAAAACACCCTAAAAAAAACAAAAACAAATGGATAATTCCAACTACTAACAAAATACACAAAAGAATCACTGAATGGCCATAGAGCTTTGACGGTACCACCATTCTATCCATTTACAAACATGACCGTTTTGCCAGGCCTAATAATGCTGTTTAAACCCCCTATGATGCACTACATAAAAAATGTCATGTAAAGTACATACAGAGAGGAGATTTGTGGAGTTTCATTATAACCATCGGGTAAGGGTTAAAAGAGGAGGGTGGAGTGTTTATTACAAATCTCAGAGACAAGTAAAAAAATACATCATTTCCCAATAACAAAGTCAAATATCAACCACCAATGTAAACAGCGTGCAGAACAAACACAGCGGTGCAGTCTATAAATCTGCATATTCAGGTCTAAAGACAGAGATGATTACACAGAAAACAAATACTGGATTCTTAACCCCTTATGGACTGAGCCAAATGTACACGTTTTTGCTCAAAATAAAAAATAGACAAAACTTGGAATTTGACTATGTTTCTGTTCAACCGTAATTCACCTCTTTCATATTAAGTGCACCCACATATATCATTTTATTCAGGAGAAAGAAACAGGGCTTTCATTTAACATCAAATATTTAGCTATGAAAATTTAATATGAATAAAATACACCTGCACAGCATTGATGGGAGCAAATTGAAACTGAGGGTGGTGAATGTTACATAGCTAAATCTCTCCAAAAACAAAGAATTTAGCAACCTTTAAAAAGATTGCCAGGAATCCTCTTTACCAAAAGCTGAACAAGAAACTATTTAAGAAAAACTGAAATACAATTCAGATATGCACGAATAAGAATGGCTTCCTCTGTACTGATTAAGTGTTAATGTTTGTAAAATGCGGCAATGGGTGAAAGTTCTGCAGTTTTTAAATTAGCCATGAAGACTGAGCGCAACAGAAAATCACAACACACGAGAATCAATGGAAGAACCCACTATATCATCATATTTTGTGGCAATTTACCTTCACCCCATTTTTTTTCCAACATATCCTCTAGGCATTTCTACTTTACCATTTTGTTCCTGGTGCCATCACAGAAGCACCAAAGTCATTCTGAGAGAAGACTTCGTAAGTGACACACACACACTTCAGCTTGCTGTCCTGTGTGTGTATGAAGCCTGTCAGGTTTCACATTTTATAGGATTTCAAGTCATCACTTTTATAATTGTCTTCAACCTTTGTTAGCCCCACAAAGCTATGGAAGTAGAAGACATGCTGTGCTAGTGCCCTTTTACCTCGCCTCCTTCTCAGTGAGTTGCACTACAGCTCGTTACGAAGCACTGGAAAGTCATGAATGAATTCGTGCGCATGCAGCTAGAGCATAGAGGCTTCTCAGTGAGGAGAGTTTGCAGCTTTCGCAAGTCATTTTTAGATATACCCCCAATTTTTTAAAAGTGCATGAATAGAAGAATGCATGTTTTCATTGGTAGGGTTCCTGTAAAGGGGAATGGTCAAATCTCTGGAATTTACACCACTGAGAAAAACACTGATTATTGCCTATGACAGGACTCGACAAATCCCAGGCGCCAGGTCGCCATGGCGACCGGGAAATTTATCCTGGCACCTGGGATTTGTGAGCGTGTTCAGCCCCAGAGGTGACTGGGAGCAGAGCCGGGCAGTTGGATCACGGAGGGCTGAGGCAGGCTGCTGAATGATGGAGGCAGCCAGCACATTGAGAAGTAAGGGAGGGAGACCGGCTCATTGAGAGCTGTGAGAGGGAGGCAGGCGGCTGACAGAGGGAGTGGAGCGGCCGGCTCATTTATTGCTGAGGGAGGAGGCGGCCAGCCCATGGAGAGTTGAGGAAGGCAGAGGGGGCAGCCGGGTATCGGAAAGCAGAAGGAGGCGTGCAGACGGATGACTTAATGCTGCGGCAAGGGAGCTGTAATCTGTCTGCTCTGCTCCCCTACCTCGCACGGTTTGCAGTGATGCTGGGAGACACTTATGACGTTACTCCAGCCCCTGGCTCACTGAACAGTGAGCAAGAGGGAGGTGAATAGGAGAGGACAGTAGCCCCATTGGACCCCAGGGAATACCTACACTCCAGCTCTCAAGAAGTAAGAAGGCTGGGTGGATTGAAATAAGTAATTACTTGTGAGTGTGTCTGTCTGTATGTCTGTGAGTGAGTGTGTGTGCCTGTGAGTGAGTCTGTCTGTGAATGAGTGTGTGTGTGTCTGTGAGTGAGTGTCTGTGAATGTGTGTGTCTTCCCTCGAATCACATGGGAAAGGTGTTTTTACTCACAAAAACTGGCTCCACCTCCATGGCTGAGATTATCTCAGACGATCTCAACCAATCCAATGCTTCCCCACAGGAAAGCATTGGAAAACTAATGGGCATGCACAACAAAATGCCACTGCGCAAATTTAACTTCTCATAGAGGTGCATTGAATCAATGCATCTCTATAGGGAACATTAATGTAGGTGCTGCACATTGTGAAGCACTGACCCAGGAAGCACCTCTAGAGGCCGTCTGAGTGACTGTAGCTAGAGGTGTTACCAGGCAGCAATGTAAACACTGCCTTTTGTCTGAAAAGTCAATGTCTACATTAAACAATGTTCAGGGATAGGATATAAACTACAGAACAACTGCTGTAGTGGTTCTGGTGACCATAGAGTCTCTTCAAGAATTTTATTTTTGGCGTTGATTTCTCTGGCTCCTAACTTTTCTAGCTGGCTCCTAGATTCCAAGCAGATTTGTCAAGTCCTGCCCTATGAACCTTTTTCCATGAGATGCTTAGTTTGCTTTTATAATTATATTAAAGATTTAGCACATGACATCATGAACAGTTCAGAGAAGGCAAAGCCAGGGTAAACATAGCAGATGAAGAGAAAAACATTTGTTTTTCTCCACACTCACAATGTCTTGAAAAAAAATAAAAAAAAAGTTATGTACGCTTTTGTAGCCATTTTCTGAAAGAGGGATCTACCGATTGGCTTAGAGCGTCAGCTGACGCTACCAGTCAATTAGTGGAAGCCCTGGCCGAGACTTCTCACGATTCTGAATGGCAGTGGGCAGAGCAGTAGGGTGCGTGATGCAGGAACTTGGATTTAAAGTTAGGGAAGCTGGCGCCAAGGACCTCCTGGAACCATAACGTTGTCATTCCATTGAAGGTTATGGTGCCCAGAGCCTTCCTTTAAAAAGGTACTCGCCACAGCCATAACATATACACCATGGGGGACAATTCTATTCACTATGGCTAAATTTTCACTTCCCTGTGGCTAGTGAAGATTGGGAGCCCGGAAATTAGGTTTCCATTCTTTTTGTCCGTGTGTAAAGAAAGATCATGAGGGTCTAGAAGATTTACACAGAAAATGTCAAACTGAAGCTCTGATCAGTAGTCAAAACTATGATGTTTGCTCCTTCATGCATTAAGCCTGTAGCAGTGGAAACATTAAAAATAGGGTAAATAAACCAAGTTAATCCGAATTTGTGGACAAGTAACCATCTATTAAGCCTAATCCTAGTGAATGTGAGCTGCCTTCAGTCTCAATACATTTCAAGCTTATCAGAAACCCTTTTTGCATGCTGCTCTCCTTAGGGGTTAATGCAGTCATGTTACGCTTCAGGAGCAGTGTGAGGAATAGCATTCCAGCAATGCTTAAATATCCGGCACAGTTACATAACAAGTGTGACTATTTCCTCCCCGCCTCCTGTCATCAGGGAGTTAGGCATACGGCATGATCTGATTTCACTCCAATAGCGAGGAAGTGGGCAGACATCTTGAAGGTCAGCTCTGTGATCGAGAACCTTGTCTAGATGAGGCCTGCTGGTTATCGCTCATTTAGAACTGTGGCAGCTAAATTCTGACTCCAGATTGTCTCTGAAGTACATTTACCTAGAATGCTTACCCAGCCAACAGCAATCTGCCAGATTAATTTACCCGGCGGCTCAAATAGGTCAGTCTAAAACTAAAACCAGAGAAATGAGTTCTAAACACAAGGGAAATTGAAATACATATTTGAACAGGAAAGTTCAATATGATTCTACATCTCGAGAAGGAAAATGTTTTATGGTTTGTTTTTTTTAACAAAATAGGGGTTAAGAGCAATATGGTTTTGCCACCAACGGTCACAGATGGATGTAAATAAGAATGTTGCACTTTCTGCCTTCTTAAAGGATTTATTGCATTTACAGCCTTTACATAGAACACAATCCTTTCCTATTGCTTGCCTCCACACATGTCCCTACACCCACTTCTTGTAAAGACTGCCTATTTTTGGTTTGTGCTACAAACATGTGTGCACAGCTTTCTGAGTCTTGCCTCATATGTAACCCAAAAAAAAAAAAAAAAGTGTAACAAAACAGAAACCCCTCATTACGAGCCGAAAGCCCACAGCAGGAAGAGACGATCGTGGCATTTACCAGTAAGAAATGTTGCAGTATTTTCAGCCCACAGAGAGCACACACACACACAATCTACTCTGGGCTTTCCAAGAATATTCTTAGAAACTGAATAGCAGGTCAAACAAGACAAATCTCTTCTGAGTTCCTTTCCATGTTAACCAACCTCGTTACAGCACCTCTACTGTTGCAGATGTAAATCCAGCAAACTACGGCCTGCCAAAAGACAGACCGACCGTTCAAGTTTACTAATAAGCGAGAGAGATACCCATCTTCTGGGCAAACACACCTTTGGAATTCAAATAAAATCAGAATCTTGAAGACACGTCTAGGAGAAGCTGTGGTGTACACCTTGGAAAACAGTGAATTAAATGAATTTTAAACACCAGTAGCCTAGCCAGCAAATGGCAACGACACAGCCACATTTATGTGCATAGGTTGCTTACTATTAAAAACATTTACATGTACAAAACTTTGTAGAATTTATTTTCCTAGATTCTAACATTGAGTAGGGAATGTTTATATCAACGTAATTTTGCAACGAACAAACTAAAACTGTATTCACTATAAATGCAGGCCACTCTAAGCATCAAAACAAGTTTAACTTAATGAAGCAGTTTTGGTGTGTAGATAATACCCTGCAGACTCAATGCTCTATTGTCTGCCATTTAGAAGACAAAAATAAAAAATCACTTCATTTATGCAGCCACAGCAACAGCCACGCCTAACCTGGCTGTGACTCATACAGCCTCTCTACACACTTCTTAAAAAAGGTCTAAATTTTAGCTACCCTTATTGCACAGTGTGTTTAATATGGAACATGTGCTGTACGATCGGATTGAAAATTACACTTTGCTTGGTAATTTAACACTTAAATGGCAAAGAATTAATCTGTGAGACTGCACGAGGCATGGTCTATACACCAAAACTGCTTCAGCAAGCTAAAGTTGTTAGCGTGTGCCATCAACAAGCAGACATTAAAGGAATACAGTCACCTAAATTACTTTAGCTAAATAAAGCAGTTTTAGTGTATAGATCATTCCCCTGCAATTTCACTGCTCAATTCACTGTCATTTAGGAGTTAAATCACTTTGTTTATGCAGCCCTAGCCACACCTCCCCTGGCTATGATTGGCAGAGCCTGCATGAAATAAAAACTGGTTTCACTTTCAAACAGATGTAATTTACCTTAAATAATTGTATCTCAATCTCTAAATTGAACTTTAATCACATACAGGAGGCTCTTGCATGGTCTAGCAAGCTATTAACATAGCAGGGGATAAGAAAATCTAAATTAAACAGAACTTGCAATAAGGAAAGCCTAAATAGGGCTCTCTTTACAGGAAGTGTTTATGGAAGGCTGTGCAAGTCACATGCAGGGAGATGTGACTAGGGTTCATAAAAAGAGATTTAACTCCTAAATGGCAGAGGATTGAGCAGTGAGAAGGCAGGGGCATGTTCTATACACCAAAACTGCTTCATTAATCTAAAGTTGTTCAGGTGACTATAGTGTCCCTTTAAGAGGTCAGGCCAATGGAAAGTGCAAACTGGAGATCAGAATTGGGCATGTATATGATTTAAGGTTACTCACAGTGATGTCAGGAGATGAAAACGTTTTACTGTGATGGATACTGATGTTATTAACAGTCACACCAGCAAGTCAGCCTGGAATGTGGGAGCCAAGAGAACATGGCCCTGCTTGTTGTTTGATCTTTACATAACCACAATTTCCCTAGAATGTATCACATAATGTTTATGGGCAGCACATTAAAAAGGGATACCCTATATTAAGTTGAATTCAAACTGTCGGATTCATTGTGGACTAATGATTATTTCCGACCAGCAGTATTTTAATTCTACATACTGCAGGGCAGCACTTTCAAAATGCTGCCCATCAGTATGTGCAAGTGATGTCTACCCAGGGAAACATGGCGTATCTAACGACCCTAGCTTCCCTGTGATGCGTGTGTGTTTCAGCGGAGGGCTTGGGCTAGCAGACTTCCAAACTCAATGAAGAGTTGGGAGCTGCAGCTTTAGTACGGGAAACATGACTGTCAAACCAGCTACTGGTTAGTTAGAGAGGAAGAGGGCTTAACGCCTGGAGCTTAAAACCAGCTGTCTAGGTTCTTTCAAGCTGAATAAATCTGCTTCCTCACAGCAGGTCTAAATGGCTTGGAAAAGGCAATATTTACTTGCCAGGGCTGTGTATCCACTCTACAATAAGAAGGGGAAATTGATACATAGCTATATTGACAGATAGACACACATTGCTTTCAGAGAACAAAATCTGCTTTCCACAAATGTATTTATCACTTGTCAACATTCTGTACTTCTGAAAGCTGTGGTAATCGTGAATGAGGAAAAGCAGGCTCTCACGTTCTGTACAGTTTCCCGACTAACCCTCCCCACCCCAATGCTCACCAACAAACATACTTTCTCCTAAAAGCACAATGCTCAGGAGGAGATTGAATCCACTTACTGATCACATTCCTTCCGTACAGTTTCCCACCACAGGTACCGTTAGAAAGCCAACAGAAGGAAATACTTCAGATGGATGAAACATAATACAACTTATTAAAATATACTTGACAAACTATGCATTCTGAACATAAAATAAAAAACCTCAAGTTAAGCATTTAGTTGCTTAAAGTGGCTTGATCAACAAAAATAAACTTTATCCAATCTGCTTCTAGATCTCCCTGCATAGGAATCTTTTTCTTTAGAGATCTAGTTTTAATAAGGAAAAGTTGGCAGAGTAGACGAGGATACAGATGAGCAGAACACATTCGGAAAAGACTGAATAGCACATGGCAACTCTAGCTGAGGAGTTTAACTCTCACTAATCTTGGCAGACCCTGACAAAATGCACGAATAAAAAGAGAGTGAGGAGAGAGACCAGATTATTAACTAAAGAGAGGATTTTTAGAATTCAAAGTAAATTTTAAATTTACGGACAAAATAGCTTAACTGGAAACAAATCTCAAAGCTACCTACAATTTCAACGCTGCTCCATTGGCCTTGAATGGACTGTAACTTCCACATGTATGTCGAAATTACACTAAAGTCATCCCCTTAAAGGGCGTCTATTCTGCCCTTCTATACCTTGTGCTAACAGATTTGCTTGAAAGTGTATAGATTGGGAGAAAAACCTATTACAAAACAACCAAAATGACAACAATTTGACAGACAAGGGATAAAATGTCCTCCTGCTGTCCCAAGCAAGTCAACCACGGCGCATGCACTGAAGATGGTGGTGCTGGAACAGGGGATTAAGGGAAGTTTATTTTTCCAGGTTCCGTTTTAGCTGCCCTATCGTTAAACGTGAACACTTACACCACCATAGAGTCATACATACACACACACACACACACACACAATAGAGGAAAGGGTATGAGCCCTGGAATATTGTAATATCAGTTTTACAAAGCCAGAGATCTAGGCAGATTTAGGCAGGAGTGAGTATGCAAGTCCGGCATACTGCTGAGCATTTGTGCTACGTGAATGAAATAAATAAAAGTAAAAATGTTTTTAAAATGTCTGGAGGTCAGAAAGACAGTACTTGCAAGTAGAACATATGACGATTTCCTGACATTATTGGTGTAGATTTGCTCTAGGTTATTAAAACCCACCTAGGGTAGTTCCATAACACAAAGCCTACGCACTAGCAGCTAGAGATTAATATTTCACACTGCAGCACTGAGTGTCCGTGGAAATATGGGCTCAATTGACCACAGAACTGCAACCCTAACTTGCTACAAGATTACACTGTGCATGTTATATCTAACATTGGTAACCATTTGAAGTTTGCGCTGTGTCTGCACAGGGACACTGGCCAGAGAAGCAAACTGACAAAAGTTAAGATTTTTCTCACTGTAAACAAGTCAAAATACACATCAGGTGCTTTCATTAACTAAAACACACACTTTCATTTACAGTTACTAGATGAGCTGGTGGACAAAGACCGTTTCAAACATTAAACAAAGTCCGACCTAAAAGAAGACTCTGGTAGACAGGCCACAGACTGCAATAGTAGTGCTTGTTATTTCCCACCGTAAATTAGGATACAGTTCATGCAACAACCACACTCACACTACAGTGATGTGGTCACTAGATTGCCTGCCGATTTTATTGACATTGCAAAGCACAGCCTTGAAAACCATGCCTGATCTGCTACACCTAAGAAATAGGATACGCAGGCTAACGTCAGCAGTATACAATCTATGCATTCCTCCCAGCATGACCCGTAGCAGAAGATGGAAAGTGAGTGATATGATCAAACATATACAGAGTACTACTAACAAACTAAAACAAAAACATACAATCTGAATTGTTAGCATCTGGAGAAAACATTGGATGTGACTGTGCTCCATATTGTTTATAGTAATCCCAGCACCCAGCACTCACAGACATCCAAAATGTGTAAGTTTCCGCATGGATAATTTGAAAGCGAAAGTAATACATTATTCATAAGGCAGCAGAGGAGCCCAGCCTTGAGTGTCAGGAGAGCCTTGTTCCATACAATGAGCTGCAATGGTTAGACTAAAATGTTATACAGTGCCCTTGGATTGTAGTTGATGGCATGTCAGGTAGATTTTAACAGGTCTCTAAGCCTCAGAGTGCCATTAAAATATACCCAACTTGCCCTCTGCCACAACGCAGGGCACTGTGTTCTGCTACTAGCAAATACAGAAAAGGAAAGGCTAAATAAATCTAGGCGTTAGCTCCCCACCTGTCAATCAATTCTCATTCTAACCCTGTATGCAGAAAACGGATTGTCAGGCAGGAGACACTCAATACCTTTAAGCACCGTCACAACATTTACATTGTTTCACTTGCTTTTTGCCAAAAGAACCGAGTGAAGGACAACAATACATTCACAAGAACATGTGCTGGCAAGGAAGCCACCGTGGTGGTATAAAATATACTCTGCAAGGAGGGTTAATCATACAGCTTGAAGCTAGTGTAACTCACAAGAGATTGATACGGGTGCCTGTGAGAGCTGGACAGGGGATTTTTTTTGTTTTTCTTCAAGCTTTTATATTTGTTAAAATTGTTACTCCAAGCACCAGGACCACTTAAGTCATATGAAGTGGTCATGGTGACTGGAATCTGCTGCTGTGAAACGCTGCACAGAGATTAACCCTTATGCTCCCAGAGGTGTAACTCCTGCAGCATACTAGGGTGCCAATCAGCCAGGGCAGAAATACAGATCCAGGCTTGAAAAATAACAATTCTGTGCAACTTTCTGGTCACTAAACACAAGGATAACAAAATACACACTCCCCTCCCCCCCCCCCCCCCCCAAAAAAAAACATGCAGTTTAGTGCGTGTGTGCCTCCAAGTAGGAATAAAATAGGCACATGTTCCCAACGCCTGGATTGTTTGTGTTGAGGACTGGGTTGCGATCCATTGCTTTAGATAAACACAATGTTAAACTCTTTGTAGCAGTGGTATAAATTAAGCAATAGCAACCAGAAGAGAGCAAGAAACATTCCCAAGCTGTATATACAGCTCTTTCGGCTTAGTTTAGATTGATTGGTGGAGATTATTCTTAAATGTACAGCAACCTGGCTTTCCTTCCATAGCCAACACTCCCTGCTTTAAACACATTTCCCATGCCAAAAAGACTTACTGCCACAAAAACTGCAGGCTGAGTGAGGCCCATTGATTAAAACCAAGAATTCACTGCTTCACCATATACAAGCCAGAGTCCAAAAGGCCTCAAAAAGGTTTAAAATGCACAGTTCCAAATAAAGAAAACAATTTAAATGTACAATCACATACAGATAGAATGTACTGGGAATAATGCTTTTTTCAGTAAGAGAAACAGATTTTTGAAATGGACACGTTAAAAGCTATTGTATTCAAATTTGTATTGAATGCAAGACTGATCTGACATGCGTCCGTTTCAAATTCTAAAATATCCCATGATTCCATGTGAGTAAACTAACCAAAGAATCATGGGAATGTGTTTTTTTTATTTATTTTTTTTTTTATTTTTTTTTTATAGAATCACACACACACACACACACACACACACACACACACACACACACACACACACCTAAAATGGTTGGAAATTTCTCCAATGACAATTATACAGCACACTTGTAGAGAAAAGCATCATGGTATATAAGAAGTTAGGAAGTAATTGTCTGAACTAAATGGTTTTAAAAAAAAAAATTTGTTTACAAAAATTTGACACATTACAAGGTATGGTCTACAGATCGTAGACACGACAGTGCTTTCTAGTAGTTTTTCATAAAACCATTAATTGGCAGAAATTTAGCTAATAAAATTCTAGGCAAAACACTCCAACTGGAAAAATTCACCAACTACGCTAGGTTTTCAACTAAGCTACAGTGGCTAAAAATTATACATTCACTCATCAAGTTCCAGACAACCCACTGTTTAGTTATAAACCCTAAAAAGATTCAAAAACTCAGCTGGACTTAGCAGTAATTCAAAATCTTAAACATCTGACATATTTAGAATTCAAAAAATAAATGAAAGACAAAAAAAAAATACAAAAATTTAAGGTTCACAACATGCGACCACATTTCCTAATCACAACTGTACATGCTTAGAATGCCTAAAAACTAAGGAAACACCATTTTGGTGTGAACTAAAAGTTGGGAGGAAAAATAAATCAAACAAAATGTGTGAGTCATAGTTTGGCTACAATTAGCCATTTAGTGAATAGACCATGCAGTCTGCAGAGCCACATATACAAACACGTGTTTGAGTATAACGTAACTTCCTGCTATGAGCTGTTCATTCACTCAAGTTTGTAGGAGACATTTCCTCTTAATGTTTACACACAGTGAGAGCCAAAAGGTTGGAGGAGGGGGGGGGGGGGAGAGTTTCCAATAAGCACACAAACAGTAATATGGGTGGAAAAAGGACTCAGATCTATACCATTCAGTCCCTTACAATGTTGATGCTGCTTCTGAGCCAAAATACATGTTTTACAGCGAGAGCACTTAGCAGTTCAAACAATACTACAAGTTGACAAATTCGTTCAAGTTATTCTCATATTGACTGGGAATAGCTCAAGATATGCCAAAACAATGTTTGAAAAAGAACAGGCCCAATTTATAAGAGTCTAATAATGGTGTAGAAGGCAGGATCATTCCTCAGGGGCACCTTCTGCCATTAAAATTAAGGTATCACCAAGAGTGTGTTAAAAATGAGGCCCACATACTGAATTCCCAACATTTACATTCTTCTGCCCACTCAGCCATTTCACCATATCCTCCAAGTTAGCAGGAGAGGCACTTTTGTTTGCCAACAACCTACCCGACCTGAAATTCTTGTGTAAAATAACTTTTAGAGGGCCGTTTAGTGTCACGGAATTCCAATTTAGAGCTTGCTAATATTTGGAACAATGTGTTTGTATATTTCATCAGTGAAATAGGTTGGCAATGTAAACAATAAAACAATAACAGAAAAACAAAAATAAACGACTACACATTTTATCAAGGGAAACTTTACAAAGTCATGTTGATCTTTTCACAATGAAAGGGGGAAAGTGCTATTTCATGTGCACAGTACTAAAGTGTTAACAAAAAAAATGGAGTTCTCCTTTAATCCGCTCCATACAGAACATCCTTTGATATGCATTGGATATAAACATTGCTCTGCAAATCCCTATTGTTCTGTATATGGAAAACACTGACAGCTGTTTATTTGTAGCAGTGCCTGGTGTAAACAAAGCTGAAATTAGCTTGGAGGTAGGGGGGAGGGATCTGAGCTCCAGTCACAAACAAGCTGTGCCCACAGAGGGTGGGAGGGGAGGAGAGTGTAAACATCCCGTACATGGCAACATTGGATAAGGCTGCCTTTCTGCATTGTTTATATATGGTTGCCACGGCTGCATTCACTCCCTGCTGACACATCACACCCCTGGCTGCACTCACAGAGGGGACTGTTCACATGTTGCTGTTCAAGGTTTTTGCTTCCAGAGAAGGTCCAAAACACAGTCCTAGCAAACAACAACAACAGTTTGTGTACTGCAGCACAAAATTAAAGGTCTGCCGCCTTAACAGGTGGTTTGCAGACAGCCTAGTTGAGCCTTAGTAGGAATCGTTTGCCCTTATAGTACTTCAGTTTGATTGTTATTGTCGCATAAATACCATCTATGGTAAGATGTTGGTCCTATACAAACACTTTGGTAAATACAAAGGTCAGTTTTGTAGCATGCTATAGTGTGTGTTTACATACACACACACACACACACACACACACACCTTTTCATGAATATTCTCCAACTAAAAACAAACAAACTTGCTTACAAAACAGTGATCAAATACAAAAATAAATTGCCAACATTTTAGTCTCCACTGAGACCTGGGGCTAAAATATAAACTCATGGGGAGGTTCGTCAAAGTCGAATGTTCAGAAATCTGGCACAAATCAACAATAATGTGCATTTTCCATTGTTTATCTTCACTTTCAAAACTTGCTGTACTTTTCAGATCTTAAGACAAATATCCCCCATTGTCTTTATTAAACCATGTATTTTACATGCGGGTCTCAGGAAGCATGCGGTTCGCTGCTTAGTTCTATATTTTGCTCTCTGACACTACAGTGCTGCTATGCACACACAAAATGCTTAGGAAAAAAAAAAAAAAAAAAGCATATTGCATATCAAACAAGTCTTGCTTTCATTCTGCAAGTGTATTGTTTTAGTATTGCCAGGCAGTCCTGGGGTAAACAAATGTACATGCCGGCATAGGCTGATAGATGTACACAATCAGTTCAGGAAAATCCTATGACAGCAGGAGAAACTTCTAGAATATTCAGAAGAAATATAATTTTGTTATAGCATGGGGTTATACAGAATCAGATATTGTCCACACATGGGTTTGTTGCATATAGGAAACAGGATAACACTACATGCCATGTTCGGTGCTCTGCTGATTATATGCAAGTACGTATTTTCGTTGGAATTTGCAGTCAGTGAGGTGGGAGGTGCAGTTTTGTGGATAGGGGTACCAAAAACTGACAAGGGGAACTCAAGGGCAGTAGAGTTGATTGGGATAGCGGGATTTCGCAGGCCCAGGAGTGTGAATGACCAATTCACAGACTATTTCAAGCCACAAGCTAAAGCCGTGTGTGCATTAACCTTGTGCAATGGCTTCTCAGTGTTCCTTTGAGGCCTTGTGATAGGATTCAGGCAGTGAAACACAGGGGAGCAATGCACAACACGGCACCACAATGACATCCAGTGGCTCTGCATTTATCTGTATTGCCATGTGATGTTTGCAGACCAAGTGCTAGACACAAAAGGAGCCAATCGGAGATTTTTTTTTTTTTTTTATTCATGCAACATCTTATCAACTTCCTAAACAACCTGCTTCACACACACACACAAAATATGTGGGTATATGTTGTAACAAATGTATTTCAGCTCAGACCCGTGTGATAATATTGATAAAACCACGTTATTCCTTGTAGGGAACAACTACCAAACGTTAACGTTTAGAAATCCTATTTTGAATTATATATTTAAAGGTATATAGGCATCAAGACAACCTTAGCTTAAAGGAACACAAGCATGCATCACTAACACTATATAGTGTTTATGCAGGCCTACCCACACCTCCCCTGGCTGTGACTAAAACAGCCTGCATGAAAATAATGGTTTCATTTTTAGGTATCAACTTTTAGTAGTCTATGTCTTCTGCAATGCAAATTGTGCTTTAATCACATACAGGAGGCAAATTAAAGGCTCTAGGAGGCTATCAATAGAGCAGGAGATGAGAAGTTCTAATTTAAACAGAATGTACAAAAAAGAAAGTAGCAACATTAGATCTTTTTACAGAAAGTGTTTAGGAAGGTTGTGTACATTACATGAAGGGAGGTGTAACTAAAGCAGTGTAAACAAAGTGATTTAGCCCCTTAAGGACAGATGACGGATATATTCCGTCATGATTCCCTTTTATTCCAGAAGTTGTGTCCTTAAGGGGTTAACTAGACTTGAGCAGTTAGACAGCAGGGGCATGATCTACACACCAAAACCGCTTTATTCAACTAAGGTTGTTTTGGTGCCTATAGTGTCCCCTTTAAGATCTATGGTCTAGGCAAGACCAAAACTCACAAAAGCCTTGTGTTCTAATGTTTTCAAACAAAATATTAGCAAACCTAGTAAAACGTGCACAGTGTATGGCTGCTCAATTTAGGATATAAAAATCGTTAAATAGAACTATCTAAGGCTCTGCAGACATCTTGCTAAATAAACCACAGAAAGTAAAACTTTAATGAGCAATTTGTGTAATGAGTCATGTTTAACGTTAAACTGAAAGGTGAAGCTTTAGGCTGCCAGTATTGCACACACTCCCAAGCTCTTTAGGATGCAGGTGGAAGGCCACAACTGCATTAAGGTGAGTGGGGGCAGTCGGAAATCATAGCCAAACCGGCATAATCAACCAGAGGAAAAATTATTGTTGGGAATGGGAGGGACAAACAGGAGATACTGCGGTCAGAATCAAAGGTCGACACTCAAACATGCTTGAATCACGTGTTCTAAAAAGGTACGGGCAGTTAAACGTATTTGTTTTACAAAAGGAAAAGGACAGATTGCAAACTAACCAAGACTGCAGCTCAAACATCTTCATAAAAAATGCACAGGCAACCAATCATTCTTGTGCGCTGTACAAAATATGTGATGAAAAAGAGAGAATGTATTACATAGAAGTATGTAAGTAGAATCCTGTTAATGAACAGATTACAGGGGGAGAGGGGGAGGAACAGAGGCCCAGTATATATTTGTATAGCGCAGTCTTATCCACTCATATGTCTTTCTAAAGTAAAAAAATATATAAATTTTTTTTTTTTTTTAGCCTTCCATTCTTCTAACTTTGTACCAACTTTTAAGAGTTCTGCTATAGCTTTCTATAAACAATGCGCAAGATGCAAAGCATAGAATAAAAGGAACACTCCAACCCGCTGCAGTGGTTATGGTGCCCATAGTGTCCTATAAAATGTTAAACCGTTTTAGCATGGTCTGACAACTTACCGGCGTGTCCTGCTAGAGAAGAACGGATGTAGCATAGGCACTTCATGAAAGCAAAGTATGTTGTCAAACCACACTAAGCCAATTTGACAACCTACCAAGGGATGGTGCCAGAGCACACCTGGCATTATAAGAAGCTGAAGTGGTTATGGTGTTTGAATTTTTTTATACCCATTTCTATACATGACTGTACCTTACTGACATTAACCAGTGTTTTGCTTAGTGTGTCATCTATAATAGTTTGCAAGTCCTTCTCACTTACAATCTAGGGCTTTTAAAGCCCCCCTTAAGTAGCATGTAATGAGCTATGCAGAGTTTAATCCATCAGGCATATCTATAAGAAGTATACAGTCTCTTTCACATGCAACAGGCAATGATATAAAATACCTTGTTTCAGTGAATACTATAAAATGAAAAACAAGGTTTTAATCAGAAGAAAATGACAAACAAGGTAATGCCAATCAACGAATATGTAAATAAAAGCAACATTTGTTCATTCAAGGACATTAAGTATGCAAAACACTCACTGTGATTATGTGTATAAAACCAGATTGCTCCAGTTAATATAACCAAGCGAAGCACAAGGGAGATATAACAATGCATTTGGATGTTACAATAACAATGGGTTTAGTTAAAGAAAAAAAAAAAAATAAGGTTGCAATTAGTTAATGCTCTAAACGTGGAGCAATCACATTGGAATCCAAAAGGGGTCAACGGGAACATTCCACTAGTTTCCACGGAGACTGCTCCACTTTTAGAACCTTGCCCCACTTTTCTATTACTTTCAACAAAGTCTACTCTTTCCATGTGCTCAGACTGCAAGCCATAACAGGTAAAAATGTATGAACTGTGGTTTACATAACGCAAGCATGCAATAGCAACAGAGTATCATGTTTACTTTGCTGTACAATCTTTAGATTTGGCAATATATAATATACAGTTATTCTCTGCCAAGACAATTTAGGAGTATCACAAGGGTAAGAAACACATTTGTAGCATTCTAAAAGTTAAACAGTCAAATAGGTTAATTTAACACGGCCTTGTACAAACTGAAAAGTTGGATAATATTTGCTGGTCACCTATTTTTGACAAAATTTGCGAATAAACCCCAAAGAGTTAACAAATACGTAATTCGGGCAACAGATTTTCAGCTTCATTCACAACCAGAAATAAATGAGGACATGACTATCAAGCAAGGGCTATGTTTGCAACCACTCCGCAGGCGAGCAAAATATCCCCACAATATGTACTCAGAGAGAGCAAACTACAAGTACTCAAGATTTAACAGGTTTCCTAAGTAAAAAGGCATTTGTAAAATCATGTACAATAATGCTAATGGCAGCAGGAATACTATATTGCAGCAAGTGAGAGCCAATAGATGTGTACGTAAGATAAGCAACACAAGTACACACTATGAGTGACTACACAATGACAAGGCAGTATCAATTGCAACCTTCCTAAAGGAGCCAGCATTTCATTATTAAGCAGCTAATCTAAATTTCAAACACATGGGCGAAGAACCAAACACAAAAAGGAAGTTTGATTAAACAGGAAACACAATGTAATGGATAAGCACATGAACATAGCTATCACACAAGTCAGAAGCCAAGTGCATCTTGGGAGTTCAAACTGTAAACATTGCACTGCCTATTATCCTACTATCTCAACCATGTGATGCAGTTAGTGAATGAATGAAAGCATGCCAGGATTTGATCCAAGCCAAAAAAAATAAATTGTTTTGGTGGCTTGTGACATCTCGCTGGCATTTTGGCCTCAGTACTGTTGCTGGGCTTGCACATACCTGAAAAATAATTCCTATAAAAAGGTACACAGAAACCAATGTAAACCCAAACATTTTCATCACCAACTCTGAGAAAAGGAGCCAAAACATAATGTGGGCATGAAAAAACAAACAGATAACTAACTTCCTTCAGTGTTCAAAGCCTCAAGGACTTTGAATTTGGCAGAAAGACTGATAACATAAATGGCACTCCTCTCCCATTACTCCAATCAGCAAGTCCTTTTACCCTCCAATACTAATAACTATCAGTTCCAACACACTTGACCCGTTGCAGACACAGCCCTGTTCAATGGAACCCTGCATTACTTTGCCTATGATCAGGCCCCATTCAGCGCCCCCTTTGGTGCATCTGACATATACTGGAGTCCCATCTTTCCCCCCACTCCGGGTAACTGTACATTACCACAATTCTACCTCTGGAGGGGTACACTTCCCCTCAGGTAATTTCCACCACTGACTCGGGACTGGTCTTGTAAACGCTCACCCTCTGCATAAGGCCATAAGGGAGGGCACTTCTAATGTCCCTTTACAAAGATGATGGATAGATGATAAGATACTCTTGTATCCTGTCATCTATGCGCATGAATGCGCCCTCTCTTATTACCACTGCACTAATGTTTCTACCAATACTTCCCCTATAAGCAATACCATCCCTCTGCATGAGGGCCCCTTTCTCTTATTATGCCACCTCCCTTCTGCATGAAGGCCCCCTTCTCATATTATGCCACCTCCCCTCTGCATGAGAGCCTCCCTTCTCTTATTATGCCACCTCCCCTCTGCATGATAGCCCCCCTTCTCTTATTATGCCACCTCCCCTCTGCATGAGAGCCCCCCTTCTCTTATTATGCCACCTCCCCTCTGCATGATAGCCCCCCTTCTCTTATTATGCCACCTCCCCTCTACATGAGAGCCCCCCTTCTCTTATTATGCCACCTCCCCTCTGCATGAGAGCCCCCTTCTTTTATTATGCCACGTCCCCTCTGCATGAGAGCCCCCCTTCTCTTATTATGCCACCTCCCCTCTGCATGAGGGCCCCCCTTCTCTTGTGCCACCACCCCTCTGTACAAAGGTCCCCCCTTCTCTTATTATGCCACCTCCCTCCTGCATGAGGGCCCCCCCTTCTTTTATGCCACCTCCCCTCTGCATGAGGGCCCCCCTTCTCTTATTTTGCCACCTCCCCTCTGCATGAGGGCCCCCCTTCTCTTATTTTACCACCTCCCCTCTGCATGAGAGGACCTCATCTCTTATTATACCACCTCCCCTCTGCATGAGAGCCCCCATCTCTTATTATACCACCTCCCCTCTGCATGAGAGCCCCCATCTCTTATTATACCACCTCCCCTCTGCATGAGAGCCCCCATCTCTTATTATACCACCTCCCCTCTGCATGAGAGACCCCATCTCTTATTATACCACCTCCCCTCTGCATGAGAGACCCCCATCTCTTATTATACCACCTCCCCTCTGCATGAGAGCCCCCCATCTCTTATTATACCACCTCCCCTCTGCATGAGAGCCCCCCATCTCTTATTATACCACCTCCCCTCTGCATGAGAGCCCCCCATCTCTTATTATACCACCTCCCCTCTGCATGAGAGCCCCCCATCTCTTATTATACCACCTCCCCTCTGCATGAGAGCCCCCCATCTCTTATTATACCACCTCCCCTCTGCATGAGAGCCCCCCATCTCTTATTATACCACCTCCCCTCTGCATGAGAGCCCCCCATCTCTTATTATACCACCTCCCCTCTGCATGAGAGCCCCCCATCTCTTTTTATACCACCTCCCCTCTGCATGAGTGCCCCCCATCTCTTTTTATACCACTTCCCCTCTGCATGAGTGCCCCCCTTATCTTATTATGCCCCTCTTCCACTCAGCGTGGGGGTGCCCCCTCTCTTGCAATCCCACCCCCCTCTGTGTAGTGGGGGCCCCCCCACTCTTGCAATCCCTGCCCCCTCCCCCCCGGGTGTAGTGGTGGTCTCCCCCCCCTTTGCATTCCCTCCCTCCTGTGTGAGGACCCCTCATTGTACGCCCCCTCCTCCTCCCCCTGCAATCCGGCCCGGTCCATACACGGCCCGTTGTGGGTGGTTTCTGCCAGCCCGTGGCCCCTGACTCACACTCGGGGGAGCTGCAGCGGCGGGGCCCCTCTCCTCTGGAACACGCCGTCCACGAACACCCCGTTCTTGCCCAGGCAGCGCAGGTAGAACTCGCCGCCGCCCTCCTCGGCCGTGAAGATCTCCAGGTGGCGGCGGGAGATGAAGCTGGAGTGGCCCATGCTCACGTCCACCGAGCCCTGGGACGAGTTCCGGCCTACCGTCACCGAGCGCTTCTTCATCAGGTACTCAAACTCGCGGCCCTCCAGCCGGGCCACGACCGACACCCCGCTCACCGCCGCCATCTTGCCGTGGCTCGCCCGGGCGGGTGACGGGGGGGGGGACCGGCGGCGGCTCCGACCCCTCAGCCAAGCAAGAGAAAAGGAAAGGGGGAGGCGCAGCCTAACGTGAAGCGCACGCAGCCAGCGGGCGGCAGCCAATAGGAGGAGCCGGTTGAGGCGCTGACAAGCTGTCTGTCATTCGACGTGGGTGGGGCTTAGGGTTCGGTTGAGCCGCACTGGCTTGGCTTGGCTTGAGATGGGGGGCGGGGCTTAGCGAACGTGACAGCCAGGGTTAGGTTGCGAGCATTAGTTCTGAGAAACACAGCGGCTACAATGGGAAAGGCATTGTGGGCGGGGCTTAATATGTGGCGGTGAGGAGGTTATGACTGTGAAAAAAAAAAATATGGGGGCGTGGTCAGGCAGGCTTTATGCAACGAGAGGCTGCAAAGGGAAAGGTATGGTGGGCGGTTACACAGCCAGGAGGGGCGTGGTCGAGGTTAGGTTGTCACTAGCAGCAGGGTTGCTTGCAGTGCAGTTAGAGGCCTATGGCTGCAATGTGGAAGGGAGGGGTCAGATGAAGCATGGAGGCTGCAGGATAAACATGTAGAGAGGCAGCCTGGGTGCAGCTAGTCTGTCAGGGAATAGTAACCGGATTTAATGGGGCCGGGCAGGGATGACGTATAAAATAAATAAATTCAGAATAAATACCTAGGCGTCCAAATCCCGAATAAACTGACCCGTCTATATGAACAGAACTTCCCCCCACTCCTAAACAAAATAATCAAAGATCTTCAATCTTGGCATAAACCATGCTTCGGGTGGCTATGCAGATCCAACATTGTCAAGATGAACATCCTCCCAAGGCTACTATACCTCCTACAAACGCTCCCGATAATGGTCACCACCAAATTCTTCAATGCCGTCAAATCCACTATCACAAAATTCGTATGGTCTTCCAAACAACCCAGAATGGCCTATAAGACACTAATAAAAACCAGAGAAAATGGTGGAATAAACCTACCGGACATCGTCACCTACTACCAAGCAGTCCACCTTACCAGAATACATGACTGGTCCCACTCAACAAAAAGTCCCCGTCGGGCGAAAATGGAAAACGCATGACAACGGCCGACACCCACAGCTCCACGACAATCATCCTACAATGAATGCCACCTTGAAGGTCTGGTATAAACTTCTAAGAACGACAGACATATCCCCTCAGCCTTCCCCACTGTATCCGATCACCCACAAGCCTAGCTTTCAAGGAGGCAAATCCGGGAACACATATAAAGCCTACCACAAAGGCAACACGCTACAACTGAAAGACTTAATCGACACTACTGAACTCAAAACCCTAGCCCAAATATTTCCCCACACCCACATAACCGGAAACCAAAGACTGCAATACAACCAACTAACACAATTTGTTTGAAGTCGGGGTCTCATCCCAAGAGGAAATAGGACACTAACTACCTTTGAACATCTATGTGATACTCAATCACTCAAGAAAAAGACCCTATCCGCTATGTACAGCCTGATCAGGGACTTACAAGATCCACACCCACCAAAATTTACCACACAGTGGGAGGAAGAACTGAACATGAACCTCTCGACACAGGAATGGAAATCCATACTCAAGCTCACTCATAAGTCCTCTTCATCCATTCTAGCCCAAGAAAGTAATTATAAACGAATTACCAGATGGCACTACACACCGACGACAATCCAAAAACTATACAATTTGCCTTCAGATACATGCTGGCGATGCCAGGAGCTTAAAGCTCACCACTCACACATTTCGTGGCAGTGTCTATTAATATCGAGGTTTTGGACTAGGATACATAAACTCATTCAACTAGTCACTAAGAGTAGTTTCGTCATGGACCCTAAACAATACATCTTCCTTCTTCCTTTAAAACATCATCAAAAATATCAATCCACCCTCCTCAACTTCCTCATTATGGCTGCTGCACAACTTATCCCCAAATACTGGAAACAAACCCGCATCCCGACTATCAGAGAATGGTACGTGAGAGTCGAAGAAATCAAACACATAGAGGAACTGACCTATGCTAAAACCAACAACTACAACTACTCATTGATATTAATGAGTTTTTTGGGTTCATTGAGAACATGTTTGTTGTTCAATAATAAAATTAATCCTCAAAAATACAACTTGCCTAATAATTCTGCACTCCCTGTACTGAAGTAATCTCTTGTGCCAAAAATATACCTCAAGGCACATAAGTGCCTAAACACTCAATATCCCAGTACTAATACCTAACCGTTTCTAGGTTCAATATTGTTATGGAAAAAATGTATTTTATCTATAAGTAACATTACCTTGCCTATAAGCCTGTCACTGTTGCCAACAAATGTAACAACTGTATATTGTAGTTTTATGTAACAAAAATAAAAACGTTGAAATTAAAAAAAAATTACGTCGGATATCGTTATAAAATTTATTTTTAATTAGTTTGTTTTTATTATTATTTTTTTAAAATAAAATATTATTTAATTAATATGTATTTCCCGCAGGCGAAAATGGGCGTATTGGGTCATGCGTATTCAAACGTCGAATCTTCTAACATTGTGAAGTACGAACTTGGAGTGAGGGGCGTTGGGTGACGGGTTCAGTCACTGGCGAAATGCGGTGGGTAAACTTACCCATAGGATTAGCCTGGCACACGTAGCTGCAAGGTCCGTCAACGGCCTTGTGTGCCATGGCGCTAGGGATTCCCATGGAGCAGAGCGTAGGAGGCATTGTTGCTAAGGCAGGATAGCACGTACATAGTCAAATAGTCAGTGCTCAAAGTGTCCATTTAACATTAGCTGCCGGCGATTGAAAATTTAGGGGAATTTAAGTAGAAATTTACTCCTGGTGGGTAATTGTATGGCTTGCAGTGCCGTGTAACATTTAAAGCCAATTCGTGAGCTTGGAGGAAAGACGAGACAGGGAGAATATGATAGAAACATTTAGATACATAAAGGGAATCAACAAAGTAAAGGAGGAGACTATATTTAAAAGAAGAAAAACAACTACAACAAGAGGACATAGTCTTAAATTAGAGGGGCAAAAGTTTAAAAATAATATCAGGAATTATTACTTTACTGAGAGGGTAGTGGATGCATGGAATAGCCTTCCAGCTGAAGTGTTAGAGGTTAACACAGTGAGGGAGTTTAAGCATGCGTGGGATAAGCATAAGGCTATCCTAGAGTAAAAACAAGGCCAGGGACTAATTAAAAGTATTTAGAAATATTGGGCAGACTACATGGCCGAATGGTTCTTATCTGCCATCACATTCTATGTTTCTATGGTATACAGGGAGTGCAGAATTATTAGGCAAGTTGTATTTTTGAGGATTAATTTTATTATTGAACAACAACCATGTTCTCAATGAACCCAAAAAACTCATTAATATCAAAGCTGAATATTTTTGGAAGTAGTTTTTAGTTTGTTTTTAGTTATAGCTATTTTAGGGGGATATCTGTGTGTGCAGGTGACTATTACTGTGCATAATTATTAGGCAACTTAACAAAAAACAAATATATACCCATTTCAATTATTTATTTTTACCAGTGAAACCAATATAATATCTCAACATTCACAAATATACATTTCTGACATTCAAAAACATAACAAAAACAAATCAGTGACCAATATAGCCACCTTTCTTTGCAAGGACACTCAAAAGCCTGCCATCCATGGATTCTGTCAGTGTTTTGATCTGTTCACCATCAACATTGTGTGCAGCAGCAACCACAGCCTCCCAGACACTGTTCAGAGAGGTGTACTGTTTTCCCTCCTTGTAAATCTCACATTTGATGATGGACCACATGTTCTCAATGGGGTTCAGATCAGGTGAACAAGGAGGCCATGTCATTAGATTTTCTTCTTTTATACCCTTTCTTGCCAGCCACGCTGTGGAGTACTTGGACGCGTGTGATGGAGCATTGTCCTGCATGAAAATCATGTTTTTCTTGAAGGATGCAGACTTCTTCCTGTACCACTGCTTGAAGAAGGTGTCTTCCAGAAACTGGCAGTAGGACTGGGAGTTGAGCTTGACTCCATCCTCAACCCAAAAAGGCCCCACAAGCTCATCTTTGATGATACCAGCCCAAACCAGTACTCCACCTCCACCTTGCTGGCGTCTGAGTCGGACTGGAGCTCTCTGCCCTTTACCAATCCATCCATCTGGCCCATCAAGACTCACTCTCATTTCATCAGTCCATAAAACCTTAGAAAAATCAGTCTTGAGATATTTCTTGGCCCAGTCTTGACGTTTCAGCTTGTGTGTCTTGTTCAGTGGTGGTCGTCTTTCAGCCTTTCTTACCTTGGCCATGTCTCTGAGTATTGCACACCTTGTGCTTTTGGGCACTCCAGTGATGTTGCAGCTCTGAAATATGGGCAAACTGGTGGCAAGTGGCATCTTGGCAGCTGCACGCTTGACTTTTCTCAGTTCATGGGCAGTTATTTTGCGCCTTGGTTTCTCCACACGCTTCTTGCGACCCTGTTGACTATTTTGAATGAAACGCTTGATTGTTCGATGATCACGCTTCAGAAGCTTTGCAATTTTAAGAGTGCTGCATCCCTCTGCAAGATATCTCACTATTTTTGACTTTTCTGAGCCTGTCAAGTCCTTCTTTTGACCCATTTTGCCAAAGGAAAGGAAGTTGCCTAATAATTATGCACACCTGATATAGGCTGTTGATGTCATTAGACCACACCCCTTCTCATTACAGAGATGCACATCACCTAATACGCTTAATTGGTAGTAGGCTTTCGAGCCTATACAGCTTGGAGTAAGACAACATGCATAAAGAGGATGATGTGGTCAAAATACTCATTTGCCTAATAATTCTGCACTCCCTGTATGACCTTAAATTTTAAACCCGGATAACAGCAATATAGGCTGAAAAAAAACTCCAGTTAAAAATCAGAACCCCTGTGTAGGGCAGAACAGTTGGGAAGTATGAGAATACTGCATTTTATAATCTATTACGGAATGCTAGAAGTCCCAGCTTCAACGCAGCTTCTATAATACAGTGTTACCTTGTTTCACTGTGCTTCCATAACACAGCGATTTTTTTTTACATTCAGATAATAGATCTCCACTACAGCCACAGTTTTTGTTGTTGTTGTTTTTTATTTTTAATACTCAATTCGCAGACATTGCACATCAGTAATATGTAAGTAAAGAAGGACTAACTAGGTATTGTCATTTGTAAGAGGTATTACTATGCATGCATGAAATTGCTATACAGTGAATTGAGGGTTTTATAATTATCATTGTTTTACCAATACTATGAATACACGTCTCAGGCTGTCTTTATAAATTACTGCAAGATAGTAAACTTAGCTAACAACTAAAAAACAGCTATCCTTATTGGGAGTGCACACCTCTCCAAAACACTATACATAAAACAAGGGGTGGAGGGGGGGAAAGCAGCATATAGGCTTATGCACCAAATTCAGAAATAATAACCAAAATACACTAAAACAAAGCATTAACAAATGATTTCAGTACACTATAACAGTAGGGAATTTGATCTGTCTTGTCGGAAATCTTGCTGGATATCGAAATATCTACAGATGGAAGCTGCCACATATAAATTTGGTGTTAATCTCCGAGGGACAAAAGGGGTAACAGTAGCTGGATTCCAGCTGTGTTGCGTTCTCGGAAGCCCTCTCTGCCCTGCCCGCCCGGGAGAGTCCTGCGACAGTCCGAGAAACCCTAATGCAGTCACCACTTTCTGCATATTGCGAATTCGAATAATAGAATTCTCATGGGTTACCATCAAGATTCGAGACGTGCTCCACCAATAGCGGATTTTATTTGCTCGAAGGAGAGCTGTAAAGGTGCGGAGGGATCGTTGCCAAACCAGAGTGGAGGTAGAAAAATTTGAGAGACATACTTTCCTCTAAGCTGAAGGGAGACTTCTCTCTAAGAGCTGCCATAGCAGTGGCCCTATCTCAGACATTTTGAAACTGGACCACCAGGTCTCTGCTAGTATCAACTAATGCTTCATCAGGCTTGGTAGCCGAAATAACACATCTGGTTGGGTGGCTTTGCTTGCTTAGTTGTGGTTACAGACTCAAATAAACTCCTTCGGAAATGAGAAAATGGAATCCTTTTGGAAATCACCCGGATTTTACGATTCACATTTCTTAGCATGCTCTCAATTGTTGCAAATCGACTCTCTAACCGGGTTTGATTATGTTGTAATGCATCGGCCAGGATATTATTTCTGCAGGTCTGCTATTTTCAGTTGCAGTGGCAGCTTTTGTCTTTGTATTTTTTTTTTTACATATTTTTTATGGTCTAGTTCTATTGCACACTTAAAGGGACACTATAGTCACCTGAACAACTACAGCTTAATGTAGTTGTTCAGGTGAGATCTATAGCTCCCTGCAGGCAATCTAATGTAAACACTGTATTTTCAGGAAAATACAGTGTTTACATTGATTGATAGGAATACCTCCAGTGGCCGTCACTCAGACGGCCACCAGAGGGACTTCCTATCATGTATGGCCCTAAAATGGCCATGTACACGTCAGACGTATTAAAATACGTCTGACGTGTGCAGGAGAGAGAAGGCACTGTGTTTTAAATATAAACCATCTTATCTATTATATTTTATACCTACCAACATGGGAAGGAGCTCAAATAAGTTGCAGGCCCCACTAGCTGCAAGTTCCCGAGATGTTGGGGACTATCTGACACGAGGCCTAAGCAGTCATGTTCCTAAGATGGAACCTTTGTCCTCAGAGGAGCAGGTGTTGGATATACCTGGTGACTTGTCCTCATCGGGCTTATACCAACCTTCCTCGGTTGAGGAAGACATAATTTCCTCCATGAATTAAGCCAAGGACATTACGGCCCTTTCTCAGGGAACTGAAGCAGCTACTAGCGACAAGGTGGGGAAGGTTTGGGAAGAGGTACACAAATTTGGAGGCCACATGACAGTAGTGGAGTGAGAAGTGGGGATCTCAATCGATACCACACTAAAAACCACTGACGCCATATCTGGTCTTCAGGGCACCTGGGAGGTTATACAGGCCGAATGGCGGCCCTAGAAGATGGCAGTTGCCTCAAACACATTACGATCAGAGATACTCCCAATTCCTTCGCTGTGGCCGACTTTCCAGCTTATATCAAACGTTTATTCACTGCCATGTTGCTGTGTTAATCTACAGCCACCATTCCCATGGATGGGCTCTTTAGAGTTTCCAACTTGCCTGGAGAAAAGTCTAAGGGTTCCTGTGATGTGATCGCCAAGCTGTCAGGCTTGGGAGATAAGTTGGCCACAATGAAAGTTGCCAGAAGCACACCGTCTTATAACTTTGAGGACAACACTTTGTCCTTTTATCAGGACCACCCTGAGATGGAGGGCTTGTTGGGACATGTCACCCAGTTACTCCGAGACAACAGAATCGCATATCGGTGTAGAAACCCCAGGTCCTTAATAGTGGAACGGAATGGAGTTGTCAGATAATCTAGGATGCAGTCGCTGTCCCTACCTTCGCGCTGGCTGGCACTTAACCTCTAACCACAGGGTCACCTACCTGAACATTGCCGGGCATCTCACCTACCCTTTTGGTACAGACGGAGACCTAATCAAGCTATTGCTCGCTATAAATACTTTTTTTGTTGAAGTTACCTGTTACCTAAAAAAAAAAAAAAGCTGTTTTCTTGAGAAAACAGATTATTTAGATTCACCCAATTTAAAGTTAAATGGTAATCATTTTTTCAATAAAATATTGCTTTTGTGTATTACATTGTAATGGCATGTTACATGTGTGCAGCCATTGTCTTTTAGCAAAAGCATCGCCTATCTGATCAAAGATTGTAACCTTAAGTAGGCCACCCAGATAATAAGGATAATGAAGGTATTACAAAAATAATGCAGAGCAGCTATACCATGAAATCTTGTATTTTAAATAATAAAACTGCTGACTCTTTTCTTTTAAGAACATCTACAAATGTAGCGTTTATATTTTGCATGTAGTGATTACATGGAATGGAATGTGTGTTTTATTTTCCATATATTTATATGACCATTATCAGCATGTGGTAGGTCTGTGTGTGCATCTACGAGAGGTTCAAGCCAAGGACATTACGATACAGACAAGGATGAGAAAAAAAACAGACAAACGAAATCTGGGAAGATGTGCAGGGTGGGAAGTCTGATATGAGACTGGCGCCAAGGATACAAAGGCCTACACATCCTATGTGGTGGGTAGAATAGCATTCGCTGGGAGTGGACACAAAGCTAGCAAAAAAAGAAAAATCAAAAAAATGTTGCCAAGTGTGTCCAAAACTTTTTTCAAGAACTGTAAGGTATGGAATAAAATATATAATGTCTTCTACAACCACGTATCGCTTGAGTGAAATAAAAAAAATCTGATTGATAAATTGTCTTAGGAAATCAACGAAAGGTGCCTAAAATTAAAAAAAAATTTATGTCCGCACAATCACCTACAAAACTTATCTACAAATATACAGACTGATGAGTATGCAAAGTCCCCTATTTTAAGGGCCTTATCGAGCCGTCGTTAGATTTCAGGCATTCTTTAGAGCCTGCTGTAGGTGGTTGTGGGGACTTAGAGATTCTAAATATCGTTTCTAGCATTATGGCTTTCACACGTTTATTGGGTAAGTGTGCCAAACAGACAATAGATGATGTGAAGGTACTATATAGCGGCTACTGTTTTCAAGTATCCAAAGGACCATGAGATTGATACTGCGCAAGTCATCCAGGTGAGCCATGTTATCTGGGATCATCTCTTGGATGCCGTATATGATCGGTAACTGAGAAAAGGATATTTTTAGTAGTTTTTGTCATGAGCAATATTTCAACCTTGCAAAGTTATTGATGTACCATCCCTTCCGAGTGTCCCTATATAGGAAGGACAGTCCCTATTTTGGGCCCAAATCTCTCTGCCCCTCATTTCTATCCCAATGTCCTTCTTTTCTGGGAGCTCCATATTATTGGTGTAAAACAGAGCTCCAAGGCAATAATACTCTTTAAACTACAATAAATGTGTTTAGAAATTAGTCTGTGCAAATAAGATACATTGCTCTTGTTTTAAATTACAATCGCTAGTTTAGTGAATAAACTCCCATATGTTTTTAAGAAGTGCTGTAGATGAACCATAACTATTGCAGAGTGTTGTAGTGGGTATGGTGCCAGGAGTCCTCTGGCGTTGTCCCACAGTAAGCTGCTAAACCACTACCAGGAGTCACCTGCTGTCCCAAATAAGTGCAGGCCAGAAGGACCATTGGGCAACCCACAGAGCCAGGTAAACGTCAAACCATTTGTGGAAAATTGGCACCATAACCACTTTAGTTCTCTGTATTGGTTATGGTGATGATAGTATCCCTGTAATAACATCTCTATAATACCCCTCATAGGAAAATCACCATTCTCTTTAAAATTAGGCAAATTACTATTTTAATCTTTTCTAGATTATACTCCCCTCCTCGTCATTTGGCTTTATATATATATATATATTATTTTATTTTTTTAATTTTTTTTTTTTATATATATTTTCTTCCATTTAATGTATGTCAATATCTGAGTGCCTCCATTTTGTGCTCCTCTGTCTATGTGTTCTTCAGTTTGCTATTCTGTGGGTTTCTAGTGAATGATGAATTGTGAGTAGGTTAGATTAGCAATTGAAATGGAATTCAATAATGTTTAACACATATTTAATATTAACGGGGTTATTCATTAAACATTGTATTTTGGCCGAATTCCGCTGCAGTGGCAATTCTCATGTTTACTAAGGCCAAATACGGTCAGAATTCGCTTGTAAACTTATATTTTTTTATTTTTTATTTTTAGATTGTGTGTTGAGAGTTTTTACCAATTTGCGCTAGCAGACAGCGGACAAAGAGCTCCATTTTTTTTTTATTATTTTTTTTTAATATCCAGCAGTGTTTGGTCTGGAATTTAGAAAATACACTGATAACAGCATGAACAATGTTTTGATTTTGTAGTCAGATTTTAGCAGATAACCCTGTAAATGTCAACCCACCTACTTTGATGCTGTTTGTGTCTGCCTAAAGTACCCCAAGAGTCCTGCATCAGTTAAAGGAACGCTATAGTGTCAGGCATACCAACGTGTATTCTTGACATTATAGTTTTGAAAACATAGTTTAGGCCGTTGGCCATCCTGTCAGAAGAATAAAAGGTGTTTTTACTCCCTTTATTTCCAGCACCGGTCTCGTTGCGGTTGACTCCGACTCTCTGCCTGCTTGTCTGAGCTCATCAAATTTGATGCTTTCCCGTAGGAAAGCATTGGGAGGCTATTGTGCATGCGCAGCAAAACGCAGCACTGCGCCAATCAGCATCTCTATTGGGAATCAATGCATCTCTATTGTGAGCTTTCAGTGTCTCCACGTGGAGAACTACACTACACTGTGCAGAACTGACACAGGAAGCACCTCTAGTGGCCACCTGAGTGACAGCGACTAGAGGTGTTCCTAGGCAGCAATGTAAACACTAGTCTGTCTTTTCATTAAAAAAGCCTGCAGGGACAGGCTCTAGACACTAAAAGAACTACACTAAGCTGTACTTGTTCTGGTGACTATCGTGTCCCAAAAAGAAACAAGCTGCCAAGGTTTAACCCCTTCACGAGAAGGCATTAGGCAAATAAAATAATTTCATGGCATCATCCGTCCAGATGAAGGAGTTAAAAATAGATACAGAAGAAGTAGCCATTAGGAAGAGAAACATAAGATAATGTAAGTGAATAAAGATAAAATTAGATTAATTGTAAGTAATACATTTTGTTCATGTAAGATAGTTTTATACAGTGTTGGTTAAATGTAAACCTTTTAATGTTTTTTTATTTTAAAGAAACAGAAATCGGAACAGAACAAAGTGAAAACCATTTTCATTATTTTTTGTATTGTGCTCCTGTCTGTTGTCCTCACTTGAATGAGGTGGGATCAGTTTCCTCTTTCTATGAAGGAGGACTAGTGCAGGGGGCGTTGGGGAGAGTAATCAGGGCATTCTCAGACAGTGCACATGCTGGAGACATGCCTTTGGCGGTAATATGAGATCCTACCAGTGCCCTGCGTTCCTAGTGTGTTACTCTAAAATAACTTCACTCTAGCAAAGAGACGCTTATACCCAGTCAGCTATACAAAAGTTACAACTGTATGAACTTCTAATCATCCTTCACTAATTTCTCTTTGCACGGAGTCAAACATTGCAGAAGCATTCTACACACCATCACCACTGACACTTGTTGTAGTGCTTATGTTTTTTTTTTTTGTCAAACCATTTTAATTTAGTCTACCAAAAACTGGGGCTTTCCTTGGCATGCATAGTGCTGTCACTTTTTTAACAGCCACCCAAAATCAAACAGGCTAACGCAAATATTCACTTCTACGTTAGTTGGGCTGCCGCAGAGGGGTCGATTGAAGGTCCCTTGGAAAAAGATGTGGGGTTTGGCACCGAGACACTGCATTATATATACTACAATCAGCTGATGTGGTTATGGTACTTATTATGACCATTTTAACAAACATAGTTGTTGGGTTTTTTGTTTTTTTCCAAATATTTCAATGATCTTGGCTACTGGTAAGTTATTTAAATAGAAATAGAATTGAGCAGTGAAACTGCAGGGGCATAATCTATACAGCAAAACTGCTTCATTAAGCTAAAGTTGTTTTGGTGACTGTAGTGTCCCTTTAACCCCTTAAGGACACATGACGTGTGTGACATGTCATGATTCCATTTTATTCCAGAAGTTTGGTCCTTATGGGGTTAAGGCCGAAGCCTTTCATGTAGTGATCCTATCTGACCACATTTTTATGTTTAGCACAGGGTCGTTTGTGAAAATTGTGAAAATACAGCCTCATTAGAGCTATCAGCACCTCTGACTGTTTCACAGAATGTACTCTAGTGTGTATTACTCTAATTATATTTAATTATCTTAATGGAGTGACATATGCAGGGCTCTTTACTACAGTGACAATGGCCGAACTGAAACAAAATCTCTTAACCAGCTATGCTTTCAGTTTGACTACTTTGGCCTTAAATTGAAATTCACCTTAATTCCTACTTTTGTAAGTAGAACCTATAGTGTTGTATGTTGCACAGTATTGTATTTGTGGGGTTTTCTTAGCTAACTAATAAAATATTTGGACTTCTTGCATTTGTGTATATTATGTATAAGGTGATCTGTATTTTAATGTCAGACAGAACTGCCTCTGATCTGTGCTAACAGTCTGTTATGGTTTACTTTAAAGTGCATGTTTTGTTTTGGTTTTGTGCAGTTTTGTTTTTGTTTACTGTGCCCTCTAGTGGTATGAATAGGTCTTTGCAAGAGTGGCAATTTTCCAATTAGTTATTTTATTTTCATAATAAGAATTTTTAACGAATGACTAAAGATGAATAATTTTAACAAATCATGGTTTTTGCCATTTAAACAAACAGTTTCGGTACCGTAACATCTTGATCAAAATTAAGTCGTTATGGTACCAGAAGATCCCTGCCGCTGCCCGATTCTGCAAAAGCCTTCCGGTTTACAGATTTTTTGAAAATGTAAGGGCATAGAGGCAGGAAGATTCGACACTGGAACACAGACTTTGGGGTTAAACAGTTAGAGAATGGTCAGCCAGTGCCAGGGGCCTTCTGGTACCATAACAACTGAATTTGAATTAAGTTGTGATGGTGCCTCGAGTGTTCCTTTAAGCACATTTACTAGGTTTTTTACTAAGTTGTGAATTGTTGGTAATTCAGAGTGAATTCAAATGTTTAGGCTAAATAGGCAAACTGACAATTTCAATTATTTAATTTTGCCTTAAAACTTCAAAATGATGTAACATTTGTAACAATTTGTGCCTTTTGACATTCTAACGCTGGTTTTACCAAAACTCAGTGTATGAACGTGTAGGACAGAAGTTTAACGTGGATGTTATGTGCCGTGTCAAACCACATCCCGTCAAAATATCCCTAAAAGTAAGCTCATACTGTACAACCCTTCCCATTATTAATGTCTCATTAACCTTTCCAAAACTAGAGATAGGCAAATCCCATGTTACCTTGGCAATCCTTATATGTTTTTTGGTCTGAAGAGGGTAGAATCTTTCCATATATTTTAGCATTTTATTCAGTAATGCCCCAGTTTATTACACTCCAGTTAGTAATGGATGTTGGGGGGGGGCGGGCCTGGGCATCATGGCGACTGGCTGCACATCGAGTGAGCTTCTGCACCCACTCACCAAATTAGCCTGAAAAACCAGCAGCCAGCTCGCACCAATAGTTAGACCCAGCTGCGCAATATTAACTGACGCCCAGAGGGCAGTCTACGCAAACCGGAGCAACTTACCTGCTGAGGGCCTAACGTCGCTGATGGACGGGTGAAACGGCCGGTAGCCCAGACTACTCCGTGCAGCTGCACATGGGATCTGCCACATACCCCGATCTAACACAAGCTATGACACCACCATGACAATAAGTCACCCCCCTTAGTGAAGATAAGTACTGCAGCCACCGGCCCGAACCTAATAGCCCCGAGCTGGCCTGGCAATCTGACTGGCCTCAGTGGTATAATATAACCCTGCCTGCTCTATGACACGCTAATACCCTTACTAGCTCCATAGCCTAATTGTGCATAGAGTATGTTTAGTGAGTTATGCAAACCTGACACCTGATTCGTAATAAGATCAGAAATGGGTAACAATTTTCTCATGATTTGGTTCCTCTCAGGATATATCAGTTGAATCAACAAATGCGTATTGTGTCTTAGTGGACATGCTTGTAAAAAATAGCCTAACTTGTCTATCCTATGATTGGGAGGGATGGTGGATGCTAAACCCACTTACATATTGACATTGTATTGCATGCAATGATGATGCAAGCACATTACCTAGGGAATTCAGAGTTTTAAAGGGACACTATAGTCAACAAAACAACTTTAGCTTAATTAAGTGGTTTTGGTGTATAGATCATGCCCCTGCAGTCCCACTGCTCAATTATCTGCCTTTTAAGAGTTTAATTATGCAGCCCTAGTCACACATCCCTGCATGTGACTTACACATCCTTTCTAAACACTTCCTGTAAAGATTCCTCTAATGTGTACACTTCCTTTATTGCAAATTATGTTTAATTTAGAACTTCCTTTCTCCTATTCTGTTAAAAGCTTGCTAGCCCCTGCAGGAGCCTCCTATGTGAAATTAAAGTTCAATTTATAGAGTAGAAAATGACAACTTTTAAAGTAAATTACATCAGATTGGAAATGAAACCATTCTTTTTTCATGCAGCCTGTGTGAGTCACAGCCAGGGGAGGTGTGGCTAGGGCTGCATAAACAGAAACAAAAATTATTTAATTCCTAAGTTGCAGAGAAATGATCAGTGAGACTGCAGAGGCATGATTTATACAACAAAACAGCATAATTACGCAAAAAGTTGTTTTGGTGACTATAGTGTCCCTTTAACACGTCTGTGCCCTATTCCAGGGCCACCCCATAAATTCCCCAGGTGAACATCAGACATATTACATGGGTATTCCAATACCTCTTTACCCAAAGCTCAGGTTCCTGGACAATATCATTTGGAACATTCCATGTTCCAGATCCTGTTTTCTGGCTACGTGACACTTGGCTTGTTCTCAGTAATCCACGTCTCTCTGCTTGCCCTGAACTTCACGCGGAATCTAACCATGTTATTGAGCTTACTGCCTTCAGTAGTTTTGGCAATCTCTTCCTGAAACATTTGCCAATGTAATCCACTTTCTCTCCATTATTTTGTTTTTGTGTTTCACTCACTCCCTAGCCCACCTTACTGCAACAGGGTTATTTACAAAAATGAGAATTTAAAGTGAATTTCCAATTTAAGGTCAAAATAGCCAAACCAGAAAAATTCTCTGGGTCACCTATCCTTGTTCCACTGCTGTGGCCTTAAATGTGAAATTCACGTTGAATTCTCACTCTAACGAATAACCCTGCTAGGCTTTCTACCGCAGTGGTGTAGTGCAGCGTGCGAACCACTCCACGCCAGGTATCAAGACTTCCCAACATAGGGCCCTAATATTGAACTTAGCAGTCCATTTTATTTTGGAGTTTCCCTGAAAATTCCAAGCCATGCGCCTAGAAATTTAAATTTTGCTCCATGTTGAATTGACTGTTGAATTGGTTGCTTTGGTTCGGATGTCTGGTGGCAAGGGGTTCCTAGGCTGTGGACTCTTCATCATTATGCATTTATGTGTATCTTTTTCTCTTTTTTAAATAGACCTTCACAGATACATGGTACGGTTAAAGGGACACTCCAGAACCCTAAAGCATATATTCTTGCTGAAGTGTCCTTTTTCATTTAACAAAAGTGCGTAGTTCAATAAAAAAAATTGGCACTATTTTACACCCCAATGATTGTTAATCAGACAACAGGTCCTCTTACTTCCTGGTTTGTTTAACTCAGTAGAGTTAAACTCAAGAGGCAGCAATTGCCCTGAGCACCTGCCTTGGAAAGACTTCTCATTGACCTGCATTGGGAAGTCTACGATTGGACAGCCACAACAAGTCTGGGCGGGATTAGAAGGGGAGGACTTGCAAAGGCTGCAGCCAAGAGATTTAAGGTATACCCCCAATAAAAATGCATAATTTAATACATGCCCTTTTTCATTGGGATATAATTACTAAACTGTGATTTTTTTATGTGTGCAGTGGGGTTTCCCGTTGAGGTGTATGACGAGGATGTTAATTGTGTTAATTACATAAGTAGGTTTTATCATCTGCTCTGATAGACTAATCTATGGTCCTTTAGAAAATAAAAGAATGTATTTGGAAAACCTGTAAACTTACTTGGTGCATGACCAACAGAAAGTGAAGCCACGAGCAGGACATAAATCTTCGGAACACTAGTAAATTGGTTTTATCTTCTCTGAATTTTATGTGACAAGGTCAAGTCTTCCTTAGATCAAATCCAATCCGTCTTTATTCCAACAGACAAGTCCAATGTCGTAGCTCTGCTGTTTTTTATACATAGAAATTGGTTGAGTGCGTATTATTACTTAGGTTTAATAGGAAGGACAGTTAAAGTGTATCTGGCGCTTGTCAGATAATCGTGTTATCCATTCTTTTTTTTTTTTAATATGTAGCTCCCTTAAATTTTGATTAATAAAATCGCCCTTTAACATCACAGCTTCCATCTGAAAAAGGCAAAGAGAAGGGAATGCAAATGAACTTACTTTTCCCATGATCCTCTATTACAGTGAACGTTGTCTGCGAACACACTTTTTTGCTCATTTGGTTTTTTTTGTTTTTTTTATTTCAACAGCTACCTTAACTTGTGAGAAAAACTTCTTCGCACCTCTTCAAGAAGTACATAGAAACATAGAATGTGACGGCAGATAAGAACCATTCGGCCCATCTAGTCTGCCCAATGTTCTAAATACTTTCAATAGTCCCTGGCCTTATCTTATAGCTAGGATAGCCTTATGACTATCCCACGCATGCTTAAACTCCTTTACTGTGTTAAAATATACAAGGTAGGCCAAAATTAAAAGTAGGATTTGACAGTTAAATAACTTATTTGTTAGTAGTTACATTTTTTTGTTGCCGGTACATATCATAACTGAGTCTTGGGATATTCGTTCTGGGTAATTTCATGAGAAAATAACAAGCAAAAATAGTGGCATTTTATTTTCAACATGGCAGACCATTATTTTGACACAAAGAGGAAAATCGTCCTGAAATGTGGACTCAACAGGATTGGGCCTATACAGTCAGGGCCACAGTTGACCTCCTGAGACAACCATTCGGCGAGGGAATTATTTCAACAAATTCCCACAATTAATTGGCCGCCATTTTCACCTGGTCTTTCAGCTCCCAATTACTTCCTGTGGGGATATCAGAAGGAGCGGGTGGATGTGAACAAACCACGTACACTCGAGCAGTTCAAGGAGAATATTCGTGCAGAAATTCAAGCGCTAGATCCTCTCAATGAACTAATGTTATGAACAATGCAATTGAAAGAGCCCGACTTTGTGAGGCGGCAAATGGAGCTCATTTAAAATATGTCATCTTCCGTACCTAGTCAATCAAATCTCCATACGTTAAGCATTCATTGTATGTAATATCAATGAAATTGGTTAATTAATAAAAAAAAGTTATTGACTACTCGAACCCTACGCTGAATTTCGGCCCACCCTGTATTTCTTATAGGAGAATATCTAAATCCTTTTCTCTCTCCCCATGTGTAAGTATCGGGACCTTAAAGGAACATGTTCGAGTAGTGTGGGGAAAAAAGCCTGAGGTTCCAATATACCAAGGAATGTTCTCGCAGGAGATAATTTTCAAATACATGCTGTGGGTACCCTGTGCTGTAGAGATGGTCGCGCCAGTTAAGCACGCAGATCTTCCCTGAGATTTTTCACCTCAAATTCCCCCTTCAGCAAAGAGAGAAATGAGTAAACTACCAACCCTGGCTGATGTCCAAAATGGCTATATATATTTATTCCACATCACACACTGCCTGTGTATGTTAGAATATTGTGTCGCTGTTTTGACACAAATACAACTTTTCCAAATTATTGTCATTGGAAAAAGATGAGAGAGAGAGAGAAAATCTGCACAGTGAAACAATGTTTAGCTTTTAAATAAATTCCGAAAATATAAACATATTTATTTTTCCTTTCATATTTTATTGGAATTTATTATTATTTTTTTTTGGCAGTCTTAAAACAATTAGCAAATTGTGCAGTTATCATAAGCACGGTACAGTGATCACGAGCCTCGTATCCTGCCAATAATAATAATAATAAAAAAAGTGACAGCAAAATATAAAAATGAACACAAAAAGAACATAAGAGAATTAGAGTCATAAAAAACCCCATAATACACATGGTCATCCAGTGTAATGAGTTGGGCTTAGTATCTGGTCAGGTAAGGGTGCTTTGGATCGTTTGCTTTGTAACGATCATCCCAGAGGTATGTCTGCAAGAGGTGTGCGGTGACATGTTTGCTGTGAGTGGTTACATCTGAAAACATTCTGATCTATATCGCTGCTGTGGTTGCCAAATTTATTTCAAGCTCAAGTCGTTGAGTAATATTATTGGCGTCCATAAGTTCAAAGACCTAGTTTAAAGTTACTCTTTCCAGTAAGTTGTGTATAGAGGGAGTTGTGGGTTGCTTCCAATTTAAAGCTATAAGGTGGCGTGCCTCTAACAAAACATGAATGCGTAGCAGATTGCGTGGGTCGTTGGTGGGAGCATATAACATAAATAGAAGACATTTAGAGAGGTTGAAAGGGATAGAAAGTATAGACATTCTAGACAACTCCCTGGATCTCTTTCCATAAGGATCCTATTTTCTTACAGGACCACGACATGTACAACAAGATACACTCACCACAACGCCAACATATCGGCGATACTGACGGATATACACCAACTTTAAAATCGTGTGAGCCTCACGTTCAACTGGCTCCCTAACAGGACGCTTTGCTGATCTACAGTTGTTTACAGACTTGTCATCCCAAACATAATGTTTTTTAAACCAACACTCCGAGTACCATAAACACTATAGGAATACCCTGCCACCCTTAGAAGCCATTTTGAGGAGTCAAACCGTTTTAGAACGGTTTGACTTCATACCTAGGGATCACTTTCTGCTGCTCCCTGCCTCCACTACAACCGAGAACCAGAAACCGAGCTAAGCTCTGCAGTGCAGACTGTGATACTGAATTGAATGTAAGGGTGAATAATTCAGGATGTGCCTTATTTTTTTCCCAACTCGCCAATTTTGGGCTGAACTTGATCATCTCACCACCATTCATTGTTCAATGAATAAAATCCATGTGTGTTGGTGTCTCAGCGAGTGCAGGCATTTTATTACCAACAACTAGCTAGAGTGGACTTGCTAGTTTTGTGGGTACGTGCAGCTGTCTCTCACAGCCGCCACCATCTATATCCTGTGGACTTTCTTCATGCGTGAGAGTACAACACTGGGGTCTGTTAAGGATCCCCTGAGATCGCAGGACGATGCCTGGATCCCGTAGTTGTCACTTGTGAGGGCTGGTGGAATTGGACAAAAGTTGACGGCAGAGCTCCCCCTTTTGTCAACATTCAGGTTTGTCAATAAGGCAAGGTAGTCTGTACTTTGAAAAATGACAGACTATTTTTTTCCAAGTGAATAAATATGTGGGATGGCTACTGCACTAATGGCGCCCTTTAGTGGTCATTTTAAGAACTACTTTTCAGCAAATTATCATTTATCGAGTTCAATTCTCTGATGCCAAAGTACTATTTTTGTCTTTTTTGTTGTTGTCTTTTTTTCCTTAATCCAGGGCTGAGTAACTCTGCAGATCCTGCTTTTTATGGACTGCATCTCCCTTCATCCAAGTGGTAATGTGATTTCTAGTGTAACTGCAACTATAGGAGGAGAGGTGCCAAGCATTGCCAACCACTGTGTGTTTACTGTGCTGGTTCTAAAGTTCATTCTATCATATATAACAATGTGGCAAAAAGCAGCAGTTACCAATTTTCTAAAGCAATGAAGATTAGGGATTCTGAGGAGTATTCATTAGGCAAACATCCAATGAGTGCAATCAGCAATGTTTTTTTAAATTTATTATTTAAAAAAAAAAAATCTTTATTTTTGATATGCAAGTTTTAACAACAAGCCTGTGTTGCCACAACAGCAGTCACAAGCATAACATCATCTTACATTTCCAAACATGGCAAGTGCAAGATCTGCACAATTTTATAATTTGAAGCAGAAATGGTACAATCAGCAATGTTTTTACGCAACATCCTTGTCAAACATTGCCGAGTTCATTCGTTGGATGGATTATTCTGTGACTCTTAAAAGTAGCCACAAAATTATGCAGAAAATGTAAAGAGTTAAAAATTGCTCAACCAATAGCTAACCTCACATAAGTAAGATGTGCTAAAATCAAGAAAGTCACAGTGGCCATCTCCGCAGACGGTCCGCATTTTTTTGTTTCTGCTAACCTATACTGAATTGTCATAATTTTTTTTTGTATGGTTTTGTTACCCATAGCGTAACACAAATGAATATGTTGCCACTCTAAAAATTTTGTTTTTAAATTTACATTTATTACTCAAGGTTCTTCATTCCTCCATCTGATATTAGTACGGAATATGTGCGAAGTAAAAATACTACTGTACACAAAAGGTAGTTGATACCTGGAATAGCCTTCCAGTGGAAACTGTAAACAGAGCTGGGTTAAGATTGCTAAGATTCCAGGCTGAAGCCCCTCGCAGAGCTCGGGCCTAATGTGTTATCTGGCACTGGCAATGAAGGCTAACAGTTATATTGAACATGCAGTATATACAGGGTATAACCTTCCAGTAGAAGTTGTAAAGGCTAACCTTGATATAGAAAGGTTAGTAGGTATCTGGCTTGGCTTGGCCTTCTAGTGGAAGCAGAAGCAGTAAAGACTAACAGTGATATAGAAAGGGTAGTAGATACCTGGAATTGCCTTACAGTGGATGCAGTAAAGGCCAACAGTAATATAGAGAGTGTAGTAGAATTGAAAGCACTGTTCTGTAAATGTAATAAGACAGCCCAGCATCAGTAAGGTTTTCAGGAAAAGTAAGCCTGTAACATTATCTGCCATAAATGGGTCTAGATTGGTTCCTGAACTAATTTAGTTTAAAAGATAGATACATTGTTAGCTAGATACACAGATAGATAGATAGATAGATACATTGATAGCTAGATACACAGATAGATAGATAGATAGATAGATACATTGATAGATAGATACATACATAGATAGATACATAGATACATAGATACATTGATATATAGATACATAGATAGATACATAGATAGATACATAGATACATAGATAGATAGATAGATACATAGATTGATAGATATATAGATACATAGATTGATAGATATATAGATACATCGATAGATAGATATATAGATAGATACATAGATAGATAGATATATAGATAGATACATATATTGATATATAGATACATCGATAGATAGATACATAGATACATTGATAGATAGATACATACATACATAGATAGATACATAGATTGATAGATACATTGATAGATAGATACATAGATAGATACATAGATAGATACACAGATTTATAGATATATAGATTGATAGATACATCGATAGATAGATAGATACATAGATAGATAGATAGATAGATAGATACATTGATAGATAGATACATAGATAGATAGATAGATAGATACATAGATAGATACATAGATTTATAGCTATATAGATTGATAGATACATCGATAGATAGATACATAGATTGATAGATAAATATATAGATAGATACATCAATAGATAGATACATATATACATAGATTGATAGATATATAGATTGATAGATACATAGATACATCGATATATACATCGATTAATAGATATATAGATACATCGATAGATAGATACATAGATTGATATATATATATATAGATTGATAGATGCATCGATAGATAAATACATACATAGATAGATACATAGATTGATAGATATATAGATTGATAGATGCATCGATAGATAGATAGATACATAGATTGATAGATAGATACATAGATACATCAATAGATAGATACATATATACATAGATTGATAGATATATAGATTGATAGATACATAGATACATCGATAGATACATAGATTGATAGATATATAGATACATCGATAGATAGTTACATAGATTAATTGATAGATAGATACATAGATAGATAGATACATACATACCGTGTTTCCCCGAAAATAAGACCTACCCCGAAAATAAGCCCTATCTGAATTTTCGGGGTGGGCTGCAATATAAGCCCTACCCCGAAAATAAGACCTAGGCATTTTACCTTTGCGGCCCGGCGGGACTTCTATGGGAAGGTGGGACCTTCTTCTATGAGGAGGAAGGGGAGGAGCGTTGCGGACCGCGGCATCGCGCAGCGTGATGATGACGTGCGCAGCGTGATGACGACGTGCGCAGCGCCGTCAGTCTGCCTTCACGGATCTTCAGCGGAAGGATCCATTCCGGGCGGAGAGGCACCAGTGGTCGGACTCTTTGAACTGTGAGTAGATACCGGTATTTTATGTCTGGGACTTAATTAATTAAAGGGGGGGTGAATTAATTAAAGGGGGGTGAATTAATTAAAGGGGGGGGTGAATTAATTAAAGGGGGGGTGGATTAATTAAAGGGGGGTGGATTAATTAAAGAGGGGGTGGATTAATTAAAGGGGTGGTTGATTAATTAAAGGGGTGGTGGATTAATTAGAGGGGGTGGATTTATTAAAGGGGGGTGGATTAATTAGAGGGGGGTGGATTTATTAAAGGATGGGTGGATTTATTAAAGGGGGGTGGATTAATTAAAGGGGGGGTGGATTAATTAGAGGGGGGTGGATTTATTAAAGGGGGGTGGATTAATTAAAGGGGGGGTGGATTAATTAGAGGGGGGTGGATTTATTAAAGGGGGGTGGATTAATTAGAGGGGGGTGGATTTATTAAAGGGGGGTGGATTAATTAGAGGGGGGTGGATTTATTAAAGGATGGGTGGATTTATTAAAGGGGGGTGGATTAATTAAAGGGGGGGTGGATTAATTAAAGGGGGGGTTCAATGTACATACCGGTACCGTAAATAAATAAGCCCTACCCTGAAAATAAGCCCTAGTGTGTTTTTTGTGACTAAAATTAATATAAGACCCGGTCTTATTTTCGGAGAAACACGGTAGATAGATACATCAATAGATAGATACATACATACATAGATAGATACATAGATTGATAGATACATCGATAGATAGTAGATAGATACATAGATTGATAGATACATCGATAGATAGTAGATAGATACATAGATTGATAGATACATAGATAGATACATAGATTGAGAGATATATAGATACATCGATAGATACATTGATTGATTGATAGATACATCGATATATAGATAGATACGTAGATTGATAGATATATAGATACATCAATAGATAGATACATTGATAGAAAGATTGATAGATACATCGATAGAAAGATACATTGATAGATAGATCAATACATAGGGAAACATCGACACATAGAACCATCGATAGATAGATCGATACAAAGATAGAAACATCGCTAGATAGATCAATACATAGATAGATCGATCAATAAATAGATAGATATAAACATAGATAGATCAATACATAGATAGAAACATCGATAGATAGATAGATAGAAACATTGATAGATAGATAGAAACATCGATAGATAGATAGATAGATAGATAGAAACATTGATCGATAGATAGGTAGATAGATAGAAACATCGATATATAGATAGAAACATTGATAGATGGATTGATAGATAGAAACATCGATATACAGGTAGAAACATCGATAGATAAACAGAAACATAGATAGACGGATAGATAGACACATCGATCGATAGATAGATAGATAAATAGATGTCGGGGCAAGGAATAGAGTATGGCCCTCTGTCATGTGTCCTAACAGCGGTAAAGGTATGTCTGAAAAGGAAAGAAACTGGGCTAGACTGAAAAACATTGATTTCTAAAAGGATGGGGGAATGATCCGTGTCCAGCAGGTAGTTGAGGTGGGAGTAGAAGGTTATTTAGGTCTCTTACCACATACCAAATTGAAATTAAGACTATTCAGGTTAACCTTTCTAGATATAAACACTGTACTACATTTCCGAGCTGAGATATAAAGTTTTTCGAACAGTTACTAAATGCTAGGAGAAAATGTAACCAGATGATCTTTTTGTTGCCAATCCTGATCGTGAAATATACTTACATCCCAGTGGTGGACCTACTGCTGTCGCAGGGGTTGCAAGTGCGAACGGGCTGTCACTCCAGGGGGCCCGGCCGCCTTGTGGACTCCTGTGACCGGGGTGCCCGCCGCCATGTGGTGCTGTCCACAGGGCCACACGTGTAGGGGCCCATTGAATGACCCATGCTGTTAGGGCCACCCGATGCAGGGGCCTGTCAGTAAGCGGGTCATCTGTATGTTTGTCATTAGGTATTTGTGTATCTGCATGTGTGTCTGTATGTGTTTCTGTGTATCCACACTTGTGTCAGTGTGTGTATCTGTATGTGTGTTAGTGTTTGTATCTGTACGTCTGTGTATGTATCTGTATGTGTTATATGGTGTGTATCTGCATGTGTGTCTGTGTAACTGTCACCCTCACAATAACTTCCCCAATCCTGTCACTCACCCATGCTATACTGACCTCCAACCGCTCTGCCATATGCACCCTATCACACTCACCTTCTCTAGCACTGTCACACTCCCCCCTGCCCCCCAATCTTGTCACACTCATTCTCCATCACCCTGCCACACTCACCCTGCCACACTCACCCCTCCAATTCTGCCATACTTACCCCCCCCAAACCATGCCACACTCACCCTGGGGCTTGGGGGGGGGGGGGGGGGGGAGATGTATGGTGGGGAGGTGCGCAGGGCAATGTTCGCATCGGGTCCCCATGGTTTCCAGTTACACCTCTGTTACATCCTACTGAGGTTAAGCTTCATGCCAACCCAGACTGACTCTTTATATTCCTGGATTGTATTGCAGACCCTGTATATGAGCTCTGGAATGGTCACGATGCTGACCTAATCTGGATTCTGGCTACGAATTTGTCTCACTGGCTAGCTGCTCATGTAGACATAAAATTCCAGAGCTTCAACCTCTGGGGCTGGATGTGTTACTTCATTCACTCAGGCAGGTAAAGGTGATACAGTTTTGCTTTGATAAGAAAATACATTGCCATGGTAACAGAAGTAGAATGTAGAACTTGCACACACAAATACATATGTATTTATACTTATACCAACATTGTAAATTCATTTAGCCACTGTGCTTTCATACACATACTTATTGCTGGCATTTATAAAGCGCCAACATATTCCGCAGCGCTGAATATGTAAACCTCTACATAGATTAAGCACAGGCATTTACACACTTTCATATAAATACACACATACAGACACGCATAGGCATGTACAAGCATTCACACACAAAGACTTGCACAGCATGATACACTGGAAAACAAAAAGCCATTTTTGGAAGAGGTACTCGGGTTCTACATGCCTTACCGTAAAGTGTTCCCCAGACAGAAATTAAAGGTTTTAATACCCACTACTTTAGGGAAATAAAAAAAAGTATATATTGGCCCTGGGTTTATGTTCAGAAAGCCATGGGTTTCTTAAAAGAACACCCCATGCACTCCAGGCACCATAACTACTACATCACACCAATGTTAGTAGTCAAACTGCTTGCCAGTGGTTTGACTTGTTACCCATTGAGTACCGGGCGCCAATCACTACCACCGTTCGGAGCCAGATGCTTCATGCACAGCCAATTCCTTTGCAGAAATCCTGCACCCCTGAGCTTAACTCAATACAGAGATCTTCCAGCGGGGGAGGTGACTGGCACCCGTAAGACCCCAAGTACATTGTCAAACAGTTAGCAAACAGTTTAACTACTTACAAGAAGGGAGTGCCAGGGCGCTCCTGACACCATAACCACTGCAGTGTGCTGTAGTTGTTATGGTCATTGGAACGTTCCTTTAATTGAGGGAAGGTCTTTCATTCTGCATTGATTGTCGTAGAAGGCACTTGATGGGCACCTGTTAGCACTGAATTGTGGGAAATGTAGTTTATAACAAGTCCAGTGCTGAACGTGGTCCCTCACTGCTACAGAGTTCAATTTCCAACTTTTTAGATTTCTTTCCTTTGTTCAACCAGCAGGTGGCACTAGACTGAATACATGGCTGTTTCGTACTGAAGGCAAAGAGAAACATCTCACCCCATCACAGCTAGATGGCAGTCTCCGTTAGCTATAGCTGTCATGCTACAAAGAGGAAATGATTAAGAATTTGGAATTACTGTATGAAATGTAACAAACATGCTTTAGTTACATAACACATGACGCTACACACACAATAAGTGTTACAATTAAGCAGGATGTTGTTATTGTGGATATTCATAGCTGGATAAACATAGTGACCAGTCTGTTAAATACAAACTTCACAGCTTTATGTCACCTTGAAAACCTCAAGAGCTTAAAAAACATGTGACATATATTTTTAAAGGCTCGACTGTTCTTTAAATATGACTAAAGGAGAACTGTCCCTCCCAGTAGAGTGACATAACCCAATGTCTAAAGGTTAGCCATGGGCTGTGCTATTTATTTAATATAAAAATAATTTGCACTGCCACGTTCTAGCATGAGAATGGCACATATTGGCATACGATGCAAATGAGATATCACATTACAAATCACATGATGTCGAGCAGGTGGACCTGCAAATGTGTCTGCACGTGTAAAGCATCGTGGAAATAATTCACAATAGCGAAAGTGCTTTTAACCCCTTAAGGACCAAACTTCTGGAATAAAAGGGAATCATGACATGTTACACATGTCATGTGTCCTTAAGGGGGTTAAGGCCGTAAGGAAGCAGATTCCTGACCGCAACTATACACCATAAGGGCTTGTTTTCAATCTTGCCGATACCTTTTAAAGGGCCAGTTGCTATTTGTTAAAGGGCCTTATGCTACTGTTATTGAGTAGCAGCTGTTAACCAACAGCGACATTTCTAAGTTGGTGGCAGGGAGATACTAGCTGCCACTACTGAAAGTCATTCACTACCAGGTGGCTAATGGCCCCCATTATTCTCTACGGGAGCCGCAACGCGCAACTCTCTACCTAGCTGCCGCTAAACCTCAAAATATAAAACTAGCCTCTTGGCTAGTGTAAAGAAGTTAACAGCTTATACATGTTGTAGAAAAAGAAAACATTGATGGAATTATTTGTGAGGGTTGAAGAGTGCGATGACTGTAGGGGCTTAGAAGTGTGAACGGAGGGGGAGGGGGGGGAGGGGGAGCAAAATGCATCTCGGCCTCTGCAGCTATAAATCTTTGCATCAGCTTTGTGTGAAAACAGTTTTCCTTATTCCTCATCAACCCTGATTAATCATTAAAGGGACTCTAGTGTGTAAGGAATACACTATTGTGGTCCTGCCCTCCATCGCACCCCTTCCCCACAGCAACTACAGGGTTAAAAAAATTAGTCACTTATCCGATTCCAGAGCCGACAATTATATGACAGGGGACTAATGCGTATGCCCGGTGAGCGTTGCTGCAATGCTTTCCTATGAGGATTTTACTGACGATGGATGTCCTCATGTAGAGCGTCAGTTAGGCGACCAAAAGTCGGTAAGCCAACAGGAAGTGCCTGATTGACAGCCACAAGAGGCAGTCTCAGTACCGCAATGTAATCATTGCAGATTGTCAGTCAATAATTAACATTGTGGGGTTAAGTGGACAGGGACACTGCCCCCAGAACACTTCAATGAGTTGAAGTGATTTGGGTGACAATAGTGTCCCTTTAAATAATGGATCATACCAAAGCAGTACAGTTGGAGAGATGCAGTTAATACAAACAAAAAAACATTACTGATTGCACAAACCTACCAAACATTGTCAAAAAGACAACAGAGTTGTCAGTTGGACATCCACCCTCTGTTTGGACAAATAAGTGTACTCTAGAGGCAGCTTCTTTCTGTCCCACCTATGTGCGTGTCCTGTTTCCATTCCTTGTATTGTTAGAACATGTTCTTAGAATCAGGGTTTTAAACACATGTTGTACATAGTGTGCACTTCAAATATTCACCACAGTGCCTGCCTGAGTCACCCCAGTGTGTACTTCACACTATTAGTCACCACAGAAAAAAAAAAAAGTTCTCTTACCATGGATATTGACCTCTGTCCTCTCTTTGTCTTTGTCTTTAGGACTGTAGTATTAGTAGGTAGGTAGACTTGACACAGGGAGTATAGCCATTAGCAGCAAGTCTTTTCTAAAACAAGAATGGTACCTAGTGTTTACCAAGAACCTCCTAAATGTAACCTATATGTTAAAAGCAAGTCACAAGTGAGCTATAAAGTAAAGAAATTAAAGGAAAGCTGTGTAATACAGGCGCTTACAAAGATGGTTCAATACAGTGCCGCTACAACACTCTAGTGGGGATCCCTCTCACCCACCTTAAATATAGAACACCAAAAAACACAGGAAAAAAGCGAGAAAGAAATTCAACTTAAGAGTGGAGCATATAGATAAATGGATTGGACACCTACCCTAACAAGGGTTGTCTGGTCCTTTCCTTACAGTGGATTCTTTTTATCCAGTTTGCATACATCCATTTATCTATACGCTCCACTCTTAAGGTGAATTGCTTCCGGCCTTTTTCCTGTTTTTTTGGTGTTCCATAAAGTAAAGAAATCCCTATAATTATACCAGTTAGTAATTAGAAATTACTGATGTACTTATCTGAGATGGTTATAAAACAAAGTTTAGAGCCATAGAGGCAGGTGGACATCTGCAGGTCTGCCTTTAACTGGTAAATGTGGATTTGAACAACTGACAACCTAATCTGGTTAAATTATAGGCTTCCATGTCATTTGTCATCACCAGGCTTCCCAACCGTTCCGATTTCGGCTGGACAGTCCAGATTTTCGGGTCCTGTTCTGCTGTTCCAACCTTGTTTCCTAGTGTCCCTAAAAGTACTATCCCCAACAAGGATAGACTCGCTTGTGCTGTGCTCAGGGCATTTGGACCCCCGCAGACAGCACGGAATCAGTGCTCCTTGCCTGCTGATTAACAGGCAGCTTGGTATAGCCAGTGAAGCCAATTTTGTCACCGTCAAGCCACCTTTTACCTCTCCCACTAACGTTTCCCTTCACAGGGTGCCAAGAGTGGGAGGTATGCATCACCAGAAGGAGAGAGTTCATATTAAACCTCTGTAAATAAAGTGGCAGACCCAGGGAGACGCTGTGTATAAATACTTTTTACTTTGTGTTTAGGGAAATAGAGTATAAATTCCATACACCGTGTATACTGTCGTCATCTCGCAAGGAAGGAGTTTAAGTCACATCCGTAGTCACTAAAACGGTACTCTTGCATATGTGCAATTTGTAAGGAAGGTGTTCAGTGAAAAGAGGCTGAACCTTGGCTGGGCCCAGTGAACGTTGTCATGGTACGGATAAAATTAAATAAGCGAGAACCTGCTCTAACTCCTGTGAGGAACAGGAAACGGGTCTGGCTGATAGGAAGGGGTCGTTCTATTTATACTAATTTCAGAGTTCTATTTTCTGTCCTTTCTGCTGTGAGGGGAGGAGATAACACATGGGTTAATGCTGCCATGATTTGACAAGGACATTTTTTTATCAATGCTATTATAATTTTCATTCACCATTCACCAAGCTACAAGTTAAAGTTCCTAATACGCATCAGCCTGTCGTTCTGAGTGTTATGCACAGGCAGAACTTCGGAGAATGACAGCGTGGAAACAACCTGCCGTATATCATTGGCAAAAACACTAAAAACGTCCTTAACCTCTGAAACCTCATTGCAAGCCAAGCCATTTGTCCCTAGATGGACAAGTGCATCCAATTCCCCTTCCTGCTTTGCTCGCTTAACAATATTACAAATAAGTCTCCTGTCTCTGTGAGCAGTAGCTCCGGGAAGACATCTCACAAGACTACCATTGTCCATCTCCACACCTCTTATGATAGAATCCCCCAACAACAACTGCTTTCTATTAGGCCTCACCATAGTCTCCAAGCCTCTCTCCACAACACCACTAGCCTCAGTGCCTCTCTCCACAACACCACTAGCCTCAGTGCCTCTCTCCACAACACCACTAGCCTCAGTGCCTCTCTCCACAACGCCACTAGCCTCAGTGCCTCTCTCCAAAACACCACTACCCTCAGTGCCTGAGCCTGTCTCCACAACACCACTACTCTCGGTGCCTGAGATTGTCTCCACAACACCACTACACTCGGTGCCTGAGAATGTCTCCACAACACCACGACACTTGGTGCCGAGCCTGTCTCCACAACACCACTACACTCGGCGCCTTAGCCTGTCTCCACCACACCACTACAGTCGGTGCCTGACCTTGTTTCCATAACACCATTACACCTAGTGCCTGAGCCTGTCTCCACAAAACCATTACACTCAGTGCCTGAGCCTGTCTCCATAACACCACTACACTCAGTGCCTGAGCCTGTCTCCATAACACCACTACACTCAGTGCCTGAGCCTGTCTCCATAACACCACTACTCTTAGTGCCTGAGCCTGTCTCCATAACACCACTACACTTAGTGCCTGAGCCTGCCTCTACAAAACCACTACATTCGGTGCCTGAGCCTGTCTCCACAACACCACTACACTCGGCGCCTTAGCCTGTCTCCACCACACCACTACAGTCGGTGCCTGACCTTGTTTCCATAACACCATTACACCTAGTGCCTGAGCCTGTCTCCACAAAACCATTACACTCAGTGCCTGAGCCTGTCTCCATAACACCACTACACTCAGTGCCTGAGCCTGTCTCCATAACACCACTACACTCAGTGCCTGAGCCTGTCTCCATAACACCACTACACTTAGTGCCTGAGCCTGTCTCCATAACACCACTACACTTAGTGCCTGAGCCTGCCTCTACAAAACCACTACATTCGGTGCCTGAGCCTGTCTCCATAACACCACTACACTTAGTGCCTGAGCCTGTCTCCATAACACCACTACACTTAGTGCCTGAGCCTGTCTCTACAAAACCACTACATTCGGTGCCTGAGCCTGTCTCCATAACACCACTACACTTAGTGCCTGAGCCTGTCTCCACAAAACCACTACACTCGGTGCCTGAGCCTGTCTCCATAACACCACTACACTTAGTGCCTGAGCCTGTCTCCACAAACCCACTACATTCGGTGCCTGAGCCTGTCCCCATAACACCACTACACTCAGTGCCTGAGCTTGTCTCCATAACACCACTACACTCAGTGCCTGAGCCTGTCTCCATAAAAATAAAAGAAGAAGGTCTCTGCCTGAGCTAAATGTTGCAGTGCAGGGTTCAGCTTATTAGCTGAGATATCACAGCCAAAGAGCTAGCCCTTTAAGCACATGAGTGCTTACAACAACTGCTGCTTAGAAGCTTCAGAATCTTTGTCATCAGTAGTGGAGGTGGTAAAAAAACATCCGGCCGACCTAGGTATAAAACCAAATTGTTCTAAAAGGGTTTACTCCTTACAATGGTCCTGGCACCACAACCACTGCAGAGAGCTGTAGTGGTTATGATTTTTGGAGATTTCATTTCATATACCTTGTGAAATGGCAACATTGGGCCAGAATCAGGGCCGTCTATAATATGATTAGGACCCTGGGCAATGCATTTTCTTGGGCCCCCTGGGCCCTGCCCCTCCTATCCCTCCCCCCAATTACGCCCAATGCGCAATCACACTGACAGACGTACTGGCACATACAGACACAGACAGACATTAAAACATTCACAGATACACACTGACACACAAATATATACTGGCAGACATACTGACACACACAGACATACATACACACACACACAGACACATACACTGGCAGACATACTGACAGATATACTGACACACACAGATACATACACTGACAGACGTATTGACACACACACAGGCATACTGACACACACACAGGCATACTGACACACACACAGACAGACGTACTGGCACATACACACAGACAGACTTTAAAACATTCACAGATACATACTGACACACACATACACTGACACACAATTATATACTGGCAGACATACTGACACACACACAACAGACATACATACATACACACACAGGCACATACACTGACAGATATACTGACACACACAGACACATACACTGACAGACGTATTGACACACACACACACACACACACACAGACATACATACCCACACAGACACATACACTGACAGATATACTGACACACACAGACAGACATACATACACACACAGACACAGACACATACACATACACTGACACACACAGACACATACACTGACAGATGTATTGACACACACACACACACAGACAGACATACATACACACACAGACACATACACTGACACACACAGACACATACACTGACAGATGTATTGACACACACACACACAGACACATACACTGACAGAAGTATTGACACACACACACACACAGGCATACTGACATACACATAGACAGACATACTGACACACACAGGCCTACTGACATATACAAACACACATACATACATACACAGACAGACATACTGACACACACAAGCATACATTTAGCCACCCTCCAGGTTCTTACCTTTTCCTGGAGGGTGGTTTCCCTGGGGTCCAGTGGCAGGCTGAGGCAGATGGGAGTTCTCCTCTGGAACTCCCCTCCGTGCCATTCTCCTCCCGCGCGGCTGTGCTCTCCGTCGGGAGGAAGTGACGTCACTTCCTCCCAGCCGGTACAGGAAGGGGCCCGGTCGCGCTGTTTAAGCGTCACAGCGCCAGACCGGGCCCCTGCTCACACATGCTCTCCGGGTGGCCCTTAGTGCATGAGCCACCCGGGGAGCCTCCTCAGCCTGCGGGCCGGTGCGGCTCTGTGCAGCCGTACCGCCGGGTCCAAGGGGGGCTGCGCAAATCGCGGGGCCCACGGGGCAGCTACTCTGGGCCCCCCAGGAGCTACTGGGCCCGGGGCAGCTGCCCCGTTTGCCCCGCGTTAAAGACGGCCCTGGCCAGAATTGGAGAAATTAATGTAATATAAAAATTAAAGAAGTTTAATGATATCCAGCTATCAGTCCTGTCCTAATGTGTTTTACACCCCACCTCCTATAGAATGTAAGCTCGATTGAGCAGGGTCCTCTTCAACCTATTGTTCCTGTAAGTTTATTTGTAATTGTTCTATTTATAGTTAAATCCCCCATCTCATAATATTGTATAGCGCTACGGAATCTGTTGGCGCTATATAAATGGCAATAATAATAATAATCACTACTTGTCTGTCTGTCTCTCTGCATGTCTGTCTGTCCATCGCCAATGATTTGAACCAAGTAGTTTTACTGTTGGTATTTTGGAGAGAAGTCTATTCACAGTGATTCATTGTTTTCCTTCAACTCCTCTTTAATTATTCAGCAAGTGATGACTCTGATGGTAATGGCATAACGTAGGCAGCGTTAATTGAATATTTTGTGTTTGAAGTCAATCTCTAGGAGAGGGGCTGCTATAGCTTCACATCCCATGGAAATGGCTGTGCCATTAAGGAACTCTGAGTTTTGGACATAGATAAATCATATTTATTAATCCCTATCGATGAATTATTTAGAACAATGTATTTTGATTGCCTGAATACATACATTATCGTAGCTCGTAAAATTAATGGAACATTAACTAAAAACTGAGTAATTAAACCAGGATGGACCTCGGTTGGAACTGTATGTGAAAGGGATCTATTGGGAAGAGTTTATTTTTAGCTTTTTTTGAGTGTTTTGAGTTGGACATTTTTTTTCTCAACTACAATATTGTACCTTGTCACGTCTTCACAGTTTTAACCTGGGAATTAGCGCAGGGATAAGCCTATAATTATCTAACAAATACGGATAGAAGATAAAGATCCTCACCGCATGTTTGTAAAGAAGTGCGGAACATGTAAGTGCTGGTGGAGATCTTTGCTTGGTCTTATGTTAGGAAAAAATGTTGCATTACGGAATTAAAAGCATTTTTAGAGTGATAAGAGTGTCAAATCGTTTCTTCCACTAAGGCAGGGTTCTCCAAACTCTGGTTCTCCGAATGTCGCTGAACTACAACTCCCATTGATTCTTTGAATGAAATAGATAGCCAGAGAATCATGGGAGTTGTAGTTCAGCAACATCTGGAGGGCCAGAATTCGAAGAAGCCTGCAGTAAGGAATAAGCCTGTTGGGTTATGATGGAACAGGAGAGATATAGTGCATATCCCTTGGCCAGACCTTCATAGATGGTAGACTTGGAGGCTTGAAGGCATGGAAGTCACTAAGTTTTAGGTCGAAATAACCAGACCGGAAAATGTTCAAATATTGTTATATTGATCGAAACTTTCTGATTCCTATTTAAGGTCTTCATATTGCCTTATTTTGAACCCTTCAGTATTGCTTAAATGTGCGACCAATCAAAATTTTGTTAGGTAATTAATATTTTTCTTCCCAGCAGGAATTTACCAGAACAATTAAGGAAGGATTTCCAGTGAAAGTCTATTGTTTCTTAAATCCTGTGACAGTAAAAGTATGTCTCTGGCTTATATCTTAATGGGCATTATTCCTGGAAGCTCGAAGATGCAAGTTAACACTTCACGTGCCAGACTGGTGAATGCTTCAAAATCTAGCTTTAAATATGTGCCACTGTGATGGTTCAAGAATGCGTTCATCTACTAAACAATGCATTGTCGTAAATAAATAGCTAATATGGAAGATTTGATCTAAAACAGTTTAACTGGAAATAAAATTCCTGGAATTTCCACCTTTTGCAAGTCAGTTGTCACAAGTCACTGGAATTATTCCCAACCCGGGAACTGCGGGGTATTTACTTGGGAATCAAATATTTATTTTTTTATATCTTAGTAGCAAATTTAGAAAAATAGTTCAAAATATTTGGAGAATTGTTTCCATGTGAATTGCTTTTGAAACATCATGCTGGGTTTGACATCCTGTGCTTATTCTGAACCCCAATCAGTATTATGGCCCCGTATCACAGGGACAGTTTTTAAGCTGCAAACCCCCATGGCGTTTCCTTACCTAGCACAGTGCCAGAGACTGCTAATGGTATCACCAATCGGCTTTGGTGCATGTGTGCCAGGATATTTCATGTAACCTAATGTGTTTTGAATTCCTGCCAAATACTTTACCAGTTGAATTATTTAAAAAAAAAAAATCAAAATGAAGTTGTTATGGTGCCAAGAGGCTAAGATGTATTTTCCTTCTGTCTCTTTTTACTCTTTACCCCCATAAGGATAAGGATATTGTATATTAGCGTAAACCACGTGAATGATATGCAGATACCCTAACAATTTCAACAACATTTGTAGTGAACCCCTAAATTGGTTTAGGAGCTGCTGGTGAAACATCCAGTGCAACTACAAACGCGTTTCGCAAACTTATTTTGATACTTTATTTGATTAATTACCGGTACACACATTGCTACTTTGGGATTTTTTAGACAAGATAATGGTTCTATGTTACACTGTACTTAGTATCTATATAGTGATCTGGCTATTAAGAGGTCGGACTATTCATCTTGTTGGGAATCCCTTGGACAATCCTGGTCTGTCAACTGGGCAAGTTGGATCCTCAGTTTCTTTTAGATCCAACAGTTTATTGCTCAATCCTGTACTAACTGGTTTATTTCTGTGTGTTGCATCAGAGCAGGTTGAGACATTCTGGCAGACTGGAAGATGGAATTAAATATAATATATCATATTAAACTATCATTCAGAATGGCACTGCATTTCCAACATTAGATTCTGAAACAATGAAGATTGACACAATGGTTCGCTATTTTGTATATTAGCGTAAACCTTGTGAATGATATGCAGATACCCTAACAATTTCAACAACATTTGTAGTGAACCCCTAAATTGGTTTAGGAGCTGCTGGTGAAACACCCAGTGGAACTACAAACGCGTTTCGCAAACTTTTTTTTTTCTTTTTATCCACAACTGCCATGGGTGGGAATTATTGAGAAAACTACCCTTGTCATGTTTAAGATGGTTTTTGTTTTTTATTTATATGTTGTTTTTTCTACGCAAAGACTTGATGACATCAGCTTACAACAGAACAAATAATTTGATGTTATCTTATTAAACCTGTTTGGTGAGTTAGACAGCTTTGACTGAAGATTGACTATATTGGGAATTTCTGGATGCACACCGCAAAGGTGAGAACATTTTGTAACCCCTCTAGGCCATACGATCCTTTCTTCCTTATTATTGGCTAATTGCAGAATTTTTCCATTGTCTATACATCCACTTATACACCCTGTTCCAAATTATTATTCAAATTATATTTTTCTCATTTACCTAAATAATTGAGGTAAATAACAGTCAGCATAATTCTCATGTTATCAACTATTAAGAGTACAATTTAATATTTTTTTTTTTAATTCTTTATTTTATTTGTGCGTCAAGTTACAACAAGCGTGCAGAGCCACAACAGCAGCTGCAGGCATTTATATAGCATTGCAAAGTGTGGCAGTTTAAGCAGCACATTTTTGTATATATATATATATATATAAGATGAAAATCACAGGTTATGCAACATTGGTAGTTTGCAGTAAACATGCTAGGCTAAACATGCAAATGACACAGTTAGGTAATCTTATGCGGTATGAAACGTAGATTCCATGTTGAGAAACAATAAAGTGAACAAACTTTTAATGCATGGTAATCAGGCTTAAATTATATGGCTAGTATTTGCTAAGCAGGCAACAGAATCTTTAAGCGTGGGAATCTTCCAAGCGGGTCAGCCACTGAGCTGTGGTTGCGCACAACAATCAATAATCAAGCTAGGTACCTGGTGTGTCGGTATGTAATATATCATGCTGGGTGTACTCGGGTGTGTGATTAGGCTGGTACATGCTGTGCTCTATCTCAGGCTAGCTTCGTGTGTATGCGTATCAGGTGTGCACATAAATCGCACAGCAAAGCAGCAGGCCCTAGGAGCCACGGCCTCCGCCTCCCCTCCCTACGCTGGTGTGTGGCTTGGGTCTGGCCTGATGTCCCCTGTTCAGGCTTGGCAGTGAGTGCGGTGGGTGCGTGTGATCCGCTGGGCTGGTATGTATTTATGCTCGGTGTGTGTCTTATGTGTGCATCTGCATTGTGTCATGGGTACTCTGGCAACAGACAGGTTACTTGTTGGTAAGCCGCTAGTTCAATGCTCATCTTCGGCGAACATACGATACTGGTGTCAAAGTTCTCTTTGAGCATAGCCATGCTCAGGGTTGGAGCACAGGCAAGCCTGACACCTGTAGGTAGGTAGTCCAGTTTGCGGCCTGTTTCTTTGGCTGTCTGTGCTCGTGTGCCTTAAAGTCCTGGCTCAACCTATGCCCTGGCTCGGTATCAGGCTCAGGGGGTGGTGTGAGGACCGGAGGCAGTTTTCAGGCAGTTCCTCCCCATAGCCCCGGGCTTTCTTGAAGACCTGCACCTTTTGGCCTTGTACCCGGACACTCACGTGGGAGGCCGAGGTCTTCCCCCGCAGGGGCCGGCTGTGGATTCTGGTGTTCAATCGCCGCCTGTGGCGTCGGATCTTCAGCGGTGGTGGCCGGTGTTCTGGGAGTACATCCCCGGTGGTCTTCGGCTCAGATGGGCCCGTCGTGTGGGTTTGCAGAGTTCTAGTGGAAAGAACGCCCTGGGTGGTCCCTCTCATCTCCCGCCTTCTTTCCGACCACTTATTTTTGGTGGTTGATGCTTTAATTGCCGCCCGGTGTGCAGGGAGCTTGTTCCAGGAGCTGTTGTTTGCCTCAGCTCTGCAGTGTTGCCCAGCGTCCGCACCACTCTGTGCACGAGGCAGTCGGTAGGCAGCCATCTTGGGGTGCATCGTCCGGGCTGCGATTCTCCACAGGGTGGGGGTCAGAGCACAGTTGTGCATCTCAGCGGTCTACCATGAGGACCGGGATGACCCCCGCCGGTCATGGAGGGGGGGAGCGGAGCAGAGCGCCGTTCAGAGAACTGGGGGAGCGGCCGTCTCACCCCAGCTCAAGCCTTCCTAGGCCACAGACCTCAATCGGGTTACTTTGAAGCCGTATGGAAACTGGGGGGTACCCCCGTGTTCACCGTCAGCTGGTGAGTATTTGAAGATTAGGGCTGTAACTGTAGCTGCTACGGTTCGCTGTTAGCACCGATATTCTGGTTCTGGTGCAGGAGCTCAGACGAGACGCGTCTGATCCGATCTGCGGTCAGGCTCCGCCCCCCACAATTTAAAATTTTATTGAACATACCTCCTAATGATAACAGTATTTTTTTAAACATAAAAAACTTACAATGCACTGTTCCAAATTATTACGCACAGTAAGTTTCAAAACACTTTATAGGTTGTAAAGAACTGAAAATTTACATTTCTTGTGTTTGCAGCATATTTACTGAAATCAAAAGCTATTTCAATCAAACTTATAACAACATTTTAACTTTTTAAACATTTTAACAGGTCACGTTACATTTTAACATAGGACCCCTTATTTGATAGCAGCTTCACAAGTCTTGTATCCATTGAACTTGTGAGTTTTTGGACAGTTTCTGCTTGAATTTGTTTGCAAGATGTAGAATGACTTCACCACCGCCTTGCTGACGTCGCAGCCTTGTTGGAACAGTGTGGCCGTCCACCAACCATTCACTACTCCATCCACCTGGACCATCCAGGGTTGCACGGCACTCATCAGTGAACAGGACTGTTTGAAAATTAGTCTTCACATATTTTTCTGCCCAATGCAGCCGTTTTTGCTTGTGAGCATTGGTTAGTGGTGGCCGAATAGAAGGTTTATGCAGAGCAAGACTCTGGAGGACTCTACACCTTGATGTCCGTGGGACTGCAGAGGCACCAGCAGCTTCAAATATCTGTTTGCTGCTATGTAATGGTATTTTAGCAGCTGCTCTCTTGATCCGAAGCATGGATCTGGCAGAAATCTTCCTCAATGTGCCTTTATCTGCACGAACCCATCTGTGCTCTGAATCAGCCACAAATCTCTTAATAGTGCGATGATCACGCATAAGTTTTCGTGAAATATCTAATGTTTTCATACCTCGTCCAAGGCATTGAACTATTTCACTCTTATAGGCAGCAGAGAGATCCTTTTTCTTCCCCATATTGCATGAAACGGTGCTCTGCTTAGTAATTTAGAACACCCTCCTTTAGTAGTTTTTCCTTAAAGGAACACTATAGTCACCTAAATTACTTTAGCTAAATAAAGCAGTTTTAGTGTATAGATCATTCCCCTGCAATTTCACTGCTCAATTCACTGTCATTTAGGAGTTAAATCACTTTGTTTCTGTTTATGCAGCCCTAGCCACACCTCCCCTGGCTATGATTGACAGAGCTTGCATGAAAAAAAAAACTGGTTTCAAGTTCAAACAGATGTAAGTTACCTTAAACAATTGTATCTCTTTCTCTGTAAATTGAACTTTAATTACATATAGGAGGCTCTTGCAGGGTCTAGCAAACTATTAACATAGCAGGGGATAAGAAAATCTTAATTAAACAGAACTTGCAATAAAGAAAGCCTAAATAGGGCTCTCTTTACAGGAAGTGTTTATGGAAGGCTGTGCAAGTCACATGCAGGGAGGTGTGACTAGGGTTCATAAACAAAGGGATTTAACTCCTAAATGGCAGAGGATTGAGCAGTGAGGCTGCAGGGGCATGTTCTATACACCAAAACTGCTTCATTAAGCTAAAGTTGTTCAGGTGACTATAGTGTCCCTTTAACCCCTTAACCCCTTAAGGACCAAACTTCTGGAATAAAATGGAATCATGACGTGTCAGACATGTCATGTGTCCTTAAGGGGTTAAGGACCAAACTTCTGGAGTAAAAGGGAGTCATGACATGTCACACATGTCATGTGTCCTTAAGGGGTTAAATTGGGCTCACCTGGCAATCTAATTATCACAGGTGTCTGAGATTGTTTTCAGTGATCAAAAGAGCCCTGAGACACAATGCCCTCCATGAGTTAAACTAAAAAACAAAATATTTAATCTTTGTGACACAAATAGAATTTGCATAGTAATTTGGAACAGGGTGTACATATAGTAAACAAGATCCACATTTTATACCTATACTGAAATAGCAAAATCACAAGCAAATGTAAAGCTTCAATGTTATAACTGGCTAAAATTTGAATCGGTAATATTGCCAAGAGCAGCTGCATGCAAAACATTGAGGGATTCCACCCTCCGAATTATATAAAGGGATCCTTGTGGCTGCCCAGTCTATGCCAGCAGTGGGAAACCACAACTATTGTACACATGTCACATGACATCATGTAGCTACCACGTTCGTCTCAGCATGCACTGAGTATGGAATATATATCCACTATATAAATGAAATCGAAGCTGTAAATAGGTGAACTCTTAAGGTGTATGGGCACATTCTTCAAGAGTTATTTACGAACGTGAGAAAAGTGAAGAATTCAAAGTGAAATTAAAATTGAAATCCAAAAGCAGCCAAACTGGAAGTATTTACGTTAGAAATTCACTTTGAATCCCCGATAGCGCTCACTTTTAGTGAATAGAGTTTTGTATAGAATGGGAAGATTCTCAGCGTGAATGGACAGAGCATCATAGTAACAGAATGAATGGGCAGATCCACAAGGTCTCCGTGTTAATGAGCAGATTCTCACTGTCACAATTGTGACCGTTATGGCAGTTAGTGTTCTAGGTTTGGTGTTTAGGGTTTTGGGAGTTAGAATCTTGGGAGTCATGGCAAGGGTTCTGGGAGACGGGCTAATAATACGGGAATTATCATTAGGAGTTTGGAAAACGTGATATTGTTATAAAGCTATTGTGACGAGTTCTGAAAGATGTACACAATACTATAATAGAATGTTCCACGACAGCTGCAAAGCTATAGTTTACCTACTCCTGCAAGGATGGATGTATCATGATGGAAAAATAAACAAGGAGAATGGAAAATTCACACAAAGGTCAGATGAGAAATGTAAATATATTAGTCAGTGACAATCAGTCTATTTATAGATTTTGTTTGGATCCCAGTCAGTGCCGTGAGGAGGTACTCATTTGTTTGTAGTGTCGCACTGCGCTATTGAATAATTCCATTCTGCCACTTGTAACTTAACGAATATCACTTTTTTTCCATGCAGTTAGAAGGTACATGAAAAGTGCTGCCTTGTTGTATGTATCATTCATTCATGCTGAAGAGTTTTAATTAAACACAGCATATTATTTTACATACTGAAAATCAGCTTATGCAGTTTCCATCAGGAAAATGGTGGCAGGTCTGGAAACTCTACATTGGAGCCTTTTTTGAAGGAAAAAAAAAAGTGGTTTTATCTAAAAACAATTACCCTATTCTGCAAACCCCTGAAAACAAGTTCAGCCTCATTATCCGTGTTTTCACATTATTTTCCTTTGGAAACTCAGTTGGAGATCCGAAGAGAATACCTGCAAATTCACTAGTTACGGTTTCACAATACACTTCCCGTATGCTACCACTAACAGGGTTATTCACTAGAGTAAGACTTCAAAGTGATTTTCAAAGGTAAGGTTAAAATAGTCACTCTGGAAAGAGTCTCTTACTTAGCTATGCTTTCATATCAGCTACTCTGACCTTAAATTTGAAATTTACTTTGAATTCTCACTATCGTAAATAACCTTGTAATGCATTTTACCACGGTTTAGATTTGTTCATTTTCTTCAAATTTTGCTTTGGCAACCAATCTACTGAAACTCGATCAGCTATCAATTCATGCACCATGTGACACAGCAATAAGGAAAATGAGGATAGACTTTTTATTTAACAGTTCTTTAACATTGTGCTCATATCCAGAACACTTTGCAATTTATGCAAAAATAACATTGGTAATTATACAAACAAGGGATAAATATTTAGAGACATTGAAACAATAGGAGATGAGATCCCTTCCCGTGAGCTATCTGGTTTAACGTGAAATGTACCCTTAAATATAATAACATGATCCGTCTTCACATTCAATAAAATTCCATCCATACATTGTGCTACACAAATTGGTAGTTTAAACCTAATTCCTACTTTTATTTTTATTTTTACCCTCTTAACCTGTACGGCACAACAGTAAAGGTAAAATATACGACATCTAGTAATTTTTTTAATAAAAAATGTGCAACAATTTGTGTTTCTCGAATAGACTTCATTGATGGATCCATGGTAATTATCATATCTGTGTCTATAGTGGGGATTCACTATAGAATGATTTAAAGGAGCAGTCTAAGCAACATTGAGAGAGTGTTAGCCCAGAATTCTCTGACAATCAAAGCAGTCTAGTTTGCATACTAAATTGCAGGAAGTGTGAATATTGCATACTAAATTGCAGGAAGTGCGAATATTGCATACTAAATTGCAGGAAGTGCGAATATTGCATACGACATTGCAGGAAGTGCGAGTACCGCTTTATAAGTGCAGCCAATATGGGGCCGGTACGTAGGTGTCAGGAAGAACTTTGGTTTACATCAAACTTTCCTTCATTGGTTTGATATTAGACTGGGCACGGTATCGTAGCTATGTTGCTTTGAGAGCCCCTTTAATGTTTGGACGAGGAGTGATCAATATCCCTTTCCAATAAATCTTTCCAGGGACTCTGATTATTACACGGGCTTAGTTATGGACATCTGAAATGCAGTTTTAAAAACAAACATGATAAAAAAAAAAGTTTAATAAGGTTCTACCTTCACACAACACACAGTGGATGAATACACTGTTATTTGTGCAAAATAGAATCTGTTGGGATCATCGTCATTTTATGAAAATTGTTAGAGTAAAAAAAATCTCAGTGGCATCAGCTAATATATGTAAGGAGAAGTAAAGTAACTATGGATGTACTGAGGCAGGCTGGAGTCCAGAATACAAGATCAGCCTTGCTGAGAATCCTTCCAACTTCATGGGGAACATCATGGAATCCTGTCATTTATATGAGATGGCACCTTAGTGAAACTGAAATTAAACTACACTAGTCAAAGTGTGTTTTTGAATCTGGATGTTTTCACGCAGTAGAACTGATGATAAAGTTGGTTCCATGTGTGCTTTGGTCATAGGTCACAGTTTTTGTTCCGGGTTCTGGAATTTTGTAGACTTTGATGGACTTCGAGTGCACCTGCATGACCGTAGGACTAAGGACACCATATACAAGGGCACAAGCGTCCAGCCAATGATTTAGACTAGTATCCTTCTTCTGAAATAGGACCAAACTGAAATCCCTGAGGTGCAGACTTGGTAACCACTTCCATAAGGTAGGAAGAGCTAGAAATCTTGTCTGAAAATAATAAAATCAAGTACATATAGTTTTGTGTAAAGTCATTTACATATTGAGGTAAACAAAGAAAAAAAATCCTTCATATGAAAAAAGATTGTCTGTGCTCCGGATCCAGAATGCCTTAAATCCTACACGAACAGTTATCTCGTTGTCCAAAATAATGTGCAATTTTGTGAATCCACCACATACCCATAATTTTTTTTAACTAAATTACACTTTTTATACCAAAAGCATTTTTACGAATTTGGGATAAGAGAGGACCAAATTTAGTGCAAACTACAGCCATTGTAAAATGAAAAGTCCATGGCTGGGCTGATTTTTATGAATCCGTGATGACTACCTTCTTGCATGTAAAAACGTATGTTGTTCAGCTATCCTGTTCCATTTTAATGGGGTGGTGGCTTCCATCTTATTAAGTAATGGGATGGTCTGGCGGACCTCTTCTTGTGCGGGCATAAAGTGCTTTCCATTGTAGAATATCCTTCATTGACTCCTGCAGAAAAAAACGATTAACAAAAATAGTTAGTTCCTAAGCCGAATAGGAATTCTAATTCACAGCAATTACATGGTATGGGAGTAACATGTATTTATACACCTTGAAGTGATAATCAAGTCAAATGAGAATTTATAGAATTAAATCATCACATTTTGGTTTGTTTTCTTGTCTATTTCTTCTAAGTTCTATAAGGTGTCTAGAAAAAGTATTTATATAGTAACTAGCTCTGCCCCTTTAAGTACCATCTGTATCCTCCGGGTGGCTCAAGATGGTCGCTCAGATGTTGCTGAATTACAAATCCCAGGACACTCAGCCTAAATTCAGAATATAACTAAAATGTATGATCCATATTGTATGAAAAACATTGGTGATTAAATTTAAAATTCATACAAAAAGACACGTTAGAATTGTATTCTCTAAACCGTGAATAGTAATTATTTTAAATCTGTGAGTAATCACTACATATTAGTTTTTTTTTTTTTGTAATGATTTTTAGTTTAACTGAAAACCAAATTGCACAAAGGCTAAAATACACAGAAAAAGGAGACCCTTGAAACAAGGGGATCCTGAGAAGCAGCTTTGGACACGGAAAGGGCACTTGAATGCCTGGTAACAGGAAAGAGAGAGAGAGTAGTAGGAGAGAAAGCAGGTAAAAAAATAATAATAACCTATGCGATACCCCCACCTGATACCACTAGCAAACTAAAGGGTCACCTAATGAAAAACTACTAAAGTGCTACCTAAATAAAGTGTAAAGCAAACATAAGAAAAAAATAAAGTGTTTGCTTTACACTTTATTTAGGTAGCACTTTAGTAGTTTTTCATTAGGTGACCCTTTAGTTTGCTAGTGGTATCAGGTATTTAGCTAGCTTGCCTTAGTCCAGGTGGATGTTTCCACAGGCTATACTATATTAGGCAGCTATTGGAGAGGTTTTTGGGGGTTTTTTCGTCTGTTACCTCCTTATAGTCCCTGTGTTGGGCTACTTATTACTACTCTGTATAAGTATGGTATATTAAGGAAGTTGGGGGTATCGCATAGGTTATTATTATTTTTTTACCTGCTTTCTCTCCTACTACTCTCTCTCTCTTTCCTGTTACCAGGCATTCAAGTGCCCTTTCTGTGTCCAAAGCTGCTTCTCAGGATCCCCTTGTTTCAAGGGTCTCCTTTTTCTGTGTATTTTTTCTGGGTTACCCCCTATCTCGCAGCTTTGAGGTAGGCTATGCATAGGGTTTTTTTCAATATTTTACATATGTTTATGTGAATTATTGCATCTACCCTATTCATCATTCGTTCTCTTGTACAAAGGCTAAAATAGTCGATCTGTGCCCATAGCGGAGTTAGATAATTGCTTTCTACTGAAATATATTTCCCTCCATTTTGAATTTTGTTTTTCAGTTCAATTGAACACAATGTTTAGTGAATAATATCTATTCTTTGCATCTGTACCAGCATTGTTTGTCGCTGTGGACTGAACGCACATAAAAAATCATTAAAAATATTGACATACTTGTTAAAGCTAACCACGTAATTTACCCTCAAAGGAACGATTGATAAAAATAGATACAAAGCATATTTATTTTCCAACACACCCTTTTGTGGTGAATTCACTTTGGGTTAAGTGTCACTTTACATAGAAGTTTATGACGGCAGACAGATATGTAGCTTTCTGCGTTGGTGAAATTATACGTCTAATCTATCGATTCTTCAAAATACTGTGATCTACTGCGTTGATAACTGAAGGAATCACGTAGGAGTGCTATAAGCCGCCACAACCACTACAACCCATGATGATTTTCATCTTGGCTGATGTTTTGGTTTTGTGACACACAATTTCTGGGCAGTTTGATGCAAAATGATGTTCCCAAACCCCAGGGGTCAATAGACCAGCTCCTTTCTCCTATACGGCTGATGCAGACATGATACCTTTTTATATTTGGACAGAATTCATTTTGCCAGTCAACGAGCTCAACCAATAAATGCAAAACTGGACAAAATTGATATTAATAATCTGTGAGTGTAAAGTAGGCATGATTGGAAAAAATAAAATGTTTAATAGTTTGACTTTTTTTGTTTTTTGGGATTCTTGTAATGCTGCAGAATAAATTTGGAGCCAGTCAAATGCTTCCCTGATGCTATTACGTGAAGAATAATCATTTGCCTGTACTTCTCAGTATTGAAGAGACCATTCATTCTGAACACATTCACAACCCCACAAGCAGAAATGCAGTCCCAAACGTGCAAGGAACCTCCACCATGGTTCAATGTGGCCTGCAGATATTTGTTGTTGTTGTCCTCCAGCCCTTTGGTGAATAACTTCCTTTTGCTACAGCCGAATAGTTTAAAATGGACTCACCAGTCCAGAGCACCTGTTGCCATTTATCTGCACCCTAGCTCCTGTGTTTAAGTGCATAGTTGAGCAATGCCAGAACTAATGTACAGAGGGGCCCTAGTACAATAGATGTTTTGGGGCCCCGCTCTAGCGCCAGAGTGGCCAAAAGGTAGAGCCTCATCTGTCGTACAACACCCTCAATGCTATACCCGCTGGGGATCTACCATTTGCGCATCCTTGCAGGGTTGTATTTGTGAGCAATGTTTGTACATGTGAACGAAGGCCTGTTTTTTTTTTTTTTTATATATTCTTTATTTTTTCGTGCAGCATATAACAAGATGGCCTGTACCGCCACAACAACAGAAAACAGGCGCAATTTGTGCATAATAAACATTTACATGGCAGATAGAGTCCAGCACTTTTATAAATTAAGTGGAGTATAGCTATTGTGTCCTTGGTAGTAGGCTACGGTGGTTCTGGTAGTGAGGTCTCCAGGGGCACAGGGTTGTACTGGTGAGTTGGGGATAACGTGAGCTTATCGTGTGAGAGACTCGTTTGGGGGGGGGCACAGTGAGATTTCTTATGTGGGTAGGCTGGTCTGCGTGTCAGAGCCCCTACGCGTATGAGTAGGTAAGTCCTCGTTCTAGGCAGAGGTAAAAGTGTGGTCTACTTTCTTTTAGACTAGGGAGGAGGGGGTGTCTCTATTGCGGCCCTCGGTCTGGTCCCCTGTTAGTATGGGTTCATCTGGGGTCTCAATGGTGGGCCTTAAAGAACCATGACTGTAGGTAGTCGTTTATATGTGGAGGGGGAGTGTTGTCATAATGTAAAGGGTCATGTTGTAAAGGGTAGCGGCAATAATGAAAACAAAATTAAAAGCAATAACGACAAGAACAATGACAGGTTGCAGTACTGTAGATCAAAGTTCAGCACTTAGTGTATACAATCTGTGGACCCGTTGGGAAATGGCAAGTCCGGTCACTTGGGCGCTGTTTCCAGGCTTCCCCTGAGGAGCGTATTCTTATTTTAAAGGATAGCGGCAATGATAGCGGCAATAATAAAAACCAAAATAAAAGCAATGTTAACAATAACAATGACAGTTTGCGGTAAGGTAAATCAAAGTTCAGAGCTGAGCGTAGTCAGTCTGTGGACCCGTTACGGAATGGCACGTCCAGCCACGTGGTTGTTGTGCTCAGGTATCCCCTCTGGCATGCGGTTTGCGTTGTGCTGAGCGAGGAGTGAACTCCGGTACGGTGGAGGGGTTTATACCTGCCAGGCTCGTCATGTTTGGCCTTACTGCTCCATGCAGGCTCAGGTGTTGCATATGTTGTTCCAGTTCCTGGTAATTCGTTGCTCTGTATGTCGCACCTTGATGGTTGAAGGATAGGGCTCTCGGGAACCCCCATCGGTAGGGGATGTCCCTAGCCCGCAGTGTCTGCAGCAGTGGCTGTAGGGTCTTGCGCCATGCGATGGTGCCTCTGGTGAGGTCCGGGTACAACGATAAGGTAGACCCCTCAAACACTAGAGGAGAGTGTCCACGAGCTGCTGTACGGATCGAGATCTTGTCTTGCAGTGTTGGGAACCGGATGATCAGGTCCGCCGTCGCCTCTGCTGGTGCAGATGTTGGTTTCGGCAATCGGAACATGCTCTCTGGCTTGATCGCCTTCGCTTGTTTCGGCGGCAGCAGGGTATTGAGCAGACGTCTGATATAGTGCGGTAAGTCTGTTGGGTTCACTGAGTCTGGAATACCCCTTATTTTCAAGTTGGTGCTTCGCCTGCGTTCCTCCAGGGCTTCTGTTCTGTCTGCCGTAGCTTTTTGTCTCTGTTGAAGCTCAGCCAGTGCTTGTTCCACAGCTGTGAGTCTGGAGTCTTGTGTGTCCGTCTTTACCTCTAGGAGGGTTATTTTTTGCACGGCTCCGTCTATGGCGTCCTTGTAGTGGGCCATGTCCGCCGCTATATTTGCTCGTAATTCCGCGAGCATGTCTTTAAGTTGGGCGGCTGTGACAGGGTCTCCTGTAGCCGGTGGCGTGGCTTTAGGCACTGCTGGCTGATTATTCGAGGCCTTTACCCCGGGGTTGTAGGAGAGATCTTCCGAGGAGTACGAGGATCCCTCGTCTCCCGACGCCATTTTGTCCCATGCTGGTCTTTGAGAGCCCCGCAGCATCTCGCCAATATCGTGGCAGAAGGGGCCTCTATCCGCCCTTTGTTTTTTATTTTTCCGACCCATTACACTCTCATGTAGTGGTGTGACAGTTTGGTGTCGGGTCCTGGCACTTTTTCCGTCTTTTTACCGCAGTTTTTAGCTCGGTAGCTCGGAGCTCAGGGAAAGTGTGGCCGCTCCGTTCGGCTGCTAGCTCCGCCGAAGGCCTGTTTTTGTATAGAGTGTATGTGTGTGCAGGTAGGGTGTATTTGTGTGTACTGTTTGCATTTGAATGCAGGGGTGTGTTTGTTTGTAATGTTGGCTTTTAAGTTCAGGTATGTCTGTGTGTAGTGTTGGTGTTTGAATGAAGGGGTGTTTGTATATAATTTTACCGTTTTAATACAGGAGAGTGTTTGTATATCCTTTTACTGTTTTAATATGTTTGTATTTGTTTATAATTTAACTTTTTTAATACAGGGGTGTGTTTGTATGTAGTGTTGTCTTTGAAATGTGGGTGTACATTTTGTGTAGTTTTTGCCAATTCTAAGATGGTGGCCCTACGGGACATATTCCTATTGTGAAGGGTAGTTAGCGTTTGTTATCTTCTGCACGAAGTTCCCTTGGCCGACCACTTTGTCTACGCTCAACGTTGTAGTTTTCTTCAGAAGAGCTTGGACAGCACATCCGGTATCTCTGTCTGCGTTGAAACGTCTGCCTGGGAGAGACCTTGTGGATGTGCTCAGTCTTGCCACGGTGTATGAGACAGTTTTCACTTAATAATTGTGTTTAACCCCTCAAGGACGGTGGGCGTGCTATGCCGTCCTTAGGGACCTGGCTCTAAACGCCAGGGGGCGGTATAGCACGTCCCCGCCGTCCTTTGTACTTACGGGTCGCCGGCAATCTCACACCGGCGATTGCGGTATGGGGACTCATCTGGGAGGCAAGGGAGTCCCCCTCCTTCCTCTCCAGCCCTCCTGGGCCAAGTGATCACGAGGCCCTTGCGAGGACCTCACGATCACATGGACGGCATAGCTGTCCAAGGCAGTGCCAACAAGGGGAGTGCATGTAATGGCAGGTACTCCCCCTGCTGCCTGAAAAAAATAATAATAAAAGTTTAATACAGTTTAAAATTACTTATCTATTATATATATGATCTAAGTATATATATATGCACATATATATACATACACATAAATACACACACTGTCTAAGTGTATTTTAATATTAATATATATATATTAATTTCAAAGTACACGTACAATGATATTGATTAAATATATATAATTATCAATAAATATATATTTAATATATATATATGTGTAATTTTGTTCTAGCTGTATTTTAAAATAAATATATATAGATATTAAAATACACGTAGAACGAAAGAATATATATCTCTATATACATAAGTATATACCACTATATATATATCTATACCTATATATAAATAAAAATAATTGTAAAAAATTATATACATATATATATATATATATATATATATACACACACACACACACACACACATATATATATATATCATGATCCTGATGAAAGTCCACATGTTGGACTGAAACGTTGATCTGTTTTATGGAACCGAATAAAAGCTAAGTTTTAAGGAATATCCGTGAGTGCAGCCATCTCTTTTTGTATGTATGGACTACAGCCCAGGTATTGCACCCGGTTTTTGGACATTACAGCAGCCTGAGTGCAAGGTATTGTACATTTTTATATATATATATATATATATATATATATATATATATATATATATACACACATACACACATATATAATAATTCTACGTATATATTTATGTAATAATGTTACATAATTAGGTAATTTTATTAATTACAATTTGCGGGACCTGCCTGACAACCCAGGCCGAAAGTCCAGGGAATTTAATTTGCTAGCACTATATTTAACCCTGTAACTTTCCAAGACACCATAAAACCTGTACATGGGGGGTACTGATTTACTCGGAAGACTTTGCTGAACACAAATATTAATGTTTCAAAACAGTAAAATGTATTACAACGATGATATCATCAATGAAAGTGAATTTTTTTGCAATTTTCACACACAATGGCACTTACACAGACACTATAAATGTTGTGATACATTTTACTGTTTTGAAACACTAATATTTGTGTTCAGCGAAGTCTCCTGAGTAAAACAGTACCCCTCATGTACAGGTTTTATGGTGTTTTCAAAAGTTACAAAGTCACTTTTAGTAGCCACTTAGTCACAAACACTGGCCAAAATTGGCGTTCAAATTAGTTTTTTGCATTTTTCACACACAAACAAATATTAACTTAGGCCAGTGTTTGTGACTAAGTGGCTACTAAAAAAGACTGGCCATACCCCATTTCCAATACCTTGGGTTGTCTACTATTGCAAATGGTATGCCATGATGGGGGATTTTCATTCCTGGGCTACCATACGGACTCAAAGGCAACGTAACCAATCTGACGAATTTCAATGTGAAAAAACTGAAATGGAAGCCTTATATTTGACTTATATCTGAAAATGTAACATGATAGATTTTACCATGTAACGTCCCAAAACACCATAAAACCGGCTTTACATGTGAGACATCGCTGAATACAAATATGTGTATTTTATTGCAGTAAAAGCAAACAGTATTATGACATTCAGGGGGGCGGAGCCTGACGTGTTCAGTCTGAGCTCCTGCTCCAGGGCCCGAAATTCAGAGCTAACTGGAGGTCAACCGCGAGCATCTACCCATGACGGTGACCACACTGACCCCCAAGACCCTGCCCGGCACCGACAGGGGCCCGGAGCTCGCAGGAGCTTGAGTCGGGACGAGAGGGCCTCTCTCCTGGGTCTCCGGCCGGCATCTCACCCCCCCTCTGGACCGGGGGGCCATCCCGGTCTGCAAGGGTGCTAAACATCTTACCAAGCCAGGCCTAAACAACCGCCCAGACGCAAAATACCCACCGGGCAACGCTTCACAAGATGGCCGCAGCACGCCAGCCATGTGCGCGAAAAGACAATTTGCCCGAGCGGTTAGAGGAGGAGCTCACCCAGCACAATCAGATCATCATGACGGCCTGCCCCAGGGCTATGCCGGCAGACTACACTGAACAAATAAAGGTACAGGCCAGGGGCATCAATCAGGGGGAAAATAAGATGCACTCAGAGCGGGACCCCATGGAACAAAACCTATAAAGCAACCCCACAGGGGCCAACAGCCCTAGAGCAGCCTTCCCCGCAGGGACCGGAACACCAAGCCACCCACCCTGCACCCAGCCAGCAATAACCTACCCCACCAGCCCGGACCTAAGCCACCGCACCTATCACCACAGGCCAACGAAACGCAGGAGGGCACCACCGCGCCACTGGGGCACATGAGGCGCCTACCAAGCACCGGAGTGGGATGACACTCCTGACGGGGAACCCAGAGACTGCACCACATAATATCCACGGCTCCAGCTACACCCCATGACAACCCTGAATCACACGCTTGCCAAACACACATAATGAACAGCTCCAATGAACTCAGTCGTTTATGATAAGCTTGCTCCTGGACCCCACGATAAGCGTTCAACCTGCTTACCCAGCGGACTATGTCCGAGAGGAGACATGGTTTGTTAAGCATACCCTGTTCACTGATGTTCAATCCATGCTCGCAACTCACCCTCAGTTAAAGCATAAACTATGCACTGTCTAGCGTATACCTTCAGAGGGAGTGTGAGGGGACTATGTACCAGCTCTATAGCTACCTGGAACAGGTCTTGCGGTAGTTATGTTGCAGCCATCTCGTGACAAAGCCTTACTTAATGTTTATAATGCGATCACATTCTTTGGTGGTTTCACCCCATATGTATGAGCGCCCTAGGTAAACAACTAATGCCATAAAAGCGACTGTACCCAATCTTTAGTATTACACAGCGACGTCTCAATGAAGCAGAAATGTCTAGATAATAAAGCGATGACAATCGACATAAAAAAATTAATATTAAACTTAAGCTACTGTTCTCACTCACTTAAGCAGTCCACTATGATAGATGTAGTTATAGCATGTACCTAGCCTGTAATGTTAACCTAAAAATGGTGCGTTTACTCTGCATGCTGTACAGCAGTGACCAAAAATGTATTTTCAACTTTTTTTGCGAATGCTGTTGTGGCATTGCTGACATGCGAATGTTATTTCATGCACAGCAAAAATAAAGAATTTCAAAGAAAAAAGTATTATGACATTCACAGTTAAAATGTCACGTAGAACTAAAATTGTAAAAAAAAATTCTTATTTTCTCCCATTTTTAAAATATTTTATTCATATTAAATTATGTTTAAAATGATGTTAAATGAAAGCCCTGTTTCCCCTGAATAAAATGATATATAATAAGTGTAGGGGCACATAATATGAAAGAGGTGAATTACGCCTGAACAGACATGTAGCGCAAATTCAAGTTTTTGTTTACGTTTTGTTTTGATCACAACGTGTACATTTGGCTCAGGCCTTAAGTTGTTAAACCTTCACTTGATGATAATTAGCGCTTGTTTTGTATAATTGTGCACCTAATTATATGTCTACAAATGATCTTTGCAAGTGTACATAGAAGAATCGATGCTGTTTTAAGGACATTAACATATTAATGAGGGCCTTATAATTTTATTCTGTTTACTCACTTTGAGATTCGTTAATTGATACAAATTAAACTAAACAATTAAAATGTTTACTTTCTTAAAACATTCTTACTTTAGAGCATGTTTTACTAGTTTATAAACTGTTTGCACATTAAAGGGACACTCCAGGCACCCAGACCCCTTCTGCCCGTTGGAGTAGTCTGGGTGCCAACTCCCACTACCCTTAACCCTGCAAGTGTAATTATTGCAGTTTTTTTTATAAACTGCAATAATTACCTTGCAGGGTTAACTCCTCCTCTAGTGGTTGTCTACTTTTGTGAACATTTAAGACCCTGAGTGCTAGCATCTATTTGAACTGTATAATTTGTGCTGCTGAGCACCGGGCAATATCCACAGGAGAGCTGGAGTGCAACTCCCATCAACTTTTTTGTATATATATATATATATATATATTATCAAAGTACACGTACAATGATATTGATTTAAATATTTGTTTATTGCATAGCAAATTTAATTCGTTTCAACTGTTCTGTATATATTTGTTTATTGCATGTGAATTTTGCAGTTGTTTGTGTAAACTGGCACTTTACAATAAATGTTGCACTGAATTTTCTGTGAAATATATATTTATTTTTTTGAGGGGGGGGGGGGGGGGTGTCAGTGGATCTTGGGTGAGTTCACACACTTTTTTTCCCAGGACTTGACCGCTGAGCGGCGGCGAGAAGAAACCACCGCCGAGGGACATCGGCGGGGTCTCAGGTAAGTGACCTGAAGGGGTTTTCACCCGTTCGTCTACCTGGGATGGGAGCTGGGAGGGAGAGGGGACCTGCAGTGCCAGGAAAACAGATTGTTTTCCTGGCACTGGAGTTTCCCTTTAATGTGCGTATATTTATTGTTATTTTTTTTTTTTATTTCCTACATTAATTCTTCCTTGCTTGGTGTGCTCTGTATAAACTCTGTAATTATTTCAATATTGAAAGAAAAAAAAATCCTCATAAATTGTTTGGAACAAACCAGTACCCATGTACTCCTTGCACCATAACCACTACAAGGGGCTGTAATATCTATGGTCCTTCAAGATGGTCGTTTTTTTTTTTCTTCTGAACCCGAAGAGCAAGCTTTCAAACTGTTCAAAAGACGCCGACTATTATAGTTAACAAAAACTCTTTTCCAGGATGTCATGACTAAAGAAAAACACCTGAGCCATGTGAAGATTTTTCACATTGTTCAAAAAAAAATCTTGTTAAACCGGGATAATGTGTTATCTTAGCGACACAAATGTCAAAGGCTGATCTTTCATGCGGGTTAACACTGTGTGTGCCAGCGTGATGTGAAATGGAACTCGTGTGGTTTTACACAGTTGTACAGCACACACAAACGGTTAACTTGTTGCCTTTCCATAATATACTGATTTTAGCTCATCAAAAAAGTATTCTACAGCGGCAGAAATATTTAACGATGGCTGGGTGGCTATGAATACAGAATCCAGCAACAGAAATTATGGAAGGCAAAAATATACCCTTTTACGCCTATTTTTAACAAACACAGCTTTCCATATATTTTTTTTGTATGTTTTATAAATACACATATAATTACACAAATTGGTTTATTCAATAAGCAGCAAATTGTAGTGATTTGAAAACGGAATTAAAGCAACATTTAGGCAGCCAATAGCTGAAGTGGACTAATTTTCAAACTCGGCTATAGTCCGAACTTGTCTATTTTAGCTTAAACTTCCAAATCCCTTTTCATGTCATTAGAATTCGAGGTTTAGTGAATAAACACCTTTTAATGTTTTCCGACATTCCCTATAAATCAGAGCTTTCTTTACCAGAATCCTGTTTTACAGTCAGATTCAGCTGGTCCCTTCAAATTGTTCTGCAGTTGCAAATGTCATGTTTTAATGCATAACTTTAAAACAAACGTTTACAGCAGGTTGACGTGGTTTTCACCTGAGTAATGAGGTTTTAAGCTGTGATGCAGCCATCGTGAAATTAAATCACAATTGTTAAAGTCATAAAATGGTATAAATAGATATAATATAAAAGACAAAAGCTAAACAAAGCATGTGATGCACAGAGCCACTCAGAACTTGAGATTCCCACAGTCAGCCTGTTTCCAAGTTTAACAGCACGGTAAACTCTACTTGGTGGTATTATTGAGAAGACCAACACAAAACACTCCTTTATAATACTGTACAGGTTATTATTTGAGAGGACTTCAATAATAAACAAACAGTTTTAGTACCATAGAGTAGTGCACAAGAGGCATTGCGTAAGAACTGTCAATACTACCATAGAGTTTTGTCTGAGAGGGATAGTCTAAGAAACACAGTTGATAGTACCATAATGTGTTGTCTGGGGGCACTAATATAAGAAACACACTCTATTGATATATAGAATATTGCCCCACAGGACAATTATATTGTACCCCAAATTGTTGTCCAAAATGATGTAATAAACAAATACGTACAAAAACAGCAACAATGGACACTGTACATAGCTATAGTACATCCTCCACTGCTGACAGGAAATCCCACCACTTTTCCTCTGTAGCTGTTAAAAGAGACAGGAGAAGTGTGTCCAATCAGGTAATTTCTCATCTCTATACACGTTTTCAACTATTTTACCGCATCTTTACTATTTTGGCTTAAAGGAATTCTACACAAATCCCAGTTTAGGTAAAAACAAACGAATTTGGACCTGAATGGAGTCCGTCATTAAAAAAAAAAAGAATCCGCTCTTCCAATGATGGGCTCAGCGTGTGAAAAGCCATAACGTCATATCTGAAAACTTGGAATGATAGGATTATTTTTTACCGTGAAATGTGGATGTCGAACGTAGAAGTTACACCTTCAGTCCGAACTCTTTGTAGGGTACCTCCACATTGCCCGTGTACCATAGCATCCAAAACACCAGACTTAAAGCGATAATCATGGATCCCGTTATAAGAAAGAAATCGAAAGATTGAAGACCGGCAAATATTCCAACGAGAAGCATGATGATTCCAACTATGTCAAATATGATGGCCGCTATGAAGCAAAAAGCACAGCGGCCGGTGACTTTCGACATCTTTACCATGTTGACAACATTGGAGCCAACAAGGATTAGCGATCACAGCCTACAATGTCCCTGGCTGTGAAATGCAGATGATTGCAAGCAAAGTTGTTTAAGTAAGCACGCACACACCTTTCATTACAATAGCATTTTAAAATGGGTGGAGGTTAACTGTATGGTTACTGAAGCAACGTGTGTGCCTGGACATAGGAAGAGGCAGCACTGTAAAACATGACCTACTCAACTTGTTTTTGCAAACAGCCTGAATTCTTTAAATGCCTAGAGTTGCTCTAAGTCATAGATTGTCGGTGATCAATATTTTAGGCATGTGTAAATGCAGAATCATTGTCGTGTCTAAAAAAAGAACGTGTGCACTAAATCTGCTTTTAGAAAGACATTTAAATATGGGTGAACTATTAGGAATAATATATTAAATCTAATATATTACAGTAATTTCCCTACTTTCTCTACGTTAATAGGTTATGCAGCGGAACCTATGGTATAACCCCTTAAGGACACATAACATGTGTGACATGTCATGATTCCCTTTTATTCCAGAAGTTTGGTCCTTAAGGGGTTAAAACATTTTTTTAATTCTTCTTATCAGGTCTTGTTAAAACTCTTGTAGCAAGGACATTGTTACTCTTCCTTCTGATATTCCTGGGCAATTTAAATAATAATTTCTGACACTAGAAAGGCCAACCCCCGGAGTGGATAAGGAGGGGGGGGGGGCATGACTGCTGCCCAGAGAGGTTGGCATGGCAACAAGTGATACCATGTTTGCGATGCACCTGGACCGGGGACACTGGGAAATACTTACCAGACCACCGGAGAGCTCGCTGAGGGAACCTGGCAGTGCTGTTTCTGGTCACCCTGTTAACATAAAACTGCTGTTAATATTTTTAAACTGCTTTTGGTATTTTTTTTAACACTGCAGTTAATATTTTAAAATCATGGCTCAAGTCCCTGAAATGCCCAGAGAGGGCTATCTTGCAGGCCTACTTACTATCTACCCACGGCGCAGTGTCCTATGCTGCGCTGCTGCACAGTGTCCAAAATGCCCAGAAGTCTCAGGAGCGGTTGGGGCCCACCAGAGGACGTTGGGTCCGCCGTTCCAGGCCGCTATCTAGATTGTCCTCCAGTCCAGTTCGGAGATCCAGGGCTGTGCCACCAGCTATTACCTGTCCGGGGCCAAGTGAGGCTGACCCATGAGTGCTCCCACTGTGGCTTATTCATCACCTGTCTTTTCCAGCGGGGTCTTCGGTTAACGACGGGATAGCGAAGTAGGATAGTCGGGTCCGATACGCTTCGTTTGATCGGGTTCTGGATCTCGTTCGGGAATCAGGACCCAGGGCCCTGATGGCTAAGTCGGACATTCAGTCAGCTTTTCGGTTGCCCCCAGTTCACCCTACCTGTTTTCATTTGTTGGGGTGTCAGTTTTAAGGGGATTTTTTCTATGATATGTGCCTTCCCATGGGTTGCTCGATTTCTTGTTTTTATTTTGAAGTTTTTAGTACTTTGTTGGAATGTCAGGCGAGGGTGTCAGGCTATTCTTCCCTCTTGCACTATCTTGACGATTTCCTGTTCGTCGGTCCGGCACATTCTTCACGGTGTGAGGATTTGTTGGGACAGTTTAGGGCGGTTATGCTAGATTTGGGGGTTCCAGTGGCAGAGGACAAGACAGAGGACCCGAGAGTGGTGAGAGCTTGGTTTTTCATTTGCCTGTGGACAAATTGGGATCCTTACCATCATGGTTGATCAGGTGAGGGGTGCGCGGAAGGTGCAACTTCGGCAGATGCAATCACTGTTGGGCCACTTGAACTTTGCATGTCGGATCATGCCTATGGGTCGGGTGTTTTGTAGGCGGCTGTCTCAAGCTACCATCGGCATTAGTCTTGCCCATCACTTTATCAGGGTTACCAAGTGGCTTATGGACGATTTTTTTTTTTTTTATACATTTCTTCTTCTAATTCAAAATATTAGTTCTTTCAGGGTAATTAAATTATACAGTAAAGCATACGCACATGCAGACACAGACAATCATCTTACTGATGCACACAAATAGGCTCATTGACAGACAATCTCAATGACACACAATGACAAGGTTACTGGCACACACACAATTTAGTACAGACAAACTCTAATATGCACACAAGCTTACTACAGACAAGCTCACTGTCACACACACACGCTCACTACAGACAAGCTCACTGATGCGCACACACTCTCCCTACAGACAAGCCCATTGACACACACATGCTCCCTACGGAAGATCTCACTAACACACAGATTCACTACAGACAAGCTCACTGACACACACAAACTCACTAGCAGGCGCACACACACAGAGGCTCCCTCACTAGCAGATGCGCGCGCACACACACACACACACACAGATGATTGCTCACTCACTAGCAGATGCACACACACAAAGGCAGACAGTCACTGACACCGAGGCAAACATCCACACATACAGAGACAGGCAGACAGTCACACACACAGGCAGGCAGTCACAATCACGCAGACAGTCACACACACCGACCGGGCAGAGCATCCAACGGAGCTACCTACTCTCACCATGATGGCCCATCGGGGACTAGAGCCACCCGAGAGGCAACCCCCAATCACCACCCACACCTGCAAAGGAGAGCATGACGCCAGCAGAAATATGCAGCCCCACACCGGGGAAGGACTCAGCCCCAGTAAAGAGGCAAGTCCGTGGACTAGTGGTAAAGGCTCACAGAAAGTCCCCGAGCAGGAGGGGTGCTTCACCGGCACTGCCCTGTGAAGCTCAAGCGGAGGCACAGGATATCAGGGCGCAGCTGAAGGGGCACGCCGTCATCCTTTCCAGGCACGCCAACAAGACCTCCAGGGTGGGCATTGGCTGAAACGGCATGGACTGTCTCGTTATGTGGCCCACAGCTTTTGACCCGGCTCTCACAGTGTTTTAGATGCTGAACTAATGTAGACAAGTTAAGTCTCCTTCGATAACTGAAACGTACATGTGGCCTAAAATGTTTTGCAGATCGGTCGCTTGAAATGGTGCTGACACAAAATATGATTATTATAACTAGCCTGTGCCTTAAATAGCAGCCAAGAGGACCTACCTAGATAGCACTCATACATTATACTGTATATAACATGCGACTAAACAAGGTTTTTGTCTTGCTTCTGCATGGGCTGTGTATGTCTGACTTAACTTGCCACAGCCTAACCCTAAGAACCCCATTCCAGACACGCTTGGTCTGTAAGACTCGGGCTAACACACCCTTAACCCCTTAAGGACCAAACTTCTGGAATAAAAGGGAATCATGACGTGTCAGACACGTCATGTGTCCTTAAGGGGTTAAACGTAGAGAGATACCTATGTCCAGGTTCAGCATGTGTAAGGTTATAATATGTACCAGATGTTTAAATATTACCACGTTTTATATTACTTATAGGAGGCTATGTCAAACCACGTTTAAACAAATCTCATTAACAAATTCTTGATTGACACACCTATATTTAAGTTTAAGCAAAGTTTAGAATGATTGTTGTATGCACTCGTGTTTCTCACAATATAAAAAAAAAGTGCAAGCTCACTCTAATACCCCAAACGTAACGCTTATTATGGGGCCAGAGGATTGCCGTTGGGGTACCTCAGGCGTGTATGTAATTACTTTATGCACTGGGAAAAAAAAAAAGACATTGTATCATGTCCAAAGTTCTTGTACAAGATTAGCAAACATCATTCATGTTAGCATAGAGGCAGGTTTGGCAGGAGGCATAGAACTTAACAACCCAACTTTATAGGCCTGTTTCTTACACCAGCTGGACAGTTTGACATGTTAAAGATGTCTACGTAAAAGGATCATTAGTAAAACAAATACTGGGTTTGGTGTTTCAACAACCGGATTGCGCTGTTAAAGAAAAAATATAAAAAACATTCAGCAGCTTGAGCTGGTTGACCACCTTCTCGGCATCTAAAGAGAGAAACAGAAGACGTTTTAACCAGGGGCGTACAAGGGTGTGGAGGGGAGGGGGGGGGGGGGGGGGGGAGATCCGCCCCGGGCCACTCACTAGAGGGGTGCCCGGGGAAGACTGTGTTGGGTCCTGGGTCACTGACCAAGTACCCGATACTAGGAGGGGGCCCGGTGGCTTGCTCGATATGCTGCTAGGTGAGATTCCCCTCCTGTGCCCATTGCAGACACCGGTCAGCAGCTCCGCAGTGTGCAGAGCTGCAGACCATGTGTCTCGTGAGATCTGATCAGAGCGTTGCCGCGGGTTACCATGGCAACAATCTGACTGGGTCTTGCGAGATTCATGGTCTGCAGCTCTGCACACTGCGGAGCTGCAGACCGGATATTATGGCCACCGGAACACCAAGGGGGCGGGAGGGGTGGCACCACATATAGGATCCGCCCCAGGTGCCAAATGCTCCAGGTATGCCCCTGGTTTTAACGCATCTAGTGTATGGAATTAAAATCAGATTGGTGCATTTGTATTCTTTTGGAAAAATAGTTCCTTCTACTTAAGAATTATGTGTAACCGGTTCTCCTTTTGGGACATTCTGAAAATACCTTTGGAGGTGAAGGTGAAAGAAGATCCCTTAAGTTTCACAATACAGAGAACCAGTCTGGTCCTCACACTTTATGACCGTGCAGATTTTCTCCTCTCCTATGAGAGAAATTAGATGATCTGAGGCCTTGGCATCCAACACCAGGAGAGCGACAGAAACAAAAGTGAATATACTGGTCAGGAAGGATGGGAGTGGTGACAGTGAATATTAATTTCCTTAAATTATTTTCCCATTATGACTTGAGCTTTAGCAGCACAAGTAAACAAATTATTTCTAAACACAAATCCATTCCAATATGGTCACTCTCGCCTTCTTATGGATCAATGGCAGCAACAGGAATGCGTAATAGATTGCACTTAGTAGACCTAAGTGTGTTGGCAACCTATATCATTATGTAAGACTCCATATACTTTAGAGGTATATGAGCATATGAATGTTTTGAGATTTGCAACATACTCCTTTATCCAATGATTTCTGAGGGGGGAAAAGAAAAACACAAAATATACAGTCTCAGGAAGCGTGGATCAAGTCTACAGGTTAAAATTTACCATGTCCGAGTGTTTCCTGTAAAGAACAAAGACCAATTACTGTCTGATAGAGAGAACTCAAACTCACAAAATTCTTTAAATGCATTGGAGGACCAGAGAATCCTGTTAAATTTAGCAACATCTGAGGGACAAAGTTTGAGATGCTTGGCCTAATATGTATCAGGAGGTCATACTTTGTTCATCCCCTTCTTTTAAATGCACCCCTTACCCAGTCTCAAAATTTCTCTCTCCCCTCAGACTCTACCCCAACTATCATTATCTACTTCCCTAATCTTGCCCTAGAGTCACGTTCTCCCTGATCTTTGTCATCATGTACCATTAATCCTACCTTCAGATGAAGTTTGTGGACTGCTGAGCTTGGTTACCAGTAGGCCGAGGCGGTTCTGCCTGTACGGGGCCCTGGTATAATGGTTCTGCCATGTGATCTTTAGAGAGTGTTCTTACACTAGCACAGGAGTCCCCATTCTTCATATCTTAGGTCCTCACAGGATCATTGCCAGGCCTCTAAACTTGGTCAGGAAAATGCAACAGCGATGTAGGGGAAAGATATTTAAAATAGTAACAGTTAAGTTTTTTGTTGTTGTGGGCTTTTCATGGTTTTGTGAATAAAACTTGTGTGTGATTTTGCACAAAGCAATGCTATGGCCTCCTGGCCTGTAATCTGGATAAACAAGTAACTGTTGCCATTCTTGCGCGTTAGGAATTATATCTGGTTTCGTGACTTCAGGACATATCAAATGTCTTTTAAAGGCCAGATTACCTCTCTGTTTCTTTCCCTGTGTGCAGCAGCTATTGTCTGGTTATAAATTTGTGACATGGGCAGATCGTGTGAAGTTACCTAGGATTAAGAGTGTTTGGACAGCTCTACAATCCCACCTACTGGGCGATATTAACTCCTTACACAGAGAGTCAAGTAACAGCTTAAATTAATGTAGGTATTAATTTACACTCACCTAGAGCGGGGAGAAGAAAAAAAAAAAAAAAAAGCTTGCTCTCTGACTTAAATAAATCTGTTCACCTTTTCTGATTCAAGGTCCATGATGTGATCCGAATACAGTCACAGACATTGTTTGTACTTTCAACATAAATAGCCTAAAGAAAATAAATAAATATGGCAGTGAATGCATCCTATTTAAGCCAGGGAAGCGGAGATGAAATACAATTTTATTATCTTGAATTCCCATTTTATGGACAGATCTTAGCCAAGATAGGAAAACGAGCCAAGAGACTGGGGGTGGAATGACCACAAAAGCAGGCATTCTACATTTAGAGTGGAAAGGGTGAAGGCATGATCTGAGCTACCGGCCATTTCCCCATCAAGAAAATACCTATTTTCATGCCTAGCTATCCCATGCCCTACTGCGTATTTACAAAGTTTGAGTTTGGCTGGATCACTGAATGGGGCTGTCACATGGATATGGACGGCTCTTGTAAAAGTCTCTCTGAGGTGTTTCCTGCAATAGTCATGTTAAGAAAAATTTCTGGTATTAAATTTACTAAACAATGAATTGACACCCAGGGGGGTGTTTGAAAGCAGAGTTTGAGACATTTGTTTTGAGAACAATTTTGTACTTCATACATGCCTAAGTTTTAGAAAATATTCTGAACATTTAGTTGGTGCTGGCCTTAAATTATCTCAATCTTTTCTGAACACTCACAGCTTGCCAGATAACCCGGAAAGACTCTTGTGGTTAGTTGCTATGGGGAAACGGGGGAAGGAAAAAAAAAAAAAAAAAAACACAAAACATACACACCTTTTACTTGCACTCTGTGTAAACCCACTTTATAACCCAAAAGAAAATAGGCATTTAAACAACACGTTTGAAAAACAAAACACAAATTTTTATTGTGTCTCCAAAATGACAGTCATTATTTATAAAAATATAGGCATCTAAAAATTTATTTTTTTATAAACATTAAAAAAAAAAAAATGCTGAATGATTGTAAGGACATATTTTTAAAACAGACTCTTCCCCCCCACCCCCCAACAAAACAAAACATGAAGTTACAAAAGAATGAGTCACAACAGTATAATCAGCAGCATTTACATTTTCACATCACATCAGTTGTGTCACATATAGAAACATAGTACATATGAATACATTATAGTTACATTGTCATTGTATGAAATTCAGATTGTATGAAAGTCAGATTTATAGGCTCTCAAATCAGTTGTAAAATAGCATGTGGCGTATGAGATACAGCTTAATATTTATACATTTAGCTAAAACACAAGTTAATTCCAATATTTTAGAGAAACTTAGCACATAAAACAGCATAATCATTACTAGATTTTTCGAATGCACAGAGATGTAAGTTTGTGACATATACGAGTAAAGTTATCCAAGTTAAATGTAAACAGAGACCTTCAATGAGCCATGATGGCAAGGAATGGGCCCATTTTACAGTACTACGGAATCTGATGGTGCTATATAAATAATAATAAATAATAATGAGCGCTAGATGTCACGGCTTGCGGAGGCTGAACTTACTACAATTAACCCAACTGAATGCTGGGAGAACCGGCAGGTATCGTTATGTACCCAGAAAAAGTTAAGGGGAAACAGAGGTATTCACTGAAAGGCTCTATGTATTTTTGCAGAGAGTCTTGGGCCTTGGGGATATTCCCTGTATATCTGAAAGGACTGATCTGTTGCATTGAATGTGATCACATCGCAGATATTAGAATTAATTCTTACACCTTATAGATTTAAATTGGCCACCAGTTTGCCAGGTAGAAATGGTCCCTGTTCGGTACATAGCGGTAAAGTGTAGGCAATATAACAGCACCCCATTTGCTGGTATTGTAGTGGAATAATATTAGGTATGATATTGGTGGGAACGGAATTCTAGCTGCAAAAATGATCAGATACATGACGCTAACTTATCACATTGTATACAGTATAGAATTAACACTAGAAGACCACATGATGCTAGTTTTGCAGTTAAAGCGGCAGGCCCCCTCTTCCCCCCCCCCCCCCATTTCCCCTGAAAGATCCGTATTTGTTTTAAAAAATTCACTCTTTATGAAATACTCCGTATTACCGTGTTAGAATTTCACTGAAATTCCAACCCAGTCCAGATATACAGAGACGAAAGTTGGGACTACTTTATCCCTGTATTTCTCCCCGGCCTAACTTTCATAGACTCAGGGCGGAGTCCAAGAGCCAATCCAGATAGTCGTCATCAGTGGTGGCTGCGTCTGTTGAGGATACCACAGGATCTTCCATAAACCTTAATGCTGTACTTTGGCGCATGCGCAAGAGTACAGCATTCTAATCGAAAAGGAGCGAATTAAAAACAAACCCCAAACAACCAGTGAGGGACAGGATAACCTTACCTGCACCCCCTGCACCCAAAAGGGTGACAATGTACATTAAAGGAAAGGTTATTAAAAAAGGAATTAATGCAAAAAAAAAAAAAAAGTACCCGTGTTTCCTCTGTTTGCTTTGACAAAGGCTCTCTAAATACTAGAACAGGGGTCCTCAAACTGTGGCCCTGCGGATGTTGCTGAACTACAACTCCCATGATTCTTTGAATTATATAGATAGCCAGAGAATCATGGGAGTTGTAGTTCCCATTTCTGTCCTTGGAGATCATACAACCACCACAGTTTACTCCAGGTCTCAAGAGTCCCTTTAACTAATATTAGCTGCATCCAAATCAAAATCATGCAGTCGAAAGGAATTCTGAAGGTCACAGACTGGCCTTTGAGAAATACATTTAAAAAACGTCAGAATCCATTTTTTAGGCATCACTGATGTTCCTTGGGTGGACATGCACACATTGTGGGTTATTCAATAAAACTGTAAGATTATCAGGAACTCAAAGTGGATTTCAAACCTGAGGCCAAAATAGCCAAAACTGAATAGGACTTCATTCTTTTAGCTTGAATTCTTTTTAAATTCCCATCAATTCACACTTTAGCAAATAAACCAGAATGCATTGGTGCTCTTACCAATCTTTGCATTTGGTGGGCATCAGGGGGTAGACGTACAAAAATGTGCAACATTACTACTTTGAATTTACATCCACTATCACTGTTACAGGATGTTTGCATCTGGGGCCATTGGCTGTTGGGGAATAAAAAGTCAGCAGTATAATAAAATGTATATATAGTATACTTTTTTTTTTTAACATTTCAAAATGGGACTTAATTATTTTTATTTTAATATTTTTTATTATTAGCCAATAAAGAAATATCAAAATGGGACTTTACTCTCTGCATTGTGTTTTATGTATAGATTATTGGGCAACTATACCATTTTGCACAAGGGAAAAAGAATAAAATAAAATTGGGGCAGGGAGGGGGAAATCAATAATTCGTAAATCATACATTCTGGTGCCAAATGGAAGATTGTATATGTCCTCAATCTTTAGATCAGTTTGATTTAAAGAGACACTATAGTCACCAAAAATTTAGCGTAATGAAGCAGTTTTGGTGTACAGATCATGCCCCTGCAGTCTCTCTGCTAAATTCTCCATCATTTAGTAGTTAAATCCCTTTGTTTAACCCCTTAAGGACCAAACTTCTGGAATAAAAGGGAATCATGACATGTCACGTGTCCTTAAGGGGTTAAACCCTAGTCACACCGCCCTGCATGTGACTTGCAGAGCTTTGCGAAAGTCATCTAATGTTTACACTTCCTTTATTACAAATTCTGTTTAATTTAGACTTTCCCCATCTCCTTCTCTGTTAATAGCTTGCTAGACCCGACAAGAGCCTCCTGTATGCGATTAAAGCTCAGTTTACAGAGCAGGAGATAAAAACTTCTAAAGTTAGTTACATCTGATTGCAAGTGAAACCATGTAATTTTTTTCATGATGGCTGTGTGAGTCACACACAGGGGAGGTGTGGCCGGGGCTGCATAAACAGAAATAACGTGATTTAACTCCTAAATGGCAGAGAATTGAGCAGTGAGACTGCAGGGGCATGATCTATACACCAAAACTGCTTCATTAAGCCAACGTTTTGGTGACTATAGTGTCCCTTTAATTTCAGTCTTAATTTGAAGTAAAGCAGCCCAGGTTCAAACACAGAGGCAATAATAAACAAACTACCTCCTTAGGTGAACAGACCAGCACTGATATAAGGAAGGACTTGGGTTTCAAATACACACAGGAATACTAGTTGGATGGTATTGTCCTCTACAGCAAGTTCAAGGTTTCCCCCATAATGCACTGTTCATCTTAAAGTCAACACCACAATCATTCACATAATAATGTATTGACTAACAGGGCTAATCAGCATTTCTCTCAATAGTTAATAGTTATAGCAGTGGAACATCAAAAGAACCAGCATTTAAAGATTATTTAACCTGAAGTGGAAATCCTGGTTAACGTGATTCTGTACAATTGAATTAAAATTGTGAGATTGTTTATTACATTCCTAAAAATAAGGAGAGAAAATTATAGAAAAAACACTTTATAATTAAAGTTGCGGGCGGCTTCTGCCGTGTGATATTAACCCCCCCCCCCTTTTTTTTTTAACCAAACACTGGCAAGAAGTACTAACAAAGTAATAGAGGCAAATAACTTTCCTGAGATGGCAGGTGGTTTATGAAACAATCGGTTGTCCTCCTTAGGTTGGTTTTTACCCTTTTAGTGCCAGAAGAGATTAAATAAATTAAGTTTCACAGTGTATTCTCACTGCTCAAGGATCGCATACATTTTTGGAGTGCCAAAAGCATGTGTAAGACAAGGCATTGGCCAAACATTTAGCATAGAAAGGGGGAAAAAAAAAAAAAAACTTTCCTGCAGCAGTTCAGAAAAGGCCAACACACATGTTCTTAGGATCCAAACATTAAGGAGGAGGTGGGTATCAACAGCAAATCATGAAAAAAAACCAACAAAAAAAAAACCCACATAATTGGTTCATCAAAACAAAAATAAATAAATAATAAACCTGGTAATGAGAATAAAAAACTACAAATAAACCGTGCAGGGAAATGTGTAAATCGTGTCTGTCAAGACATATTTGACCATCAGCCGATGGGGACAGGAACCAAAGTCAGTAGCTACCAGCGATCAGCAGCCAAAGCTCGAGTCTTGCGAACGTCCAAAACGAGGATTTATCCATGTAAATGTTAAAGTGTCAGACGACCTAAAGAAACCAGGGACATTGAGAGGTTAACGCAGGCAAGGGTTTAATCAGGCAGAATACCTAATGAATGGCTTGATCTCACCATTTCTGGCATTTCTCCACATATTCCCTAACATTGCATGAAATTAAACAAACTAGGAATAAAAAAGGTATACATACGAATACAGAGCAATAAATACTCTACATACACACAAGCAAACACATTGAATACTGCTAGCATAATGGAAGTGGCTGCAATAATAACTTGTGTCCAGAAGGTGGCATTGCAGAGTGCCTTCTCCATTATGCACACGTTTTCCGACAAATTGGATTGTAGGTTCGGTTATATAAATAAAGGTTAATGTACAAAGCATTTTTGGATAGCAGACAAGAGATTGTCCACACAGCAGGATATAGATTGGAATAGAACTTTCCTCTCAACATTTTAACCCAGTTAGGACAGGAAATTGGCCAAGTTCTGAACCAAAACCTAGAATTTGAGCCATGTGTCTGTTCAACCATAATTTACCTCTTTAATAAGTGCAACCACACTTCTATATTTATCCATCTATCATTTTGTTCATTAGAAAGGGGGCCCTCATCTGAAATCATTTATATATGAAACAAATTTAATATGAGGAACCCCCCCCCCCAAAAAAAAAAAAAAAAAACAACCACCCCCCAACAATTTAGAAGGAAAGAAAAACCAAAAACACAGTCAACACATTCTCCAGGGCAGTGCAATGGGTGGGCTAACAGAAGTATTTGCAACAAGATTAGTTGGATACACAGGAACAGAGGGTGTTGAGGGCCCTGTTCAAACAAGCTTACATTCTAGAGGGAGTGGGGTTAAGTGACAAAAGAGGTAAGGGTAGGAGGTATAGGAAAAAGTAGGTCACAAGAATAGTTACCAAGGTGTGGGCAGGGAAAGTCATTAACAGTTAAATGGGTATGTTCTTTTCTAAAGAACTAAGGTTTTGAATGATCTTCTGAAGAAACAGACCGGGTGAGAGTTTAACAGAGCAAGGAAGAAAGTTCCAAAGGAGCGAAGCAGCCCTAGAGAAGTCTTGAAGGTGTGCATTTTTTGGTGGGAGTACGAACAGAGGATAGACTCAGATCTTCAGCAGAATGTAGGGGCCTGGACAGGACATACTTGTGTATTAGTAAAGATTGGTAGTTAGGAGCAGCATTGTGTAGGAGTTTTGTAAGCAAGCGCCATCATTTTAAATTGAGCCCTATATATTACAGGAAGCCAGTGTAAGGACTGACAGAGGGAAAGCATGGGGGTGCGGGAGGACCAGAAGATGAGCCTTGCCGCCACATTCATTAGAAACTGTAATGGGGCAAGCTGGGAACATGCAAGACTACTGGGAAGCAGAATGCAGTAGTCAAGGTGAGAGCGGATAGTGGAAGCACTTTAGCCGCAGCTGGCATTAGAGGCGGATGCAAGCTATGTTTTTGAGATGGAAGTGGCGAATGACTGGACATAAGGGGTGAAGGAGAGGTTGAAGTCAAATAGACCACCTAGGCAGCGAGCTTATGGTAGTGCCATTGATTTAGGAGGGGTACTCCAGTGTCTGCCTTCCTCAAAAAAAAAAAAAAGAAAAAAAGAAAAAAAAAAAAAGAAAGATGATAAGCTCTGTTTTGGAAAGGTTAACTAGGAAAATGAGCAGCCAGCCATCTAGTTAAAAATAGCAGAGAGGCATTCAATAGACAATAGTCAAGAGAAACAGCAAGAGATCAGGAGAAGACAGATTTGCCTGTCATCCGCACAAAGAGAATAATGGAAGTTAAGAGCACTAGGAGTTCACCAAGAGAGCCAGTATGGAGACCAAGGAAAGAACCTCGGGGAACACCAACAGAGAGGTTTTGCCCTAAGAGGGAGAGCCAGAAACCCCCTCCCCCCCCACCCCCCCCAAAAAAAACACAGCTGAACGAGCATTGGGAGAGGTAGGAAGAGAACCAGGAAAGAGCAGGGTTTCATAGACCAAGATTACAGAGGATGAGAAGAAGTTGTTTATGATAAACCGCAATTGAAAGCAGCAGAAAGGTCTGGAAAATAAGGGTGAGGGGGAGAGGGATAGCAACCAGTGTATTTAGCAGCAATAACATCACTGGATACTTTGGCCAGGCCAGTTTTAAACAAAGTGAAGAGCGCAGAATCCAGACTGAAGTTGGATTCAAGAAAGTCTGTCAAACTAGTGTACACAACTCTCGTGGATCCTGGAGGCAAATGATTCCAAGATGGGGCAGTAGTTGGATGGGGATTTAGAGTCACAACGGTTTTATTTCCTTCTTTTTAATAATTGGGGTGATTCTTGCATGCTTGAAGGGCAGAGCAAGAGGAGAAAGAACAATGAGATGTGAGGGAACAAGTGATGTGCTGGAGGACATCTCAGTGAAAAAAGTTGCAAAGTTGTAGCGTTCGAGTTAGGAGGAGCAGCGACAGGGCAAAGTAGAGAATTAAAAACATGAAAGAAGAATGTGGGTTCTCAGGAGAGCGTGGTTATGATGGTATTGAAGTAGATTTATTATTTAACATTTTTTTTAATGGAGGAACGAGTCAAACTGTACGAGTATTATAAAATTACAGTGGAGGAAGCCAGATTCAGAAGGATAGACTTTCTCCAGCAGCGTTCTGCAGTTTTGAAGGCAATGGGCCGGGGTTGTAACCAGGGTCACTTACAAAGTTTAATATAGGAGGTGCAATGAGTTCAGATAAGAGGGTGCAGTTGCAGAGGGAGATTGCAGAGTTAGGGCAGGTGAGGTTTGAGATGGGTAAAACTAGAGAGAGTTTGGTGGAGAATTGCTGTAGGTCAAGACAGAGGTTTCTATGAGATTGATGTACCGAGGGAGTTATGCCGATTTTAAGGGTCCGCAGATAGTGGTCAAAGGAAATGGAACACTGGGAAGATTTAAAAAAAAAAAATAAAAAAAAATGATAGATTGTGCAGAATACCTACAAAGGGAACACGGTTGATCTAATTTTTAAGAAATCTCCGTACAATCTGTAATCTCTCCAATGTTCAGTTTCATCTGACCAACCTCTGGATATACTTTGCCATCTCTCAGATTCATGGGCATTGACCATGTCCCAGAGCTCTTCTCAGGAGAGAGAGGCGTTTTGTAAATATACACAATTGAGACCCTGCCCCCATTAGGACTCCATGAACAAAAAAAATAAAATAAAAAAAACCCATTGCATTTTGCCTATTCAGTGGTTTAATGCCATTTCTGTTTTGACACAAGGATTATAGCCTATAGTTTATCCCCATGCATTATTGATTGATGTATTTTTTTTATGCTGCTGATGCAGTACATCTTTTCTCTGTTACTTTGCATCATCGGGTTATTCCTTAAACAGATTCTTGGTGTGGGGCCCTCTGTCCTTACACTGCTCTTTGTGCATTTCATCCTGGGCTGATTGCCTGAAACACTGTCTCACAGCTTTAACAAGTGAATACTTTGTACGTAGTGTATATATATTGTTTCTAGGTGTAGCTCTCGTTATCCAACAGAATTTTTTTTTTTCTTCTCTTAAATATATTTTTGTGTACACCCACTACGCTACACGTGGACTTTATGGCGGTTTACTAGTTTATGTCGATTGTGCATAGTTGCCTAGATTAAAGTACACGTCATTTAGCCTCTTTTCTGATCTCTAGCCCCTTTTCCAAATCATCCTCTTTTGTTTTGCTAGTTTCTCGAAATAAATAAAAACATTAAAAAAATAAAAAATAAAATATTGATGGCGTTCTTAAATGTTGACTGGTATTGTGAAATACTGCACAAATAAAAACAATTACATTTACACTATATACACACACACACACACACACGTCCTTGTTATTGGATAATACACACACACACACACACACGTGCAAACAATGAAAAATAGGGAAAAAAATATTTCACATAATGTCAATTTTAATTTATTACACACACAAAAAAAGTTTTGGCGTATGAATGCAGTTATTGTTTTTGTAGTGTGTGTTTTAATGCCGGGGGTGTATTTGTGTACAGTGTTAGCATTAGAATGCTAGGGTGTACGTACGGCCACAGATGCACGGTTACATACAGACACAAGTACACACACACACACACGCTACAACTGTTTTAGCTATAGGTTTTAGCTCCCATCCCGTGTGTGCGCAGCTCTTCGGCTCTTATGCACTTCCTCCATACCCGCTTACCCCAGGTGCCTTTCTTACTGCTTATACTAAAAACTATTGTTTTTGGCTTCAGGTCTCTTGTCAATAGATGTATACATTTTTAATTTTCTTTAAAAATAAATAAACAAAAACACATAAACTTTCCAACTTGGAACCCTGAAAGGCTGGCAAATACGCAAGGACAAGTAAGTACTACAATCCAGACTAGTATACTAGGGAACATTCGGTTCGATTTTCATGATTTTGGGACGTTTATTTTGCTTCTTCCATACCCACAAATTTTTTGTATACATCATCATGATCTGTGCACATCATGTCTTACTGTGATTTCCGTTCAGTAACTTCGGGTTCTGGAGAGTAGAGTGACCTCTACTGGCGGACAAATGGCATTACAGCGCCTTGGTACTTTTTGGAACAACCTTACTAAATGCTAGTATTACTCAGTACTGTAGTAACAAAAATGACCTCTAGTGACTAAGATAACAAAAAAAAAATAGGAGGGGGTATGGAAGAAGCAAAATAAACGTCCCAAAATGAGAAAAAAAAAACGAACCGGCTGTTCCCTAGTATACTAGTCCCGATTGTAGTATTTACTTGTCCGTCTCAATCTCCATCACCTTGCCTCCTCTCTTGGGGGGGGAGGTGGGGTACAGCCAGCTATTTCTGCGGGCCTAATTCAGGGGCACTGCTTGACAGCCGTACTGTAGTGGTTCTGGACCCTATTATGTCCCTTTAAAAAAAAAAAAAAAAAAAATAATATAGGAAAAGTTTCAAGTGGTTCTGTTTTTGATTTTTTGGGTTTTTTTTTTTTTTTTTAATGACCAATGTATTTACACAGGGAGGTAAAAGAAAACCTCCAGAAAATAAAACCCATGTACAACTGTACAGGACATTGCAAACGCGAATTTAAGATTGTGTGGTGTTGGTGGGTTTGAGTTTATAAGGGCCTGCATTCAAGGGGTCTACTTGAACCTGTTGCTTGTAACCACAGCAAATTGAAAAAATTACACAAATCTCTACAAAGTGACCCTTTTGGTCCATAATGCAGAGGGAGACGCTGCATTTATTTTCTGACCACACAGTTTGTGCAGAGTTTGAAAGGTGCGTGGGTTCACGTTATTCAATACTCACCCCGCATGGCTCTTCTCCAGAGCAGGAGACTTGGCTACACACAGGTATGCTGGTAGTAAGAGTAAGCCCTGTGCCAGCGTTTTCCCCCATGAAGTTTTCAATAGACGATAACAGCAGCTGTATGATTGCCATCAGCCGATTATAAACATATATAAATATAATTTTTTGGGGGTCCTGCAAGTCCTACACAGAAAATCTCTTCCCTGTATTCCTAGATTTACTGCATGTCCGAGTAGCCAGAAAACCTCTAAACAGCGAGCGACAAGCTACATCATGTTTTCAGAAATGGCTGCATTCCATGTATATTATTTTGTGAAAAGGCATTGTGCAAAGTAAACTCTTGCTCATTGCTGATCCTTTAACCCATTAAGGACACGACATATCATGATTCCCTTTTATTCCAGAAGTTTGGTCCTTAAGGGGTTAAAAGGAGAAAAAAAAAACAAAACACAAATGCCCTAACATCTAAAGTTTCCTTTGTTTGTTACAAAAGTGCAGAAAGGCAGACATAGCTAAAACCTTAGTAAACCTCTGCCCTTATATAGTTCGTAGGAACGCTGCAGATTTACTTAACTGCAATAGGATGGAAAGCAGATCATGCACGCTATTGGCTTCGTTCGTGTTTTAGCCCACGAATGAAGGTACTAAAAAGGGACACTCCATAGCCAAAATTAAATATCACCATTTAGTAGATAACCCAAATAAAACCATGCATCTTGTCTTTCCATTCTAACCCCGCCCAGACTTTGTGGCTATCCAATCACAGACTTCCTAATGCAGCTTAATGAGAAGTCTTTGCAAGGCAGGTACTCTGGGTAACTACTGCTTCTTGAGTTTAGATCCACTGAGCTAACCAAAGCAGGAAGTAAACACGACAGGTTGTCCTTATAAAAAAAAAAAAAAAAAAAAGTTTTTGCAAATTAATAGAAATATAATTTTTCCCCCTCCAAGCTATGCATTTTTTTTTGTTCAACAAAAACATAAAATGACCAAAGTTCACACTTAACAGGGTGTAGTGTTGACTATCTAGAGCGTGGCACACCTCTTGCCTTGGTTTAAGATACCTGAAGCTTTGATCTTCGTAATTATTCTGCTTGCCTGCCAAGTTACCATGTGAAAATGACACATCATGACCATAGTAAACATCTTGAGACTCAGGGGCGAGTACTTCTGGAATACTCCCAAAATATATAGATAAACTGGCAAACGTTTCTTGTATAGACAAGACACAATGAGTTTACAGGACAAACACGTACACCTGGCACATCGTGTCACTCCACATGAATGAACCTCTCACCTAGGGCAGCAAGGTGGCTTAAAACAGATTTGTGTGCAACATTAGTCTTCCAATTCTGCATTATTGTTCGTTCATGTTTTCAAGTTAAGACCCAAGGGAGATTGCGCAGCTTAGCTGACAAGGGTGTGGAAGTGTGGGAATGGAGGAGCGGGGATTGGCCAGTATGTGTGTGTGTGTGTGTGTGGGAGTGCTTGAGTTTGGTACGAAGGGGTGGGGACTAGTTAGCTTACCTTAGTGCCACTTAGGATTCGGCCAGCAACAGTTTCCCTCCTGTGCCTGCTACATTTGTTGCTGGGCCTGTGGGTTTACAGCCTTTGGGCATGGATCTCAAGGCCATTTTGGCAGCTCTCAGGGCTACTGCAGTGCAGGATGGTGGCCAGCAGCTCTGCAAGCGGTTTTTTTCAACTTCTCCCTCCTCAGCCAGCTGCTGGTGTGGAGTCTCCTCCTCTGGCCTCCACTTCGGGCAGCTAGACAAGCACAGGACGGCGCTCCCGCCTGCCGGCTCGCCTGAGCCTTGGTTCATCTCACCTCGGTATAGGAGCCAAAGTCTAGGCCCAAGACTTCGATGGGCCCGCGTGTCGGAACCACCTGCTCTCTACTCTCCCCCTCTTGGCAGGGCTGCGACAATGAGCGTGGACCATGCTTAAACGCGATCCTGTGGTCGGTATGTCACTCAATGGGCAGCGCTTTTGCTATGAGGATGGTGTTGGTGAATAAGCCACAGGGGGCTGTGCAGGGTAGTAACCTCCCACCACCTAGGAGAGGGTAGGGATGGGGGCCCCTCAGGCTTCTGCTAGCCCCTCTGGTGTAGTGGGGTCCCTCCCCCATTCTGTTTTGGTGGCTCCCCCTCCCTTCTACTACTCTGGGGCGCAGACTCAAGATTTGGAAAGGGGAATTTGTCTAGAATTTTCTCTCTCCTGCCATTGGGGGAAAATGAGGGTAGGGACTCCGACAAGAAGTAAGAGAAGGAAGAGTTTCGGTACTGCAAGATTCCAAAAACTTTCAGGAAATGGATCCGAGACTTTTCCATCCTGGCGAGTGTTATTGAAAAAAGAAAAAGAAAAAAAAAAAAAAAAGAAAAAAAAAAAAAGTTTCCCCAAAAGTGCTCAGCTTTCTTCTGTTATCGGGACACCATATGGAATGCTTGCCGTACCTATGGTGGCTTGGGCTGGTATGACGAGCAATTTCATCAGCGTCTCGCGGTCCGCCCCTCTATTTGCTGGGACATTGGCTCTACATTATGACTTGCTCGGCACCCCACCGGGGGGGGGGGTCCTGGTCTTTGCTTGGGTGGGCCCATGGAGGGGCTGCCTCCGCCAAGTTCAATGACAGTCACTGTAAGTGGGGTGCCTCTTACCGCTTTAAGCATGAAAGCTCTGGGTATGGGGGTTCCCACCCAGTTACGCATTGTCTCAAGGTGGGTAAGCTGGATGACCAACGTGACCTGGGAGCAGGGGGTGACATCGCTGATGGCTCAAGAGAAACCAGTAGGGCCGGTCGCATGTCTTAGTTTGTTGTGGCATCGCGATTGATTGGGGAGCTGTTGCGTGCTGCACCGGGACATGTTGTTCGCTTGGTGCTTTGCAGGAGATTCCGGGGTGCCGGCTGCGTTCTCTTTTGGGCAAGTTGGGGTTGTCCCGCCGCGGCACTTCATTCGACTTACGCGAGTTGCAGGGTGACCTACAGGGATGGGATTTCTTCCTGATTGTGTGTTGGCTGGTCCTATAGGAAGCGCCCTTGTGTCCAATGCCAACATTCACCGGTCTCCGGTTGCTGCAGGTTCAGCCGGTTTCGGGGCAATTTTGTGTCGGAATGGTGTGATAATACTTGACCGGTTAGCTAGTGCGCCTCGGGTCTTCCTTGGAAAAATCAAGATGCTTGTCTGTGTTCAGGGTTCCCCTAGGTCTGCTATGGCAAGGCTTGGGACGCAGGGGGTGGACTGGGGCAGGGAGGTTTTCTGTCTCGCCAGCTCGATTGCGAGCTTGGATTCTGCTTTTGGGGGCTCCGGTGTCCTTTGGTGTGTCTCTTTTGGCGCTCTCATCTCGCTATTTTAAGTCTAGCTTTTGGCGGTATGTTTCCAGGGACTTTGTGATGCCATTGGCTGTTCTCTTTTGGGCAGGGTAAGTGTGAGGTTTGTGGGCGGTTCCTGGGATCTGACATTTGTCCCGGGATGGTTTTTCTGTCTATTGTTGCTCCGCCCGTTTTTGTTGTCCTCTATTGGTTTAGGCTGATGGGCGTTTTCAGTTTTGGGATGGCAACAGTGCTGTTTTTGGGGGTCCCTGTTCTCACAGTGGTACTTCGATGGAGGCCTCACAGCTTGGTATGCTGGACCCAGTTGTTCGGGGGATCAGGAGATGGGATTCTAGGGGTTTGCTTCAGGGTGCGCCATGTTGGTCGTCCCCCGTGATGTATGCCCAATTCCCACTATGTACATACATGGAGATCTGTGCAATTTGAGAATGTGCACACCGTACGGTTTATGACAGAGACTCACTTCATCTCAGAGGAGGAGAAAGAGGTCTGCCACAAGCATGTACAACTCAGATGTCTGCACAGCCAAATTCACAAAACTGTGGACCTTGCAGTAAGTAAACTGCTAGAGAGAGGGTTGGCCTGCCTTAGATTTGGCGCCTCCTTAGTCACACCACTTCATCCCTTTGTCCTCTGGTTATTCACTTATGGAGAAACCAGAGACAAGTCATCAGCTATTGTGGCGTTTATCACAGTGGGACTCTGACATACAATAATTCACATTACTGTGTTTTGCAGCGATTGGGCTCTGTGATGCACTACTGCCTGCGTGTGCCAGTCCGTGCTTTTGCATGTCTGCAAAGACATTTAAAAAAAAAAAAAAGACAAAAAAAATTACTTATTATAAAGCTTTTTTAACCCCCTCCTGCTTAGTTACCTAGAGGAATGAGAGGAAAGTTGCTACTTGGTGGTCAAGAGTCTGTGTTCCCTAATATCCTATTTGGACCTGGTATTATTTTATTATACATTTTTACTAAAGCAATATATATTTTCTACCCCTCCTGAGTCCAGCTCCAGTACCTCTGGCAGTAAGGAAGTGGATCTACCCCCATAGATCGGGGGAGGCACCCTTGGGCGAGTTACTCTCATCTATCTTGTGAGTTATACCTTTTATGTGCTAACAGTATTACACTATTACTGGTTTTTGTTTTGTAGATTCACAGCTGTATCCCCCATATTGTTTGTACCTACCTGTGTTCCCTAAGCAGGCTTTTGCAAAGAATCAGAGTGTTGGCATGGTAACCCATAGGACTCCAACGAGTGATGCCCCAGGTCACCACTCACTATGCCTCCGCCTGGCAGACTAAGTATGCAGTGGCCACAGGAGTCTCCAGTCAGCTCCAAGACCGAGTGGGTCGCCTTTTGGTGAAACAGCTGTGCAGCTGCCTGGTGCCCCTGCTGCCATTTTACTCTGTATGGCTGCAAAGCTCACAAACCCCAAAAGGTAGACCAGAATGAGAAGCCTGTTCTGGGTCAGGGTGGAGAGAGTTAATAGGCGCAAAGTTTTGAGGTTACATAGCTGAAAAGAGGCTTGCGTCCATCAAGTTCAGCCTTCCTCACATATGTTATTTTCTGTTGATCCAAAAGAAGGCAACAAAAAAAAAAAAAAAAAAAAAGTGTAGTTTTGGAATAAAAAATAAAATAAAAATAAATAAAAAAACACATAACACACAATTCATACACCATTAGAACTCTCATTCAGATTCAAGAATCATTAAGCAACATAAGTAAGACGCTGCAGTAGTTTTGGTGTCTGGAGTATAGTAGTCATACCATTTGTTAACAGTTTAACTTCTTAGCCGGGGTCCACTCGGCACCGCTCCCGGCTGCTATTTAAAAAAAAAAAAAAGTTTTTTTGTACTAAAGAGAATTCAAAGTGAATATTTAAGGCCAGACTAGAGAAAAAAAAACAAACAAAAAAAACAAAACATAGCTGAGTGAGTGAATTTCTCCGATTTGGCCGTTTTCACCATAAAGGGACACTATAAGCCGGGGTAGGCAACTTTTGGCACTCCAGATGTTATGGACAAAGGTACATTGAGACAATACGCATATCACACTCAAGCTTGTATAGCTCAGCCAGTTTCATACAGGCTCTTTTAAATGAGAGTGCAATTTGTATTTTTTTTTTTTTTTTTTTTAAGTCTATTTAGCTGAAGTACATACTGTATTGCCCTATGACAGTATGTGTACTGTTTTACAGTAGCTGCCCCTGATACGCATATTAAATACCATTGCACATATATGGTTTTTATTGTGGCACACTACGACAGTGTTTCAGTGCAGTGTTCACTTTATGGTTGGTGTTCGTTCCCTGGAGCGGTCTCCTCTTAAGAGGTTAAACCATTCTCAAATAGTTTAACCCCAAAATCTGTATTCCAGCGCTGACTCTCCCAGATAGGAAGACAAACTGCTAGCAGATTTACTACTTGTACTGGGGAAAAGGGTGCCAGGGCATCCTGTAGTGGTTATGGTGTTCTTTTAAGAACCAGGAGCCAATCAACATTTTATTATGGCCAAAGAGTCATTTGGTAGTGGTAAGAGGTCCTGCATTTAAAATTAGCCACTATATCAACCCAGACCCTTTCCCAACAGAACATGTAATAACATGCGTTCTTGTCCACAAAGAGACAGGTCCAATTACATTCTAGCCTGGATAACCAAGCCAATCCCAAGTTAATTATATCCGGAGGATTCATGGAAATGATTTGCATTCCTGTGAAAGGTAATTCTGGATAAAATAAGCACAGAGTGTATTTATACTCTCAATACCAATTGCACAGAACGGAAACCTGAATTTCACAATTCGGGGAAAAAAATAAATAAAAAATGATCTCATCTCGCTATAGTCTCAGCATAGTTATTTTTTTGCTTAATTTCTTCAAGTCACATTGCGGAACTAAATAAACCAAACATTTTAATTTATTTACTATATTGGGAACTGTGAAGAACTGACAAGAGAACTGTCGGTTTTACAATTTAGGACACAATTGCAATCTGAAAAGGCTATTTACTATCCGTGTGTTTCATTAGGAAAGAAAAATGTCAATTTCACATTTAAGGAGAAAAACAAACAAAAAAGCACTGGAACTATAGCAGACATGCCCAAATTTAACTTTGAATTCCCACTACTGTGAATTACCCCATTTCTTCACAGCCCTTGATTTAGTGAATACATCCCATTATTTGGGATATGTGACCTGCTGTGATTAAACAGCACCCAGTTTTGGTTATATTTTTTTTACAACTTTACACTGATACCATCACAGCTTATTCATCAAACTCAGAATTCTAGTGAATTCAGAATTGCGCTGTAGTGATTATGGTGCCACAAGTACCCTGCCACATTATACAGAGAATAGGAGCTAGATTTGCCCTAATTTTGAAGTTTGGGATATGTATATATAAAAAAAAATTGACAAAAATCAGCAGAAACATTACATTTGTTTCTATGGCGACTGCGCCACATTCTACAGATTGCACCCAAAACTGTTCAACAAACCTTTGCATCGAACCCAGTGATGGAGGACATAGTATGATTTATACCATGAAATATCCTACATTACAAACTATTTTTAAGCAGCACAAAGTTGTGAATGAGAAAGGTCAGAAGACACCCAATACAGGACTTACCTCTCAGTTCCAGATTATGGGACCTACACCAGTTTGTCTACTATGTGCTGGGTGATTGCTATCTTTGGGTTCCCATCCAAACAACTGACTGTACTTAGCTCCAGGTGGTTGCCACTGGACCTCAGAGAATCAAGGGGGCTGCTGAACCCATTATTGATAAAGACAGATGGGGTTAGATGGAGAGGTTCTCCAGGTTGGTTTGGAGTACGAAGGGTGTCTCTAGAGGAATCCTTTCTTTTAGCCCTTCTGGAGAACCTCTCTGAGAACTTCCTGGCTATCTGGGCTATGTTGCTCTTCTTCTGTGTCATAGAAGGGTCCATCATGAGTTCCTGCATGGAGACCTCCAGGTTGAAGGTGTACCACGCCAGCCACGAGAGCAGGCTGAAGAAGAGCATAATCCCACCGGTGTAGATGAGGAACTCCCCAAAACTCCTGCCATCCATCTCTAGGTTGACGAAGATCCCAATGAGTATAAGACCAAGTCCCACCACATCAGCCATCACGGCCAGCAGGAACAAAGCAGGACAACGGCCGACCACCCTCCGAGGTGAAGCCATGTCCGGCTCAGACACTATCCCCCTGTCCAGCCCAGGCCATGCACCTGGGAGCTCTTACCTTGATGATCACCTCCCGCCCACGTCATTCACTATTTGCATATTTTTGGGAAGTCACACCCACTGGCTTCCTCCTAGGATTAGGCGGATAGGACTGCCTCACCTGTCCTGATTATAATAGGAAGTATCTCTTTCCTTTCTGGAAAGATTAACAGAGTATTACTTCCATCTGCCTAGAACTCGCAGAACATCTCAGCTCGCCCCCACAGCATTGCATAGCATCTCAGCTCGCCCCCACAGCATTGCAGGGCATCTCATCTCGCTCTGCATGGTTATATGTCGTCTTGCCATGCTCTACAAGTCTGCAGGGCATCTCTCCAACATAATTTCAGAACACTGCAGAGCATCTCATCATGCTCAAACACTCTGCAGAGCATCTCCCCATGATCTAATTCCCACCCTATCGCATGGTCGCAACCCCCCACGTTGCCCTTCCTGTTGTGCTTTTATACCCCACCTCCTTTAAATTGTAAGTTTTTTTTTATCAGACTCCTCATCAACCTATTCTTCCTGTTAAATTTTGTATTGTTAAATTTCCCCCTTTATAACATTGCAGCAGAACATGTTAACTTTAGTAATAATAATAATAATAATAAACATCTACTGCATGCAGAACATCTCACTTTTCTGGGCTCACAGTGTCTCAGGGATCATCACAACATCAGTGCCTTGACCTGCAGGGCATTGCACCATGTACGGAATTCTGCAGAGCGTTTCACCATGTACAGAATTCTGCAGAGCGTTTCACCATGTGTCAGGAGTCTGCAGAGCATTGCACCATTTGCCAAGATTCAGCAGAGGATTTCACCATGTACCTCAGTGCTGTAAATCTTGTGAACCTTTTTGAGAACACTGTGTAAACATATTATAAATGTTCTCATTGTTTTTGATAGTTCCTGTATTATTTTCTTTCTGCCCCATATTTCCATATCTGGTTCATTCCTAACCATTTAGTGTCCCTGTTTATATAGGTCCTCTCACCCCCGCATGTGGCCTCAAAATAATAATACCCTTCCCAGTGCCGGGCTCTCTGGGTCCTGCTTACCTCTCCTCCGTGATGTCTTAGCGGAAGCAGGGCCTCATCCATGATAGACCAATCTAGAACTTACCATTTCTTGAACAGTTCCTACTTACTTGCCACTGAAAACCAATACGGTACACTCACCGTGTGTGAATTTGGTAATGTCTAGTGGTGAGTGGAAATTTTTAACCCTAGTCCAATCCAATGCTCCTCATAGAAGGACATTGAGGACCTCATGCGCAGTGAGTGCTGCACTTCCATCAAAGCTTCCCCTTAGGAAAGTATTGAACCAACGCTTTATTATGGGGTCTTCCACATTACGTGAACACGTTTTATTTGGTCCGTGCAGCAGAATTGCCATTGTTGGCTGTCAGAAAGCCAACCAGTAGAGGTGGATATAACTGTGCAATTTAAACATTTCGAAACAGCTCTGTTATACATTGCAGGGTTAAAACTACCGGACCTCTGCACCCAGACCACTTCATTGAGATTAAGTTGCTTGGGTGCATTAAGTGGTTCTTTAAGTGCATCCATATATATTGTATATCATTTAAAAAAAATAAGAAATATAAAAAATATATGTGTACATCACACAATATTAAATAGAAAAAAAAAATCCAAAACAAAACATAGTTTTTTTCAGTTTTACATTCAGTAATTTCTACACAACAATACAGTTGAAGAAAATGTAGCCCATGGAGCAGCGCAGCTAGGGGAGTGGGCCTTGACGGAGCCAGGAGGTAGGCATAACCGCCAAGGGAAGTTGAGTGACAGCTAGCAAGCTGGGGGCGGCGGAGCTACGATGGGAGCATTTATACTGGCCATTTTGTGAAGTGGCTATCTTAACTAAACCTAAACTTACCTGTTGTCTTTCAGGTTTGGGTAGGTTTTTTTTCTTTCTTTTTCAGATGGACCCTGTCGAAGAATTCCTTGCAGGCGTTCATCTGGTGGTGAGGGAGCGCGGTATCGCTTGGCTACAAGAGCGGATGGCATCCCATGGGCCTTCAGGTGGTCCGACGGAGGTTCTGCAGGGACGGCCCGCGCAGAGGACAAGGCCTCCCCAACCTTTGAGCCCCGGTTCAGTGCAGGCACAGAGGAGGAGCCCATCTATGGGAGCTGCTCCCGTGGCAGACGGGTCTGGAGCAGGCCGCATGGTTGAAGCGGCGGTCGGCGGGGAGAGAGCTGGGCCTGAGGTGTTGGCCGCGGAGGCCCTTGGCAGGTGGTCAATGCCAGGCGGCGTTGCTGGAGCGGGTCTCCATGTCTGAATCTCCCAGGTCAGGCTGTTCTCCGTCGGTTGGCGGCCTTGCAGGAAAGGTTGGGTGCTGAGGATGGCGGGCTCAGGTGTGACAGGGAGTGCAGCCAGGTCTGCGACCAATGCTGGAGATGCCCCTGCAGCTCTCGGTGAGTCGGCCTTGTATCCTTGGGGAGTGTGGGGCAGGATGTGGGAGCCCAGGGGCACGGAGTGTGGGGCAGGAAGGAGTGTGGTACAGCCCCGGCTGGGGCCAGGTCAACTGCGGTGGAGGCCAATATCCCAGTTGGGGCTAAGTCAGCGCGGGCGGCAGCTGGTTCAGGCAGCCAGGCAGGGACAGGATATAGCAGTACTACGGCCAGTGAGGTGCCAGGCAAGCCTACAAGGCAAGATAGAAGCTCTGATATCGGGGAAGCGGCCCAAGCGGTGCCTGGGGGGTGCAGCACGGCCCGTGCAGGGTCCTCAGGTGGGAGAGAGTGCGCACGGCTACATGAAGCCAGGCAGATGAATAGGCCGGATTGGGGGAGTCATGCTGCCCAAGAGTGCAGGGAGCACCGCTCTAGGACAAGGGATAGCGGATCATCGAGCCCCGTTATGATGTGGGGTTGGTGGGCTGGTGGACACGAGGCAGATGTGTGCCGGGAAAACCCTCACTGGCAGGAGGTAAAAGGGCAGACCACAACCACAGTGTTTTTTCCTCCAGGTAGGGCAGAGACCAAGAGATTGGCCCCACCTCCTCCTCCTCCAGGAAGGCCGAAGTCGGGCCACCAGAGCCTCTTGTACAGGTAAACACTTATTTGAGAGCGCAAAGCTGCTTCCGGTAACAGACCCTGCTCTGCTGTCAAGCTTAAAAATCAGGGTTGAGTAAGAGTCAGAATGGTAAATAGCATGATGTTGCACAGAGCTTAAGCAGTATGCAACCTCTTTGCTTGGCAGCCCACTCCCCTTGTCTTACTTCACAATTTGTCTTTAGTTTCTATAATAAAGGAGGTCCAAGATGCAATGATAATGGGTTATTATGCCCGAAACATTTGTACACTTATATTTCTAATAAATATGTGATGGCACTTGTTGCACATTCACGCTGTCTGCGCTTCCCTCTTTTTTTCAGTTTTTTCTAGTTGGATAAGTGGTTTGTAGCGAAATAGAGGCCCTAACTACACTTTTATTCCCTTTTGTTCGGCTGTCCATACACCCCCGTTCATTTACCGAACTGACTCTGTGTGGTCTCCTTGTTCGCACCTTCTAACCACCGACCACCCCTGGCTGTTAACCACAAATTGGTCATTAGTGCAAGTGTTTTCCCTGTGTGGCCATAATTGGTTGCCATTTTATCTCCCGAACTCAGGCAGCGGTACATGGTCGTAGACGGCGTGGAACTATTTTCGGATAAGCGACCCCGCGAACACCTGGGAAAATAGTACCACTGCCCATTCAACTTCCCGAACAGTTATGAGAACGGCGTTCGGGAGTCATGAACTACCGAACAGGAGTAGCATTCACTCCCTAAAAGCCAGGGGATGCATTCGTCAGTGTTCATGCGAAAACCCCCAAAAGATGACCGGTCGTTGCCTTGCTTTCTCTGGAACTGTTTTGGGGCCTCACATTGTGGCCGACTGGTCAAAACTTAATTCGAATGGTGTTCCAGAACCCCCAAAGGGATCTAAGCGGTATTTCGACAAAGTGGGCGCTCAGAAGCAAGCTATTCGGTAAATGACTTTTGTGGGGTTCCTATGTTATTAAAATGTATTTTGGGGGTGTTTTAGAAATATTGTATGTTTTCCTGTAACTGAGAGAGTATTTAATTATAGTTTTTTTTACGCAATTATCTCTCAGAAACAGAGAATCCTGGGAGGAAAACACTTGTATTTTTGATATGGAGACCCCATGCTAGGGGTCAGTGCATAAAATAAAATCAGTTGTCTCCCAGAACTGTGTGTCGTCTAGTTACTGGGGGGGGGAGGGAAAGAGTCTTGGATTATTATACTGCTTCTTTCTGCTTCGAGGAAGAATAGTGGAGATACCTATGTTTGGTATTGGAGCCCCTCTACATGGTTCCTCTGATTTCTGCATTATGAAAAAATGTATTTAATAGCGGCTATAATAAATGCCATCTTTTGTATTTTTTTATAAGTTAAAGGGGCACTTTAAGCACCAAAATAACTAAATGTATGCTGCCCCTTTTGTGTCACAATGTACAATTTTGCACTTTCTGGAAAAAAAAATGGCAATATTTAAATTTGATCTAATACACACCTCTACTGGCTGTCAATTAAAAATACACTAGGGGCGCTTCCTCCTTAACCTTTTAAGAACCAAGGTTTTTTTTTTAATATGCAACGCGTTTGTATGTTTGCCATGTGTTCATTCTAGTACAGTTTCCATCCAGGCCTACGGGCCTTTGTTTTTTTTTTTTCTTTCAATATGCCCCTCTATACTAAAAACCTCCAATTATCTAAATGTACATAGGTATTTGGGGCAGTGTGCAAGTAATTATTTTCTTTGTTTTTTATTGTAGGTATCGGGGCTGATGTGTACTTTGGTCATTGCTGCCGCCCAGGAGTAGTGGGAGTCAGAGCACTGGACTTTTTTTGTATGTTTGTGTTTACTTTTGTATTACACAGCCATGTTACAGTGCTGCCGTCCACCCCATGTGTTCCCTATTAAGGGTTAATAAAATGTTCCTCTCTGTCTAAGAGATTTGTTTGCCTGAAGCCGAAAGAAGCAAGGTGAATTGTTAGTGTAGGACCGACGTAAGTTTACAACTAATAGGTTTGCCTTGACTTGGCAGGAGAACTTACACTCAAGTGGCAACTGGAGTGATACTCAAAACCTCTAGTTATTTAAGTGTGCATAGAGATTTGGGATAGTGCGCAGGTAACTCTTTTTTTATTATATGCCCCTCTCTAACTTATTCATTATAATGACCCTCCTTGCATTTATTTATATATTTTTTTTCATTGTGCCAGATCTCAATACTGGAGCAACCATTTTGTTCTCCTCTGTCCATGATGTCTGTTGTTTTCCTTCTGTGGGATTGATTGTACTGATGGATTGTGGGTAAATTTGATTGGCGACTAAACCTTGCTTTTATATCATAGTCCAGTTTTGTCAATCTGATTGCCATACAAGAAGAAAAGTAATCCCTGCTTTAATTGTTAATCATGCAGCCAGGTTATTTAAACAAATTTAGAGGGCTATGAGCAACGCTCACCCAGTGTGGCCCCAAATGACAGAGGAGACCCCAAGGTGTTGATTAAAGAGATACTCTAATCACTGCAACCATTTCATTTATTTTCAATTTGTTTGCATTTAGTGTCCATGGAGTTCCAATCTGGCTAATGTAAATTCTGTGCGAAACTGGCATCTGATGAGAGCACACAAAGCATGCTAACGCCAGATCGCCATGGCAACATGGCACCCACCTACATGCCGCCACTGTCCACCACGCAGTCCATCCTCCGTGATGTCAGGCAAAGAGGATCAGGCTGCAGGGAACGCTTGAACTTTATGAGAGAACAGAGCTTTTAGCGTTTATTTTTTATTTTTTTCATTTAGGTGAGTGGACCAACTCAAAAATGGTTACTCTAACCAAAACCAGTGTTTTATGAATGATTTCTGTAATTATGTATATCAATATTTTTTAAAATTTTATTTTTAGAAAATGTTATTTTTTTCTAAAAAAAATTTGATTTAGTAGCCATTGGGTCAGACTCTACTGTTATCTGACCAACTGCTGCTCAACCGAACGTGCCCGCTGCTGGTGCGATTGCTTTGTGTAAAACTGCAGCAGCGGGCATGTTCGGTTGATCAGCAGTTGGCCAGATAAAAGTAGAGTGGGACCCAATATAGCTTCTCAGTCAGATAAAAAAAAAGTGGAATTTTCTCAAAAAAATCAATATACCTCATGTGAGAAAATATAATTAACTTTCATTAAATGTAATAGATGTTTAAAAAAAAAACAAAAAAAAAACAAGAAGTGAAAATGTGATGACCATTGTCCTTTTAACCATTTTTGAGCATTTAAAACTGAATCAGGGCCCACAGCCTAGTCCCCACTGGCAGTGGTGTATCCTGGTTTTGTGCTGCCCTAGGCAGGACAAAACTCAGGTGCCCCCCTCCCGCCCGCGCCACCCCATCCAACCCTTCCCCCCGCCCGCACCACCCCCACCCTTCCCCCGCCCCGCCTTCTAAATACACACACATTCACTTACAGATACGCATACACTAGCTAACAGAAACACACACTCGCTAACAGAAACACACACACACTTACAGACACACTCACACACTTACAGACACACTCACACTCACTAACAGACACACACTAACAGACACACACTCACTAACAGATAGACACACACTCACACTAACAGACACACACACACACTAACAGATAGACATAAATACACACACACATACTAACAGACACACACTAACAGACATACATACACACACACACACTAACAGACACACACTAACAGACACACACACACACACACACACACTAACAGACATACACACACACACACACTAACAGACATACACAGACACACACACTAACAGACATACACAGACACACTAACAGACATTCACACACACACACTAACAGACATTCACACACACACTAACAGACATACACACACACACTAAAAGACACACACACTGACATACACAGACACACTAACAGACATTCACACACACTAACAGACATACACACACACACTAACAGACATACACAGACACACTAACAGACAGACACACACACACACACACTAACAGACACACACACAGACATTCACACACACACACACACACACACACACACACACAGACACACACACTAACAGACACACACACACACTAACAGACATACACACATACTCACTCACACACATATTTAACACATTTTTTATTTTTTTTTAATTTAACCCCCCCTAGCCTCCTTACCTTTGGGAATGCTGGGGGGTTCCTATTTCTCCCTGGTGGTCCAGTGGCTGCTGGGAGGCTGGCGAGGGAGCACTTCCTCTGAGCTGTCTGCTCAGCTCCCTCGCGCGCCGCACAGTGAGGCTGGGAGGCGGAGCCGGAATATGATGTCATATTCCGGCTCCCAGCCTCACTCTGCGGCGCGCGAGGGAGCTGAGCAGACAGCTCAGAGGAAGTGCTCCCTCGCCAGCCGCCCGCCAGCGGCGCCCAGCAGACCGCCCGTCCGCCCAGACGGCATGTCAGTTAGCCGCAAGGCTAACAAGACATTTGCCCTGGGCGTTTGGGGGCGGCTTTTTTTGCCGCCCCCTGGAAAATGCCGCCCAAGGCAAATGCCTTGTTTGCCTCGCGGCTAATACGCCCCTGCCCACTGGAGCTGTGGCTAAGGCCGAGCCTAACCTTTTCCTTTTAGCCATACCATGTCATACCAGCAATGGGCGACTGTGATACTCTAAAAACAGTGAGCTGAGACTCAGCCAATCACTGCTGCCCATTCCAATGGGAGGATATTGTAGCGTTACTTACCTTATCCAGGGGCCAGCCGCGGTCCTCTCTTTGAGCCGCGCGCGGTCCTGCTGCTGCACGAGCCACGCGCGGCTCATCAGACGGCTGCAACAAGAATCTAAGAGTGTGCCGCGGGTCTCGGGCGCGCTTTTAAAGAAACAGTGGGAGCCTAAATTGGAAAAAGGCTCCCATTGGCCCCTGTCATGCCACACTCCCCATACATTTACCTTTTGGGGGTGTGGATATGACAGGAGCCAAACAAATTAATTTAGAAGGTACTTATACTCACCTTTTTCCCTTAGTCCTTGCCCTATCGTGGTTTCTGTTGCAGTTCCCTTTAGCGCTTGTTGTGTTCAGTTCAGTTCTTTATCCTTATCTGTTCTGTTTGCCGGCTTGCTGTTTACTGTGTACCAGACCCCGGCTAGTCCTAGTTTACGCTGTCTCTTTATGCCCTTGACCTCGGATCGTTCCTGACTCTGTCTCCTCTAAGATAAGTCGAGTCTGGCCATTCTAAGGTCCGGTAGACGTATCTCTCCTCTCTGTTGTCTTTTGTCGAGTTGAATCCTGCGAGTTGGGGTATATTTTCGTTACAGATATATATATATAGTTACATAGTTACATAGTTACATAGCTGAAAAGAGACTTGCGTCAATCAAGTTCAGCCTTTCTCACGTTTTTTTTTTGCTGTTGATCCAAAAGAAAGCATATATATATATATATATATATATATATATATAAAAATTCAACAATTTCTGGCACTCTTCCCAAACGAATGAATCACATCCAATAATTACCAGGTGCCTCTCCGTGCGAAAATATAAACCAAAAAAGATTGAGAGCACTCAGTGGATTTTGTAAATCAATACTATATTAAATACAACGCATACAAATTAACGTTTCGACCGTCTAGCGGACTTTATCAATATCTTGATAAAGACCGCTAGACGGTCGAAACGTTGATTTTTTTTTTTTTTTTCATGCCATACCATGTCATACCAACAATGGGCGACTGTGATAGGCTAAAAACGGTGAGACTCAGCCAATCACTGCTGCCCATTCCTGCTCAGGCTGATGATGATGATCTCACGATGGGAGGATATATATATATATTTAATGTTAGTGTTCTTTTAATTCCTTTTGTCAGTTGCTCTGCCAGCGCTGCTTTGATTATTTGCAACTACCACTTTTGCGAAAATACATCCGTAATCTTTTCCGTACACTCCTTCTAAATTAACAGCATGGCTTTTGCTCTAACCTTGCTCGTTCCATGTCCAACTCTTCGTCTTCGTTCTTGCAAGTTGTTCTTTCCAATCCTATTAAATAACATCCAGAAACAAACATTGCTTTGCAAATTTGAAGAATATTCTTTCCCCCCACACACTAGTCGTGTTTCTGCATTTAATCCACGTAAGAGAAAGTGCGATGTGACTGACGGCCGATTAGTAAGTTATGTTTTCCGTACTCTGACACGTTGAAAATGCGTCCATGTATATTTAATGTTTTTTTTTAGGTGAGATCAGACTTAATTACACAGACTCTTTTTTGTTTTTAGTACTTTTTTTTTTTTTTACCTCGGGTGCCCTTTCTCGCCACCCGTCGATGCACATCTTAAAATGACTTGCAAAATGTTCAAACCACTAGATGACGTATCTGGACCTTGTGATCCAGTGTTTTCCTGATGGACATGAGAGTTCTATCCTTCCATACTGGCATATCTCTATTCTTCTGTACCCCCTATAAAGCACACTTGAGTAGGAGACTTTAATGTCACCTTCAGATTGTCCTGGAAAAGAGGTGCAAAGGGAAATAGAACAAATAATCTAAAGCTTAATTTATTTCCCTTTATGTGCTTTTAATACCCAGTAAAATTTTTACCCTTATTTTACCATCTCGTTTTGGATATTAACTGCCTTTTATATAAATAAACCCTTTTTAAATGTATCTTATCTTTCTGTGTAAGTAGCCAAACTGATAAAAAGCTTAGGGGAAGAATATTTTAACTCTCTAATTCCCAGTTTACTGAATCATCCATTTTGTTTTGTGCATAGACGCAGCAATGGAATTTCCTGCAATTTAACTTGTTTATTTTATTTAAAAAATATTTAAAAATGTTTTTTTTAATGTATTTATTTGTTTTTTAAATAGGTTATGTTAAAACTGCCAATAATGTGAGTTGAGTGAATTTGTAATGGAATATTGTTTAAATCCCAATGTTATTGGCTGAAAAAAAAAAAAAAAAGCATCCCCACTTTGAGTGGAAGGAGGAATTCTAAATTGCTCTGTAATCAAATTGGATTAAGAGCAAAAAGTACATTTGATCCACTTAGCAATTGAAAGCTATTTGTGAGGTAATACAAAGATTCAGGACTCCCTTCTACTAACCACACTCAAATTAAAGCCATCAGCACTTACTTGTCAATAATAGCCCATCGTTTGATGAATGGAAGTGTTGTAAACAAAAGAGAAGTGGGCATGGAATTCTAATATATATATATATATATTTTTATTTTTTTTTAACTCTTTGACCCTACCGCACATTTTAAATTTAAATGCCAGGAATACAGTATTTTAAATTCATATTGATTGAGCTTTCAGAAACAGGTTTATTGTGAATTTTACCCACCGAAACCACAACTCTTTTGAGGTGGCCATTTTGTACCATTTAACAAACACAATAGTTGATGTCTTAAAACATCTTTGCACCAGTACACACCATAATTTGCCTTAAAGTAACTTTTACTCTAAAAAAACCCTGAGATAAATCATCAAGAACCATATGTTGCAAAATCCATATGTTGCATTTTAAAAATGTTATAATGCTTGGGTGGGGGACATTTGCAGACTTTCTACCGGGGAGCTTGTAACATCTCAGATATTAGATGATGATTACTTGAAATCTAGTCCAAGGGCTGAGACTGGTCAAGCTTTTTAAGAAGGTGACATTAAGGAGGGTTAGTTATTAGGTATCGCTAAAAATCTCACGCCTATATTAAAGGATCACTATAGTGTCAGGAAAACAAACTCGTTTTCCTGACACTTTATAATCCTTAGAGTCCCCCCAGCCTCAGCGCCCCCCTCCCGCTGGGCTGAAGGGGATAAAACCCCTTCAGCCACGTACCTTTATCCAGCGCTGGGCTCCCTCAGCGCTGGTGACTAGTGATGTACCGAACGGTTCGCTGGCGAATAGTTCCTGGCGAACATAGTGTGTTCGCGTTCGCCACGGCGGGCGAAAACATGCGCGGTTCGATCCGCCCCCTATTCGTCATCATTGAGTAAACTTTGACCCTGTACCTCACAGTCAGCAGACACATTCCAGCCAATCAGCAGCACACCCTCCCTAGCAGACCCTCTCACCTCCTGGACAGCATCCATTTTAGATTCATTTGGAAGCTGCATACATTTTTTAAACATTTTTTTTACATTTTTTATTCTAAATTTTTTATTCTAGAATTTTAAATTCTTTATTTTTGTAGTGCATGGAGGTATAACAAATGAGCATGTGGTACCCCAACGGCATTCCTCATGCTTTTCAAGTAACAATTGTAACAATAGGGTATATGTTAATACCCTAGTCTGCGCGGAGCCCTCCATGGGTGAAGATGGATTCATTTTTTTTTGGCGCTCTGGTTTTTTATTTTATTTTTAAGTTCGACGGGTATGATGGATTTTTATTTGCCCTTTTTTGGGGCTGAAAAATTAAGATTTTAGAAAAAAGAAGACGTTGAATAGTAAGTTGAATTTTACTTTACAGGGTAGTAATTTTATTCCCCCCTCACTATTTTTTAGGGTGAGGGGGGTAGGTAGGGGCTTTTTTATTTGGGTGTGTGACTAGGGGCTTGGGGACCCCTAGTCACCTTTGATGGGGGAGGAGGGGATTTTCATTTAGGGCCCCCACCCGCCGCTCAGGGGTGGGGGCCGGGGGGGACAGTAGGTCCCCCCCCTTATTGTTTTTTAGGGCCCCCACCCACCGCGCAGGGGTGGGGGCCGGGGGGGAGGACAGTAGGTCCCCCCCTCTTATTGTAACTTAGGACCCCCACCCGCCGCTCAGGAGCCATGTTACTCTGTATATAGAGGGAGCCATGTTACTCTGTATATAGAGGGGAGCCATGTTACTCTGTATATAGAGAGGAGCCATGTTTACACTGTATATAGAGGGGAGCCATGTTAGTCTGTATATAGAGGGAGCCATGTTATTCTGTATATAGAGGGAGCCATGTTATTCTGTATATAGAGGGAGCCATGTTTACACGGTATATAGAGGGAAGCCATGTTACTCTGTATATAGAGAGGAGCCAAGTTTACATGTATATAGAGGGAGCCATGTTACTCTGTAAATAGAGGGAGCCATGTTACACTGTATATAGAGGGGAGCCATGTTACACTGTATATAGAGGGGAGCCATGTTACACTGTATATAGAGGGAGCCATGTTATTCTGTATATAGAGGGAGCCATGTTTACACGGTATATAGAGGGAAGCCATGTTACTCTGTATATAGAGGGAGCCATGTTACTCTGTATATAGAGGCACTGGCGTACTAAGGGGGGGGGGGCGGCGGGGGTGGTCCGCCCTGGGTACCACTCACTAGGGGGGTGCCCGGGGCGAACTTTCGCAGGGGCGGCGAAATGCCGCCCTGTGTCTTGTGTAAAGGGACCGGCCGCTAATAAGACTATCTACCCGAGTTTCCCATCCAGCAGCAGCAGGGTCCTCTGTTCTCGCGATCCGCGAGAGCGTTGCCGTGGGTTGCCATAGCAACGCTCTTGCGGATCGCGAGAACAGAGGACCCTGCTGCTGCTGGATGGGAAACTCGGGTAGATAGTCTTATTAACGAGCATGGAGAATACTGGGCCCCTCTAAACTGCCCAGTGATGCTGTGCCACCGGACCACCAGTCGAGGAGGACGGGAGGGACAGGTAAGTGGCAGCACTTATTCCACACAACATACACACTGCATCTGCATACACTCTACACACATTCTACACACACTGCATACACTCTACACACACTCTGCATACACACTGCATGCACTCTACACACACTGCATACACTCTACACACACTGCATACACTCTACACACACTGCATACACACTGCACACACTGCATACACTCTACACACACAGCACACACTCTACACACACTGCATACACTCCACACACACTGCATACACTCTACACACACTGCATACACACTACACACACTTCATGCACTCTACACACACTGCATACACACTACACACACTGCATACACACTATACACACACTGCATACACACTACACACACTGCATACACTGCGCACACACACTGCATACACACACTGCATACACTCTACGCACACTTTACACACACTGCATACACACTACACACACTGCATACACACACTGCATACACACTACACACACTATACACACACTGCATACACACTATACACACTGCATACACACTACAAATACTGCATACACTCTACACACACTGCATACACACTACACACACTGCATACACACTACACACATTATACACACACTGCATACACACTACACACACTGAATACACTCTACACACACTGCACACACTCTACACACACTGCATGCACTCTACACACACTGCATACACACTACACACACTGCATGCACTCTACACACACTGCATACACACTACACACACTGCATACACACTACACACACTATACACACACTGCATACACACTACACACACTGCATACACTGCGCGCACACAGCATACACTGCACACACACACTGCATACACACACTATACACACACTGCATACACTCTACACACACTCTACACACACTGCATACACACTACACACACTATACACACACTGCATACACACTACACACACTGCGCACACACAGCGCACACACACTATACACACACTGCATACACTCTACACACACACTGCATACACACTACACACACTGCACACACACTATACACACACTGCATACACACTGCATGCACACTATACACACTGCATACACACTACAAATACTGCATACACACTACACACACTGCATACACACTACACACATTATACACACACTGCATACACACTACACACACTGCATACACTCAGGGCCGGCCTTAGGGGTGTGCGAGCTGTGCTGCCGCACAGGGCGCTATGGAGCAGGGGGCGCCCTGACAGCCGAAACCAGCCCGCACATGGCCGGTGTCAGGGTTTATTTAAAAAAAAAAAAATCACGGCAGAGGGGCGGGGCTTACGGAGCTGAGGGGGCGGGGCTTATTGTGAGGCAGAGGCGGGGCTAATACCTCCCGAAGCCCCTGCTGCACAGGAAGAGGGAAGGAGTCCCTGCTTCCCCATTAGCCAGCTGCATCCACTGGATAGAGGTAAGTGTGACTGTTTGCCTGTTATCCCTCTTTTCCAGCCATCTATGTGTCCCACTATTCCCCCCCCCCCAGCCCTTCATATGCTCCTATACCCCCCCTCCAGCCCTTCATGTGTCCCTATAGCCCCCCCAGCCCTCCATGTGTCCCTGTACCCCCTCCCAGCCCTTCATATGTCCTTATAGCCCCATATGTCCCTATAGCCCCCTCCCCAGCCCCCATGTGTCCCATTATAGCCCCCATGTGTCCCTATAGCCCCCCACATGTCCCATGTGGCTGTGTGACTGTGTGTGTGACTGTGTGTGTGTGACTGTCTGCCTGACTGCCTGTGTGTGACTGCCTGTGTGTGTGTGTGACTGCCTGTGTGTGTGTGACTGTCTGTGTGTGTGTCTGCCTGTCTAACTGTCTGTCTGTCTGTGTGTGACTGCCTGCGTGTGTGACTGCCTGCCTGCGTGTGTGACTGCCTGCCTGCGTGTGTGACTGCCTGCCTGTGTGTGACTGCCTGTGTGTGTGTGACTGCCTGTGTGTGTGACTGCCTGTGTGTGTGACTGCCTGTGTGTGTGACTGTCTGCCTGTGTGTGTCTGTCTGTTTGTAACTGTCTGTCTGTCTGTAACTGTCTGTAACTGTCTGTGTGTGACTGCCTGCCTATGTGTGTGTGACTGCCTGTGTGTGTGTATAACTGTCTGTCTGTGTGTGTGACTGTATGACTCTAATTGTGTGTGTCGCTGTAGCTGTGCCATTGTGTGTGCCTGTGCCTGTATGTGTGACTGCCTTTAACTGAGTGTGTGTGTGTGTGTACATGCCTGTAACCAAGTTTAAATTTCCCCCACCCCTTCCTGTCAAGGCCGCACTTTGACTGACAGACGCTCACTCACTGACAGACGCACACTCACTGACACACTCTCATATACACTGACAAACAATGACATACACACACACACTATTACTTGGACACACACTGACAGATGCACACTCTCACTGACAGACGCATGCACTCACTGAAAGACGCACGCCCCCACTGACCGACACATACACACTCACTCACTGACACATACACACTCACTGACTGACACACACATTCACTCACAGACACACACACACATAAACACTTACACACACACACATTCACTTACAGACACACACACATTCACTTACAGACACACACACACACACTTACAGACACACACACACACATTCACTTAGACATACACACTCACAGACACACACACACACACACACACAGACATTTCCACTAACACTCACAAACTAATATTTTTTTAATTTTATTTTAAATCCACCCAGCCTCCATAGGAGAGCTGGAGTGGATTTCTTGCCTGCAGTCCAGTGTGGCTGCTGGGCGGGCGGGCGGGCAGGCAGGGGGCGCACAGACTGAGTAGGCGGCTCTTAGTGATGCCGGGAGCCGGACTGACGTCATATTCCGGCTCCCGGCTTCATTAAGCGGCGCAGAGGGAGCTGAGCAGGAAGAGCTCAGGTGAGTATGCTCCTTCGCTGCCCGCTGCCAGCCTCGGGGGGGGGGGGGGGGCTCAAACATGGCCAGCCGGCCAGCTCTTGAGCCCCCCAGGACGTGAGGCAAGCAAGGGATCTGCCTGGGGGTTTGGGGGCGGCTTTTATTGCCACCCCCTGCAAAGTGCCACCTAAGGCAGATGCCTTGTTTGCCTCACGATATACACGCACACACTGCATACACACTGCACACACTGTACACACTGCACACACTATACACACACTGCACACACTACATGCACTACACACACTGTATACACACTATACACACACTGCATACACTATGCACACACTATACACACACATTATACACACACTGCATACACTATGCACACACTGCACACACTATACACACACTGCATACACTATGCACACACTATACACACACATTATACACACACTGCATACACTATGCACACACTGCACACACTATACACACACTGCATACACTTCATACACTATACACACACTGCATACACATACATTTAAAAAAATTGCAGTTGTTTTTTACATTTCAAAGTTGGGGAGGGGGGTGCCAAATAAAGGATCCGCCCCGGGTGCCAAATGCTCCAGGTACGCCCCTGTATAGAGGGGAGCCATGTTACTCTGTATATAGAGAGGAGCCATGTTACTCTGTAATAGAGAGGAGCCATGTTTACACTGTATATAGAGGGAGCCATGTTATTCTGTATATAGAGGGAGCCATGTTTACACGGTATATAGAGGGAAGCCATGTTACTCTGTATATAGAGGGAGCCATGTTACTCTGTATATAGAGAGGAGCCATGTCTACACTGTATATAGAGGGAGCCATGTTACTCTGTATATAGAGAGGAGCCATGTTTACACTGTATGTAGAGGGGAGCCATGTTACTCTGTATTTAGAGGGAGCCATGTTATTCTGTATATAGAGGGAGCCATGTTTACACGGTATATAGAGGGAAGCCATGTTACTCTGTATATAGAGAGGAGCCATGTTTACACTGTATATAGAGGGAGCCATGTTACTCTGTATATAGAGGGAGCCATGTTACTCTGTATATAGAGGGAGCCATGTTACACTGTATATAGAGGGGAGCCATGTTACTCTGTATATAGAGGGAGCCATGTTATTCTGTATATAGAGGGAGCCATGTTTACACGGTATATAGAGGGAAGCCATGTTACTCTGTATATAGAGGGAGCCATGTTACTCTGTATATAGAGGGAGCCATGTTACTCTGTATATAGAGGGAGCCATGTTACTCTGTATATAGAGGGAGCCATGTTACTCTGTATATAGAGAGGAGCCATGTTTACACTGTATATAGAGGGGAGCCATGTTACTCTGTATATAGAGGGAGCCATGTTATTCTGTATATAGAGGGAGCCATGTTTACACGGAATATAGAGGGAAGCCATGTTACTCTGTATATAGAGAGGAGCCATGTTTACACTGTATATAGATGGGAGCCATATTACTCTGTATATAGAGGGGAGCCATGTTACACTGTATATATCACACCTCCCTGCATGTGACGTGCACAGCCTTCCTAAATACTTCCTGTAAAGAGAGATCTAATGTTTAAACTTCCTTTCTTGAAAATTCTGTTAATTTATACTTTGTTATCTTTTTCTTATTAATAGCATTCTACACCCTCCAATGGCCTTCCGAGTGTGATTAAAGTTCAAGTTACAGAGCAGGAGAAAAAATAATCTAAAACAAGTTAACATCTGATTGGAAATTTGAAAAATGTGTTTCATGCAGGATATGTCAGTCACAGCCAGGGAGGTGTGGTTAAAGTTGCATAAACAGAAACAAAAGTGATTTAACTCCTAAATGGCGGAGAATCGAGCAGTGAGACTTCAGAGGCATGATGTAACTATAAACTATTTCATTAAGCTAAAGTTGTTTTAATGCTTTTAGTGTCCCTAGGCCAAAATTACATTCCTGTGACCTGATTTGTGTACAAACAGGCAGATCTCCTTTAATACTAACTGGCTTCACAATAATTTTTGTTGCCTCCCATGTGTAGTGCAATAGAGTTTACATGAATCCTTTCAAAAGGCAGATTGCGTTGCCTTTAAAGCTGGTTTACTTCCTGAAGCCAAAGAACTTACAATCAAAATTGAGTGCTCGTTGGTTTCCATCTTCCTGCATATATGCAGTCTATATTTCTAGTGACGATCGCTTAGACTGTCAAAATGGGAAATGGAGTGGGCATAGATGATCTAATGACTGCCCAGTACGTGAACGCTTATTTTAAATGGTTCTCAACCAAATTAAAAAAGACAAACTATATCTACCCAACTGTTGTTGAACAACATCTCCTTTAATGCAAACGTACGTCTGGAGTTCTAATTTTTGGCTAGCAATGGTCATAATCTCCGGGTTCCCCATGTTATTTTGTTCACACAAGGCAACTGCCCGACATACTTTGTGACTGCGTCTTTCCCTCAACACTTGAGACACAAGAAACAGTCTAATGAAGGGATTTTCACGTACATAATTAAAGTGATGTAAACATTGTTGGGAACCATTGATCTAAAGTAACACAGACCTCTGATGTATTGGGAGTTTTTAATTCCCAACTGTGAGGGTTTGAAGCTTCTTAGAACACAATTGGGTAGACTAAAACGCCTGCCGGGTCATTACAGTAAGTGACTTGCAGTGTGTTCAGGCTAATGGGCTCATTTGTAATAAATATGGCGCCTTTGCGTCCTCTTTGCAGAATGTGTGTTCTCTCTTCCAACTGGTAAAGAGCATAATTTTGTTATTAATTATTTAATAGAAACTGTAATGATGATCTGGAAAATACTGTGAAAGTGTTCTTGTGACATCAGTGGGAGTTTTTTTTTTTGCCTACACAGAGGTAGACGTGCTAAGGGCTCGAGATGCAATTAGAATCCTTGGCATATTGTTAATTGGAACGGCAGCTGTACGAATAACAATGAATGGTAGGGTTTTTTTTTGAGGTTATAAAGGGAGATGACTATATTGTGTTATATGACATCATAAAGATCTGTGAATATATTGTGTGATATTTGAGATCATATGGTGGCTGATTAGGATGATCTATGAGGTTGTAACGTGGAGTGGCTGTCTCGTGTTTTTTTTTTCTAAAAGAGAGATGGACACATATTGGGTGGTTATGTACAGTTACATAGCATCGTTGGAATGAGGACAATTCATGTTTTGGCTATATAGGTGCAGGCATATCTGACACTGCATATAAGACTAGATTACACCAATCTCTGGTCTTAAAGGGACACTATAGGCTTCAAAACAACTTTAGCTTATTGAAGCAGTTTTAGGGTATAGATCATGCCCCTTCAGTCTTATTGCTCAATTTTCTGCCATTTCGGTGGTAAATCATTTTGTTTCGGTTTATGCAGCCCTAACCACACCTCCCCTGGCTGTGACTGACAAAGCCTGCATGAAACAAAATGTTCAAATTATCAGATGTTAACTTGCTTTAGAAGTTTTTATCTACTGCTCTGCAAATTGAACTTTAATCACACACAGGAGGCAGTTGCAGTATCTAGAAGGCTATTAACAGAGCAGGAGAAAATACATTCTAAGTTAAATGGAATGTGCAATAAAGGAAGTTTAAACATTAGATCTCTTTTTGCAGGAAGTGTTTAAGAAGTCTGTGCTTTAACTTCTAAACTAAAATGTTTCATGACGCTAAAGTTGTTTTGGCGCCTTTAGTGTCCATTTAAAGGTAGAGGTAACAGGTCCAGTGTCATGCTTGAATTAGGTTGCCAGTAGCATGACCCTAGCACTTGTGTGTGATTTGATTCCTTTCCAGCATAATTGATCAGGTTTACACCCCTTTTAAAAGCACTCTCTGCTCACTCCAAGCCTGCTTGTGAGTATATTCAACCAGAATCTGATAAAACATGTGACAATGAACTGTAACTAGTGGCTGGCCACCTCCACACAAAATGTATGATTCCGATAGAACTGCACAGAGTAAATCCAACACATGCCATGGACTTTATTGTCCCCAGAACAAAAACCTAGCATTTTGTGATCACATAACTCTCACAGCATAGTTTAAAAAAGAAAAAATATATATATAAAATACTTGGTTATTTAATTACTGGTGGATCATCTCATATAAACCTATTTTGTGCCGAAGAACAAAGCAGTGCATTGCTTAGCAGAACATCTCTCACCCATCACACAAGTAAATGGTTAAGAAGGAAAGAATTATTTTCCATGTACAAGCTTGGCTGCCTAGAAGAAGTTTGGAACAAATTTGTCATGCCAGTTTATTTTTTTAATATAAGTCGAATGTTCAGTTTTCTGCACTCTGAATTCCGCATGAGTTCATCCTACGGTGTGTAAATCCACTGGGATTATTAAATCTACAATGTAAGTCACTTAAGACAAGGTCTAATCTTAATGCCAAACTGCTCAATCCAAGTCCTCAGTAAATCCATCAAAACAAAATGCGGATGCGATAGGACCAGGGTCCTACTCCTACCAGTTGCATCTGTTATCCGAAATATTCAAAAATGAAAGAACAGCTGTCGTTGATGGTTGAAGAGCCTGGAAGATGACCTCTGTTTTCGTTTCTTCCTGATGATTGGCACCCAAACCAACCCAACAATCAGAACCATTAGTCCAATGGAGAATGCCACAGGTCCAAGGTTCTTAGACACAGGAGCATTGGAACTCATAAAATACATAGTGGTCAATATTATTCCCAACAGGAACACAGATCCCCCAATAGACATGATGACAATAGGCTTCTGGTAGGTGTCCCAGGCACTTCGGTGGGCTGTGTTCCAAAGGGACTCACTTCTTGAGCTACTATATAGAGTGCTTTCTGTTCGACTTGTAACCAGGTCTTTGGAATGTGATGTAGAGCTTTCCTCGCTGCTTTGCTCGCTGACGGCAATGGGCTCCATTGAAGTCGCCATCATTTTATTTTTGGGGTCCAAGTCTAGTGCCTTGAGCAAAGAAAAAGAAAGACAAACCTTATGTGAATGCATTCAAAACACAAAGGTTACTTTAAAGTGAATCTTTAGATCAAATACAGGTTTGTGGGGGAGAGTGTCTAACACTAAAATACATAGATAGTTTTCTTCAACATACAATGATCAAAAATGTTTAATGATATAATTTTACCTAAATGACACTTCGATCAAATAAAAGCACATAACATAATTCTCTGTTAGGCAATATTCACACATTGATATGACTACAGTATGTTTTGTTAGAACTGTGGCTGGGGGTCGGGGAGGAGGCTCCTTGGGTGGTTTCGAGAAGGCTTTCCATAGTTTTATGTCAAACAAATATCATCCAAGGACTATAGGCACCAACTACAGCACAGTGAGTCCCTATGGTTAACACTGTCTCTTTAACTTCATAAGGACACATGATGGAAATTTTCCGTCATCCTGGTCTTTTACTTCTCAAGCTGTGTCCTTAAGGGTTTAAACTTTGCCTTACAAAAGTACCTGTTTTACCTTGATAAATATGGACCTCAAAGCATACCTTGGTAGTTTCTGCAGTCATTTGGAAAAGTTTCACCTGAAAGGGTGCTTGTGTGTAGTGCACCCTCAAAACACGCTTCAAGGCACCCATGGTTCTCATCTTACGTTTCCAATAAAATGTTTTTTTGGTAGTGGTGGGCAAGGTAGCAAAATGTATACTCAGTAGTCCGTAAAGCCCAAGTTGACAGATCAAACCTAAACTATTTAAGCTGGTACTTTTAAAAACTAATTGAACACATTCCACATAGACCGTCCATGAGAAGGATTTAGGTAAATCCCGTTATATCATGGCCCTCCTGGCAATGCTTCTCAGACCCGAAAGGGTTAAAACCAAATAACATAATTTGAGAACAAAGAGTAATATTTTTCTCTCTTCCAGGAATTCGAGCACTTACAGTTGTTGGCGCTAATCACCATCTCTCCCCTGTGGTGAGAAACAGCACAACATGTGGCTAATGGACTGTTCAGAAAGCTAAATTATTCAAAAGATATAAAGAGGTAACATTACGATGTTTATACTGCCTGTTTTCCTCCGAAAAGGTGCACGCTGGCTGTAGGACTATTTAAGAGTTAAAGCAGGATAGCTCCAAGATATCAACGTGCAGTCCTCAAGCTGTATGTTTAGACAATAACCCAAGGCCAGCCTTAGGGCTGTGCTACCTGAGCACACAGAGAGGGGGCGCCATCACACCAACCGGAAGCGTTGTGCAGCTCTCAATTTCTTGCTACCAATGTTCTATTGGTGACATCTCCTGTGTTGTTGTTTTGTTTTGTTGTGCATGTTTTTTTTTTTTTGTCAATCTGGATTTACACACCTACATTATTAATTTCACAGTCTAAGTTGGATGCAATCAATGCTGATAATGCAGGAGTGTAAATTTGACTTGAGAGGAGGTGGACTGTGATGCGCCCTCCTCACCCCACCATTTTTTTTTTTGTCAAACTGCTCTTAAAATATTTATAACAAAAATCTAGGGGCAGTGCCCAGACTATCCCCAACATGATTGCTTTCCTGAACTCAGTGTACCTTTCTATGTATGTCACTTGTAAGCTGCACTTCTCTGTGGGGTGTTTTAATGCAATTAAATGTAGTTCAGTCTACCGAATCATGCCTAGGGCCTCCGTTATTAATTATATTATTCTCGTTTTCTCATGTGTAAGTAAACATAAAATATTTGCAATAAACCAGCCACTTGACATTAGGAAATGCGTAGTGCTAATACATATCGCTCGGACCGCTCTAGGAATAATTCCAGATTGTCTTAAAGGAAGACTCCAAAGCCCCAAAATAAATTAATCATTAAGTATTACTGTTTAGTAGATATTCCCCATAATGAAAGCTTACAAATATTTAATTATGGATTTTATTTTCTCATTGGGAGTAAATATAGAAACAGATCTTTTGTCTGCACAACCAGTTGTCTGTTTGACAGCCACGGGGTTGTAACAAGGTTAATTTTTAAAAGTGCCACTTTCTATTGACATCAGCACTTTTTGTTAAATGGAGAATTAGGACACACTCTTCACACATAAGCCACTTCAACAAGCTTAAGTGCTTTATTTTTTGTGTGTGATGCTCTGTCTACAATCTCTGTATCACAATACTATGCCTTACAGGCAATAAGTATGTTTGAGTGGGGGAAAAAAGGCTGTGTGCCAGGGGTTTGACATCTCACCACAATTCCCTGTTTAACGAAAATATTGCATTGTGATACATAGTATTCCAGACCCAACGAGCACTATATGAGTTAAATCCTAGTATCTGATCCTTGGCATAATGCATACCTTTAGGGTTCTACGAAGGTACTCATGCCGATTCACTGACAATAAAATGTTTCCCAAGCCAGATAGCCTCTCACTTCCTTACCAACACTGCTCTTAAAAGCTTTTCAGATGCAAGCAACGCACTCTGAGGAATATTTACTTCTGCACACCGGATAGCATCTAATTGGGATAAATTTATAGCCACTCCCAGCTTTCTGATGGATTTCTGTTGTAAATCAAGTTTGTTCGATGGGTTTTTGTTATGTCGATGGTTAAGAGGAGGATCCCAAGATCTAGGTAAAAAACAGGTGAGCATGAAAAATATCAGAAGTTGAGGATTTTTTCTTTTCTAGTTTTGCTTTTTTGGCAAAAAAAAATGAATCTAATTTCCTTGTAGTCTCTCCGAAATTCCAGGTTTAGTTAAAAAAGCGCATTGAAATATGTTAGGATGCAAAGTGCTATTTGTCTTGTCTATGCCACTGTTGTATGGATTTGTGATGTAGATGATTTTAGGCTCCCTAACAGTCCCGACTTCAGCAGGATAGTCCAGATTTTGTGGTTATGTCCTGCCTTCCTTATTTGGTTCCCTGTAGTTTCTGCTTCTGGGGAAACCAAGAAACTGTCCTCGAGAATCCGAGGTGCAAGCTCTGTGCACGGACACTAGGGCCCGGCAGACAGTGCCTCCGCAGCCCTCTCTGCAAGATCCTGTAGTGGTGGGCCAAAAAAAAGCCCCTTCAGTGTCACCACCCATTTTCTGAGTGGGCCTACCCATTATATGCATTGCCAGTGGCCCAAGTAGTGTCAGTGGTGATGCCCTCATGATTTCATAACTTCCAATGTTGCCTACATGTCATATGAACGTATTGTTGGGTTTGGTGGCTTTTTTGATAAAGGTTAAGTACCGAAAGATTTAAAGTTATCGTAGGGATTAGGGTTACATGTGTTGTACAAGTTAGGCTAATGAATAGGGCAACATTTAAATTTAGGGTCAAAGAGTACAGTACTTTGGGTTGGATTCCTGGCTAGAGAAACTAGAGGTAGAAGTTAAGGTTAGAGGAGTTAGATTCAGAAGTTCATCTAGTAGTTGAGGTTAAAGTTTAGGGTAGCACATGTGGTTACAGTTTATTATTAGAAACATTGGGGGCGAGGCCTGACAGCCAACATGGCCGGACGTGCTCCATGAGAGCTCCAGCAGCAACGGGCAGAACCACGACACTCCCGGCTAAATTAATAACGCCAGCATCACACGGGGCCCGAAAACTAATGCAGGACCATACAGGGAATAGAATGAGACCCGACTTGCACTGCTACACACTGCGAACGCAAGAACCGGCCACGCGGCCTAAACTGGAGCGGAGCCCGAGGCCTGGGGGAGGTGGCCGATCCCCCGGCACGGGACCTGCTCCCCAGCGTAACCTGGCGACTGCCCTGCTACCCCCCCCCCTCTGGACCGGCGGGGGACATCCTGGTCCTCGCTGGGGACGATTACCCCCTCTACGCGGCTCCAACAAGCGACAAGACATGCGGCTAAACAGGACTACAGGGGTCCAGTCAAGATGGCGGCTCAGACCCTCACCAAGCCACCTGAACACATTTGGGTATTTTTTGACCAGCTCTGCACTCATCTATGGACTAAACTCCATATCAGAGGCCGGTCCTTCCACTTGGCGATAAGAGAACTGGCGGCATGGATACGACCAGTGAACCGGCACTACTTAGGAAGACACCTACCTCAAGCCCCCAGAGCGGTCTCGGGTCAAAAAAGGGATCGGACATCAAAGTGGCGAATGAGGGCGACATATCCCCCCGACGCCGGCACCCAGTCCCACGGTTATCTGACCGAGAAAATCAAACCCGCCCGACACACTCTCCACTCAGAGGCACCAGAACCTTACGACCACCAAAGCACAACCTCACACCTGAAGACCTGCAAGGCCAATCGGAAAACGGCACAGCTTCATACCAGTAAGCCTGCCCGGTTCCACTGCCTCCCACGACACCCCGTCGACCTGATGAAAACAGGTGCGAGGCGGATCAGAGCTCTACCCACGGCTGGCATCGGGTGAACTAGGACACTTGGACAGAACAGCACCGCACCCATGCCCCCCTAATTTACCACTCTGAGCTACAACAAGCGAGGGGACCAGGATATCACATGATACATTGGGCTATCGCCCATAAGGGTGCAACGCTACGAACTGATGCTACCCACTATTTGCTTTCCATTACTTGTTCATCTTGAACTCTGGCCTACTCTGGCCTGCTCTGCCTGGACTTATAGCTTTATTAATGGGGAGGTATTTTTATGTTTCCCTCTCTTATAGTATCATAATAAGGTCTCCTGAATTCCTCCTGTATAGATGCAAATGTATGCCACTCATAACTCTTACCTCGCATGTTGTGGTTACTTTTGTTTATTCCTAGGTAGAAGTAATGTTAAATCTGCACCACCTTCGACCTAAGCAGTATAATTGTAAGCTAGAGAGCCCAGGAGACGTGGCCACACACTTTAGTAAATACGCCCTAATATGCAATGTTCCTGTTTAGAGTCGGTTACCATGCCTAGCCAATATACCTTGATCGCAATAACTGTGTATACTGTTAGTCTGGGTTCCATATATACGCCTCTAACTTAAAATGCAGCCTTGACAGCGGGTGCCAGGCCTCGGTGGCTTAACCGCTATACATAACCTTTAATCCAATCTACTTAGCACGAGATGCAATCGACTAGTATCCTATACACTACTCGCATAGTCAGCCTAGTTCCTCAGTTATGTTGAACCTGTATCAAAGTTTACAAGCTAATGTTTTACTTTATGTCTGACTAGTATCGTTTAAACAATGTGCAGTAATTACAAATGCCATATTGACGTTTTACATTTTACAAATGCGCTTGTCCTAGCTGTTGTGGCTATCCAAGCAAGTTGTAAAGCTCGCACAAACAAAAATAAAGAATACAAAAAAAAAGAAACATTGAGCTTAAGGTTAAACACATTACAGCAACCTGTACGGGTTAGGAAATGTATACATATGTTAGGGTGAGAACTAAGATATCCCAAAAAAGCAATGACCCAGTCAATACTGGGGCAAGGGACAAACAGATGCCCAGTAAGCAATCCATTTCACATTGGTGAGGTCTCAGGGGAATGAATAGGTCATGGGGTGAATTACCTAAATCAGTGTGACTCAGTTGCAATTTCTGTGACTTCCATTCTTGCTCCACCAGTACGGGTGTTGTATGCAAATAATAGATTATTTCTTAGTTCAAAACAAGTTTCCTACTTTGAATGAACATACCAATTCATTACTCATCCAAATCGACTTCACATCGACTTCACACTCCACTCCCCTGTAGACAATGGCAAAGAATTATTTGAATAGATAAATACTTCTTCGTGTCTGTGTACAATTCATTTGCTTCCTAGATTCTTTGTTGGGATGGGACATGGAGGGTATCAATCAACCATAGCTTCTCTGCACCAGATAATTACTTAAGCAAATACCTCTTGATTGATTTTTTTTTTATTGACTAGACATTTGACACATGCTAAGTGCATTGGTTAAAGTCATACCTTTCAACTATTTTATAATAATGTCTTACTGTTTCCTTAAATGAAATTCGGTTTATTTAAATTAAAAGGGTTAAAAAAATTAAAATATACCATTTTAATTTCCATTGTGCCAGAGAGTATACCCTTTACAACAGACATGGGCAGCCGTTAAATGATCCTTATTGGTGAGTAGTGATGTCGCAAACATAAAATTTTCGGTTCGCGAATGGCGAACGCGATCTTCCACAAATGTTCGCGAACGGGCTACCGGGCGAACCGCCATAGACGTCAATGGGCAGGCAAATTTTTTTTTTATATTCTTTTTTTTTGTGGTGCAAATAGATAACACAAGCTCTTGCAATGCCCCAACAGCAGGTACAAGATTGGCAAAATACATACATGGTATAAGGCATAATAGGTCACTGCACACATTTTTTTTTGTAGCTAGGTCACATGGTAGTCAAACATGTCTAGGATATAGAGCAAAACTGAAGATGTGGTAGGTGTGAGCTACATCGACATGAGTGGGTATGTGAGTATGAGGCTTACATCAAGTTGGTGTGACATGCGTGTTGACAATAAACAAATGATAAGCAAGTAGATTGTAAGGCTTTCAGGCAGGTAATGACATTGTTTCAGGAGTATACACGTTACTTAACATCTAGGATGCAGAATAGAATGTCATATGGTAGTAATGCACTTTTTGTTTTTATAATAGAAAGATAACATAACAAAAAGATGCTTGATCGGTCCTCCTACTTCAAATTTGGGGCACTGCACGTGCAATCTAATGTGCCACCATATAGGAGTAGTGTGTTAAGTAGTACTATTCTTATCAGTTTAATCCCTGTTACGTCCCCTATCAGGGGACGTGTATATAAGGCATCGATTTTAGGAAGCGGGAGATGGAAAAAGATGCTTGGTCGGTCCTCCTACTTCAAATTTGGGGCACTGCGCGTGCAATCTAATGTGCCACCAGATAGGAGTGGTGTGTTAAGTAGTACTATTCCTATCAGTTTAATCCCTGTTACTTCCCCTATCAGGGGACGTGTATATAAGGCATCGATTTTAGGAAGCGGGAGATGGAAAAAGATGCATGGTCGGTCCTCCTACTTCAAATTTGGGGCACTGCGCGTGCAATCTAATGTGCCACCAGATAGGAGTAGTGTGTTAAGTAGTACTATTCTTATCAGTTTAATCCCTAACACACTACTCCTATCTGGTGGCACATTAGATTGCACGCGCAGTGCCCCAAATTTGAAGTAGGAGGACCGACCATGCATCTTTTTCCATCTCCCGCTTCCTAAAATCGATGCCTTATATACACGTCCCCTGATAGGGGAAGTAACAGGGATTAAACTGATAGGAATAGTACTACTTAACACACCACTCCTGTCTGGTGGCACATTAGATTGCACGCGCAGTGCCCCAAATTTGAAGTAGGAGGACCGACCAAGCATCTTTTTCCATCTCCCGCTTCCTAAAATCGATTCCTTATATACACGTCCCCTGATAGGGGACGTAACAGGGATTAAACTGATAGGAATAGTACTACTTAACACACCACTCCTATCTGGTGGCACATTAGATTGCACGCGCAGTGCCCCAAATTTGAAGTAGGAGGACCGACCAAGCATCTTTTTCCATCTCCCGCTTCCTAAAATCGATGCCTTATATACACGTCCCCTGATAGGGGACGTAACAGCAATTAAACTGATAAGAATAGTACTACTTAACACACTACTTCTATCTGGTGGCACATTAGATTGCACGCGCAGTGCCCCAAATTTGAAGTAGGAGGACCGACCAAGCATCTTTTTCCATCTCACGCTTCCTAAAATCGATGCCTTATATACACGTCCCCTGATAAGTAGTACTATTCTTATCAGTTTAATCCCTATCAGGGGACGTGTATATAAGGCATCGATTTTAGGTCGGTCCTCCTACTTCAAATTTGGGGCACTGCGCGTGCAATCTAATGTGCCACCAGATAGGAGTAGTGTGTTAAGTAGTACTATTCTTATCAGTTTAATCCCTAACACACTACTCCTATCTGGTGGCACATTAGATTGCACTACACATTAGATTGCACGCGCAGTGCCCCAAATTTGAAGTAGGAGGACCGACCAAGCATCTTTTTCCATCTCCCGCTTCCTAAAATCGATTCCTTATATACACGTCCCCTGATAGGGGACGTAACAGGGATTAAACTGATAGGAATAGTACTACTTAACACACCACTCCTATCTGGTGGCACATTAGATTGCACGCGCAGGGGGGGCGGAGCCTGACTAGCAAACGAGTAAGACGTGCTCTGCTCGAGCTCCCGCCGGACGGCGACATAACCGCTAAAAATCAGGGGGTGCAACCCTGGAAAACCCGCAAAACGAGGCTAATCAGCTTGGGGAACCCAGTGCACACCCGCAGATACCTGACTCGCCGCCCGGAATGCCCGGGATCCGAAGCGGAAGGCTGTGGCCTACAAGAGAGGACGGGCTGGGAAGACGGCCGCTTCCCGCTAGCCGCTCAGGGCCGCAGACCAGCACAAATCATCCCCCCCCCCCTTTGGACCGGTGGGGGTTAACCCGATCCCCGCCACACAGAACTGGCCCGGTCCCTAATCTGCTGACGCAGCCGGCAACCACGGCCGACGGACTGGAGGAACAGGCCTCTAAGATGGCGGCCATAAGCGACGACTACACTCCTGGAAAGCAGCTGCAGCCTGCATCACCAGACCTCAATCTACCGGTGAGAGACTCTCTGGACGCAATCTTTGATAAATTTTGGACTCAGCTACTGGCCCACACAAGAATAGCTGCTGACATACCCCTCACTAGCCCACCTACAGCACTAGCAGGCAGCTCCAAGAGGATTGGGAAACCTCAGAAGGGCACCAAAAAACGCCAAGCCACAGCAACTCGCATGAATCGCCCACCTGGACAGAGAGCAATGAGGGGATTGACCCGCAGGTACCAGCCACATAAGCGGAGGGCCGCAGACGCCACACGGCATCACGCGCCAGACCCATGCACAGCCCAACACACCCGCCCGCCGGGAAAGTCCCTGGACCTGAAAGGACCCCAGGATCGTGGCAGGAAGGTACCATCCCTCACACTGACCCAGGGTCGAAGAGGCACCATGTCCACAAAGGGCTGCTCAGCTGGCTTGCTGTATATCCCCGACCGCTTCTATACCCACCTAGTCCTGCCTCAAGGCCCAGAGCTTCACCCACAGCAGCAGGGGCGAGGTAATAATACACTAAGACAGGCCACCCAACGACTCAATCACTCACCTGAAGCCTCTATCATGGGCCGTCTACAACGCCTGGTGAAGGCCTTCATTATGACCTGGGGCTGGCCGACGGCCGACACCAACTCACACCATGCCGCACCCCTGTGGCTTCTACTGAACGACGGTGTCAACGTCTCCACCCTACCCAGCAGAGGTATAGGCTGAACAGGCCCCACTAACTGACAGTCCCACCACCATCACTCTCAGCCATTGGCTGTAGTGACCTAACCTGAATGACCCACATGGACTCTCCCTGCTGGACTCCCACTTGTAACCATGCTTACTATGTTGTCTACTCGTATAACTTTATGTTATTATTTTATATTATTTTTTATTTTAAATTCTTTTTAAATTTTGTATGGAAAACTACGCTACAACCCTTTAGCTTACTCTTACCACAGAGAGAATATATACATATACTTATACATATGTATACGCCTGTCGTGTGCCCAGTGAAGTGTAAATGTAAGCTCTTAGTTAACTCACACAGTTATGTTTAGCCTTGAGCACAGCCACCACTGTATGTACGTTTAGCGTAATTACCTCCTTACAAATAGTTTTGCCTACAGATGAGTATTCAGATAGTTACCTAGCTTGCAATATTCTTGAATGTTTAACCTGACGATTAATCATCTAAAGCGTGTCTACGATGTTATATAGCCTACTGACTCTCTATTTTCATAGTGTACCTAGATAGGCACTGTTTATAGTTATATTATGTTTATGCAACACAACAAGCCAACAGAAAACTGTTTTAACCAAAAAAAAAAAATGAGGCATCGCTACTCAGGAAATGTGGTTTCTTCAAATTAATGATGTACGAACCCTCCACTGTCAACCGTTATTGCATTTCCCTCTCTTTATTTTGTACCCCACTATATATGCCTCAATAAAAGAAAGATTGACAAAAAAAATAAAAAAAAATAGATTGCACGCGCAGTGCCCCAAATTTGAAGTAGGAGGACCGACCAAGCATCTTTTTCCATCTCCCGCTTCCTAAAATCGATGCCTTATATACACGTCCCCTGATAGGGGACGTAACAGCAATTAAACTGATAAGAATAGTACTACTTAACACACTACTTCTATCTGGTGGCACATTAGATTGCACGCGCAGTGCCCCAAATTTGAAGTAGGAGGACCGACCAAGCATCTTTTTCCATCTCACGCTTCCTAAAATCGATGCCTTATATACACGTCCCCTGATAAGTAGTACTATTCTTATCAGTTTAATCCCTATCAGGGGACGTGTATATAAGGCATCGATTTTAGGAAGCGGGAGATGGAAAAAGATGCTTGGTCGGTCCTCCTACTTCAAATTTGGGGCACTGCGCGTGCAATCTAATGTGCCACCAGATAGGAGTGGTGTGTTAAGTAGTACTATTCCTATCAGTTTAATCCCTGTTACGTCCCCTATCAGGGGACGTGTATATAAGGAATCGATTTTAGGAAGCGGGAGATGGAAAAAGATGCTTGGTCGGTCCTCCTACTTCAAATTTGGGGCACTGCGCGTGCAATCTAATGTGCCACCAGATAGGAGTGGTGTGTTAAGTAGTACTATTCCTATCAGTTTAATCCCTGTTACATCCCCTACCAGGGGACTTGTATATAAGGCCTCGATTTTAGAAAGCGGGAGATGGAAAAAGATGCTTGGTCGGTCCTTCTTCTTCAAATTTGGGGCACTGCGCGTGCAATCTAATGTGCCACCAGATAGGAGTGATGTGTTAAGTAGTCCCCCTCATCAGGCCTTTTTTAGTCGAATGTATCGCCCACTGTCAGTCCCTTCTGGATCCATCCCTCATTCATCTTAGTAAAGGTGAGGTAATCTAGACTTTTTTGACCTAGGCGACTTCTCTTCTCAGTGATAATACCTCCTGCTGCACTGAAGGTCCTTTCTGACAGGACACTTGAAGCGGGGCAGGCCAGAAGTTCTATCGCAAATTGGGATAGCTCAGGCCACAGGTCAAGCCTGCACACCCAGTAGTCAAGGGATTCATCGCTCCTCAGAGTGTCGATATCTGGAGTTCAGGCGTGTAGTCTGCTACCTGTCGGTCGAGTCGTTCTCTGAGGGTGGACCCCGAAGGGCTGTGGCGATGCGTAGGACTTAAAAAGCGCCGCATGTCCTCCATCAACAACACGTCTGTAAAGCGTCCTGTCCTTGCCGGCGTGGTCGTGGGAGGAGGAGGATTACTTTCACCTCTTCCCCTGTTAGATTCCCGTTGTGCTGTGACATCACCCTTATACGCTGTGTAAAGCATACTTTTTAATTGATTTTGGAACTGCTGCATTCTTTCCGACTTGCCGTAATTCGGTAACATTTCAGGCACTTTCTGCTTATACCGGGGGTCTAGTAGCGTGGACACCCAGTACAGGTCGTTCTCCTTCAGCCTTTTTATACAAGGGTCCCTCAACAGGCAGGACAGCATGAAAGACCCCATTTGCACAAGGTTGGATGCCGAGCTACTCACGTCCTGTTCCTCGTCCTCAGTGATCTCTCTGAAGGTATGTTCTTCCCCCCAGCCACGTACAACACCACGGGTACCAGATAGGTGACAACGAGCACCCTGGGATGCCTGTTGTGGTTGGTCTTCCTCCTCCTCCTCAAAGCCACATTCCTCCTCTGACTCCTCTTTCTCACAATCCTCTTCCAGCGTTGCCGCAGGTCCAGCAAGCGATGCTGATAAGGCTGTTTCTGGTGGTGATGGTGACCACAACTCTTCCTCTTCACGCTCATCTACGGCCTGATCCAGCACTCTTCGCAAGGCATGCTCCAGGAGGAAAACAAATGGTATGATGTCGCTGATGGTGCCTTCGGTGCGACTGACTAGGTTTGTCATCTCCTCAAAAGGACGCATGAGCCTACAGGCATTGCGCGTGAGTGTCCAGTAACTTGGCAAAAAATTCCCAGCACCCCGGTCATACAAATACTTGTTAACGTCTTTTTCTTGTTGGAGCAGGCGGTCGAACATTAGGAGTGTTGAATTCCAACGTGTCGGGCTGTCGCAAATCAAGTGCCTCACTGGCATGTTGTTTCGCCGCTGGATATCGGAAAAGTGCGCCATGGCCGTGTAGTAACGCCTGAAATGGCCACACACCTTCCAGGCCTGCTTAAGGACATCCTGTAAGCTTGGGTACTTATGCACAAAGCGTTGTACGATCAGATTACACACATGTGCCATGCACGGCACGTGTCAACTTGCCCAAATGCAATGCCGCCAACAAATTGTCAACCCCAAGATGGCGTGACACTGCCGTATCCAGGATGTGGAACAGTACCTGGGGAACTGGGGGGGTGCCGTTGATGTGGAGCAAGACGCAGCAGCAGAAGAGGACTCAGCCGAGAAGGTTATGGAAGAGGATGGAGTAGGAGGAGTAGAGGAGGTGGCAGCAGGCCGGCCTGCAAGTCGTGGCGGTGTCACCAACTCCGCTGCAGAGCCACGCATTCCATGCTTGGCAGCCGTCAGCAGGTTTACCCAATGCGCAGTGTAGGTGATATACCTGCCCTGACCATGCTTTGCAGACCAGGTATCAGTGGTCAGATGGACCCTTGCCCCAACACTGTGTGCCAGACATGCCATTACTTCTTTTTGCACAATCAAGTACAGGTTGGGGATTGCCTTTTGTGCAAAGAAATTTCGTCCGGGTACCTTCCACCTCGGTGTCCCAATAGCTACAAATTTTTGGAACACCTCAGTCTCCACCAGCTTGTATGGTAAAAGCTGGCGGGCTAAGAGTTCAGTCAAGCCAGCTGTCAGACGCCGGGCAAGGGGTTGACTTTGTGACATTGGCTTCTTACTCTCAAACATGTCCTTGACAGACACCTGACTGTGGGCAGATGAGCAGGAACTGCTCGAGGCGAGAGACGGAGGGGCGGATGGTTGAGAGGGGGCAAGGAGGACAGCAGTGGTTAACGTGGCTGAAGATGTTGGACCAGGAGGAGGATGGCGGCTTTGAGTTTGTGTGCTGCTTGTACTCATGTGTTGATCCCATAGGCGTTTGTGATGTGCGATCATGTGCCTTCGCAAAGCAGTTGTACCTAGGTGGGTGTTGGACTTCCCACGACTCAGTTTCTTTTGGCACAGGTTGCAAATGGCATCGCTGTTGTCAGAGGCAGACACACCAAAAAAATGCCACACTGTTGAGCTCTGCAATGATGGCATTCTGGTGGTGGGTACAGCATGCGTTGATTGGCGTGCTGTCTGGCTGACCCCGGGTGCCGATGCATGCTGTCTGACTGTGCCACTAGCTCCTTGCGACGACCTCCCCCTGCTTCCAACTCGTCTCCTCCTCCTCGTCTCCCCATATGAACATTCCCCCTGTTCTTCTTCTCTTCTAGCGGGCACCCACGTGACATCCACGGACGCATCATCATCATCAACCGCTTCACTTGCATCTGACAACTCAGCAAAGGAAGCGGGAGATGGAAAAAGATGCTTGGTTGGTCCTCCTACTTCAAATTTGGGGCACTGCGCGTGCAATCTAATGTGCCACCAGATAGGAGTGGTGTGTTAAGTAGTACTATTCCTATCAGTTTAATCCCTGTTACGTCCCCTATCAGGGGACGTGTATATAAGGAATCGATTTTAGGAAGCGGGAGATGGAAAAAGATGCTTGGTCGGTCCTCCTACTTCAAATTTGGGGCACTGCGCGTGCAATCTAATGTGCCACCAGATAGGAGTGGTGTGTTAAGTAGTACTATTCCTATCAGTTTAATCCCTGTTACATCCCCTACCAGGGGACTTGTATATAAGGCCTCGATTTTAGAAAGCGGGAGATGGAAAAAGATGCTTGGTCGGTCCTTCTTCTTCAAATTTGGGGCACTGCGCGTGCAATCTAATGTGCCACCAGATAGGAGTGATGTGTTAAGTAGTCCCCCTCATCAGGCCTTTTTTAGTCGAATGTATCGCCCACTGTCAGTCCCTTCTGGATCCATCCCTCATTCATCTTAGTAAAGGTGAGGTAATCTAGACTTTTTTGACCTAGGCGACTTCTCTTCTCAGTGATAATACCTCCTGCTGCACTGAAGGTCCTTTCTGACAGGACACTTGAAGCGGGGCAGGCCAGAAGTTCTATCGCAAATTGGGATAGCTCAGGCCACAGGTCAAGCCTGCACACCCAGTAGTCAAGGGATTCATCGCTCCTCAGAGTGTCGATATCTGGAGTTCAGGCGTGTAGTCTGCTACCTGTCGGTCGAGTCGTTCTCTGAGGGTGGACCCCGAAGGGCTGTGGCGATGCGTAGGACTTAAAAAGCGCCGCATGTCCTCCATCAACAACACGTCTGTAAAGCGTCCTGTCCTTGCCGGCGTGGTCGTGGGAGGAGGAGGATTACTTTCACCTCTTCCCCTGTTAGATTCCCGTTGTGCTGTGACATCACCCTTATACGCTGTGTAAAGCATACTTTTTAATTGATTTTGGAACTGCTGCATTCTTTCCGACTTGCCGTAATTCGGTAACATTTCAGGCACTTTCTGCTTATACCGGGGGTCTAGTAGCGTGGACACCCAGTACAGGTCGTTCTCCTTCAGCCTTTTTATACAAGGGTCCCTCAACAGGCAGGACAGCATGAAAGACCCCATTTGCACAAGGTTGGATGCCGAGCTACTCACGTCCTGTTCCTCGTCCTCAGTGATCTCTCTGAAGGTATGTTCTTCCCCCCAGCCACGTACAACACCACGGGTACCAGATAGGTGACAACGAGCACCCTGGGATGCCTGTTGTGGTTGGTCTTCCTCCTCCTCCTCAAAGCCACATTCCTCCTCTGACTCCTCTTTCTCACAATCCTCTTCCAGCGTTGCCGCAGGTCCAGCAAGCGATGCTGATAAGGCTGTTTCTGGTGGTGATGGTGACCACAACTCTTCCTCTTCACGCTCATCTACGGCCTGATCCAGCACTCTTCGCAAGGCATGCTCCAGGAGGAAAACAAATGGTATGATGTCGCTGATGGTGCCTTCGGTGCGACTGACTAGGTTTGTCATCTCCTCAAAAGGACGCATGAGCCTACAGGCATTGCGCGTGAGTGTCCAGTAACTTGGCAAAAAATTCCCAGCACCCCGGTCATACAAATACTTGTTAACGTCTTTTTCTTGTTGGAGCAGGCGGTCGAACATTAGGAGTGTTGAATTCCAACGTGTCGGGCTGTCGCAAATCAAGTGCCTCACTGGCATGTTGTTTCGCCGCTGGATATCGGAAAAGTGCGCCATGGCCGTGTAGTAACGCCTGAAATGGCCACACACCTTCCAGGCCTGCTTAAGGACATCCTGTAAGCTTGGGTACTTATGCACAAAGCGTTGTACGATCAGATTACACACATGTGCCATGCACGGCACGTGTCAACTTGCCCAAATGCAATGCCGCCAACAAATTGTCAACCCCAAGATGGCGTGACACTGCCGTATCCAGGATGTGGAACAGTACCTGGGGAACTGGGGGGGTGCCGTTGATGTGGAGCAAGACGCAGCAGCAGAAGAGGACTCAGCCGAGAAGGTTATGGAAGAGGATGGAGTAGGAGGAGTAGAGGAGGTGGCAGCAGGCCGGCCTGCAAGTCGTGGCGGTGTCACCAACTCCGCTGCAGAGCCACGCATTCCATGCTTGGCAGCCGTCAGCAGGTTTACCCAATGCGCAGTGTAGGTGATATACCTGCCCTGACCATGCTTTGCAGACCAGGTATCAGTGGTCAGATGGACCCTTGCCCCAACACTGTGTGCCAGACATGCCATTACTTCTTTTTGCACAATCAAGTACAGGTTGGGGATTGCCTTTTGTGCAAAGAAATTTCGTCCGGGTACCTTCCACCTCGGTGTCCCAATAGCTACAAATTTTTGGAACACCTCAGTCTCCACCAGCTTGTATGGTAAAAGCTGGCGGGCTAAGAGTTCAGTCAAGCCAGCTGTCAGACGCCGGGCAAGGGGTTGACTTTGTGACATTGGCTTCTTACTCTCAAACATGTCCTTGACAGACACCTGACTGTGGGCAGATGAGCAGGAACTGCTCGAGGCGAGAGACGGAGGGGCGGATGGTTGAGAGGGGGCAAGGAGGACAGCAGTGGTTAACGTGGCTGAAGATGTTGGACCAGGAGGAGGATGGCGGCTTTGAGTTTGTGTGCTGCTTGTACTCATGTGTTGATCCCATAGGCGTTTGTGATGTGCGATCATGTGCCTTCGCAAAGCAGTTGTACCTAGGTGGGTGTTGGACTTCCCACGACTCAGTTTCTTTTGGCACAGGTTGCAAATGGCATCGCTGTTGTCAGAGGCAGACACACCAAAAAAATGCCACACTGCTGAGCTCTGCAATGATGGCATTCTGGTGGTGGGTACAGCATGCGTTGATTGGCGTGCTGTCTGGCTGACCCCGGGTGCCGATGCATGCTGTCTGACTGTGCCACTAGCTCCTTGCGACGACCTCCCCCTGCTTCCAACTCGTCTCCTCCTCCTCGTCTCCCCATATGAACATTCCCCCTGTTCTTCTTCTCTTCTAGCGGGCACCCACGTGACATCCACGGACGCATCATCATCATCAACCGCTTCACTTGCATCTGACAACTCAGCAAAGGAAGCAGCAGTGGGTACAACATCATCATCATCACACCGTACGTGTGTAATGCTGCCTGACTGAGACCTATCCCTGTTATCTACATCCTCTGGCAATAATGGTTGCGCATCACTCATTTCTTCCAACTGATGTGTAAATAACTCCTCTGACATACCAAGTGAAGCGGCTGTGGTGCGAGTGTTGGTGGTGGCGGCAGGCAGGCGAGTGGTAACTTGAGAGGTGCCCGAAGCTAAGCTGGAGGAGGATGGTGCGTCGAGGTTCCGAGCGTAAGCTGTAGAAGATTGGGTGTCCTGTGTTAGCCAGTCAACTATGTCCTCAGAACTTTTCAAGTTCAGGGTACGTGGCCTCTGAACACTGGGCATTATTCTAGGGCCAAAGGGAATCACAGCACCACGACCACGACGGCCCCTGCAGGGTGGCCTGCCTCTGCCTATCATTTTTTTTTTCGATTAGTGGTACTATGCGTGCAAGCTACTGTGATAACAGATATGAGTGGCACTGGTGTGACACTGTGCCCTGGCAGGCCCTGAAACGCACACTCGTGAAGGAAACTGACTGCTATTATATTACAGTCCAAAAAGTTTTTTTTTGTTAAATGCAAGCTATTGGGTCACCAGTGAGTGAGTGGTGGCACTGGGCAATTGGGCACAGTATACACTGTGAGCCTGACACACACGCTGGCAGACAACTAACTGCTATTCAATCTATTACAGTCAAAATTGTTTTTTTTTTTTTTAAATGTACACTACTGTTACACTAGATATGAGTTTCACTGGTGTGACACTGTGCCCTGGCAGGCCCTGAAACGCACACTCGTGAAGGAAACTGACTGCTATTATATTACAGTCCAAAAAGTTTATTTTTTTTTTAAATGCAAGATATTGTGACACCAGATATGAGTGAGTGGTGGCACTGGGCAGGCCCTGAAACGCACACTAGTGAAGCAAACTGACTGCTATTATATTACAGTCAAAAAAGTTTAGTTTTTTTTAAATGCAAGCTATTGTGACACCAGATATGAGTGGTGGCACTGGGCAAGTGGGCACAGTATACGCTGTGAGCCTGACACACACGCTGGCAGACAACTAACTGCTATTCAATCTATTACAGTCAATTTTTTTTTTTAAATGTACACTACTGTTACACCAGATATGAGTTGCACTGGTGTGACACAGTGCCCTGGCAGGCCCTGAAATGCACACTCGTGAAGGAAACTGACTGCTATTATATTACAGTCAAAAAAGTTTTTGTTTTTTGTTTTTTAAATGGAAGCTATTGTGACACCAGTGAGTGAGTGGTGGCACTGGGCAGGCCCTGAAACGCACACTAGTGAAGGAAACTGACTGCTATTATATTACAGTCCAAAAAGGTTTTTTTTGTTAAATGCAAGCTATTGTAATCCAAATACTTTTTCAGTGTTTTTTTTTTTTTTAGACAAAAATATACTTAGAAAACAGCTGCTCCACATCCTTACTCCTGTTGGAGGGAGGGCCATGCCCCCATTGAAGTTAAAATTAGAGTGGAGCAAATCCTGGTTAAACAAACACGGCTGCAGTGCACACAGCTGTCTGCAGAACTCAATTCATCTCACATTTGCTACAGAGTTAAAGAGGTTCTGTCACTGTCTGGGGTCTTTGTATATTTTGCAAAGATCCCCATCAGTGACAGCTCTGCTGGGTGTCCGGTGGCTTTGTGGTGCAGGGGAAGGTGACTTTTACTTATCTGTACCTGCCCCTCGCAACCGCCCCATCGTCTTCCTGACAGCTCTCCTCACCTCCTGACGCTTCATCTCCCAGGAGCCCATGTCCGTGCATTACTCTCACACATGTGCGAGGGTACAACACAGAGGTCTATGGATGGTCCCGTCACAGACAATGCCTTTTGTCAAGTTTTGTCAACCTTCAGAAATATACAAAGAGATAGTGTAGTCCCTACTTTGTCTTTGTATATCTTTTGACCATGTTGGAACTTTAGTGAAATTTCAACACAGTCAATGTGAGTATGTTATAAAGATTTTATCCTTATGAAATACTAATTTTAGTTGAGGGGGAGGAGGGTGATAGATTCGCCTTAATGCTATCACGTCCGATATGCTGCTGTCTGAAATGGCAGCAGAGGGAACAAGATTTTCTCATCCAACAGTTTTTCCTGTTTTTTTTTTACCGTTATGTCTTTATTGAATTTAAGGTACAGAGATAGGAGCAAATGGAAATCATAGAAGAAGAAAAAGTTGCTAATTTATTGCAGTATTAAATAAAAAGAGGACACTTGTTAATGGTCAGCCATAAAAACATTTTGAAGTGTTCTGGATCTGTGTGTGTACAGTATATGTATAATATATACAGGGCTTACAATCTCAAGTCCTGCCCTACTGGGAAGGCATTAGAAGTTACTCTCCACTTCAAACCGTGAAAGTCCATGGAATTCTCCATGTAATTAAGACAAACTTAAAGGACCACTATTGTGCCAGGAAAAGAAACTGGCACTATAAGGTCTTTAGGTCCCCCCAACCCTCAGGGTCCCACTCCCGCCGTGCTGAAGGGGGAGGAATGGGTTAAATTCTTACCTTTCTCCAGCGCCGGGAAGCTCTCCTCCCTCTTCCGACATCATCCGCCGAATGCGCATGCGTGGCAAGAGCTGCGCGCGCATTCAATCAGTCCATAGGAAAGCATTTTTCACTGCTTTCCTATGGACGTCAGCATCTTCTCACTGTGATTTTCACAGTGAGAAGCGCAGAAGCGCCTCTAGCGGCTGTCAATGAGACAGCCACTAGAGGATGGAATAACCCTATTGTAAACATAACAGTTTCTCTGAAACTGCTATGTTTACAGCTGCAGGGTTAACCCTAGATGGACCTGGCACCCAGACCACTTCATTGAGCTAAAGTGGTCTTGGTGCCTACAGTGGTCCTTTAATGTAGTGGTTCTGGTGTCTATAGCCTGCCCCTGTAGGCTGAGAACTGTAAACCCTGCCTTTTCAGAGAAAAGGCAATGTTTACATTGCTGCCTAGCAACACTACAAGTGGCAGTCACTCAGATAGCCAATAGAGGGGTTTCCTAGTACAGGGCTGCACGAAAGGAGCCTCTGCAGGAAAGGATGCATTTCTACTTGCCAATGGCTAGTTGAGATTGGACATTTTGAGTCCTGATATATATAATTGTATGTATTAATTGTATTTGCCTTTATCTAATTAAAGAGAGGGACACTATAGCATTAGGGATACGGGTTTGTTTTCTTAACTCTATAGTGTCCCTTTACACTCTAAATATACTCTTACAGACCTGGGTACAGAACCTAGCACCAGAACTTATCACACCTCTTAACCCAAACCCATATGATGTGGCCAAATAATCATAGCCCAATCTAGTATTGTCTTTAAGTTGCAGAATTCTATCCAGATTGCCTGTGGCCACTTTGTGACATCATCATATTGTAGAAATATGTGCTGACATCATAGAAAGCTGATTTCATAGAGGGTTTTGCTCTTTCTTCACATTGAAGTAAGAAGACTATTAGGGAGTACAGCTGCGAGAGCTTGCTTCGACCCCAGAGCATTGGAGATCGCTGCTGATTGGTAGGGAAATTAGCATTTCACAATTAGAGCACTTCCAGGTTTATATAATGGATTTATGGTTTCCGTGTTAAATTAGTTTATTAGCTTTCACCATCTGTATGTAAGAACTCTGAGAGAGGTACGCATTAGCACAGCCTGCGATTAGGCTTAGCAAAGATGTCACATTGTTTTTGGAACTGAGAGGGTTAATTAATGACTTTTGTTACATCTTTAATTAGCCATATTTACTATTTACATGACGTAAAGTCATCATTTTATTAAAGGCGAATGTTTGATTATCTATCTATTTGATTATTATTCTACAGCTTAATGCAATGGTTCTGGTGTCTGTAGCCTGTCCCATAGAAAAAGGCAATGTTTACATTGCTGCCTAGCAACACCTGAAGTGGCAGTCACTCAGACAGCCACTAGATTTGCTTCCTAGTCCAAAGATGCACGAAAGGAGCCTCTATAGGAATGACCGGTTTGAGGCCCCCATTTCTGCTGGCCCTGCCAAAAACCTTGGGGTTAAACACTTTTTTCATATTTAATAGTGCTTTGTCCAAAGCCTTGAATGTGCTCACATAGGAACCAAGCTCCTTAACAAAATTATCTCCAAACAGACATTTCACTTATGGACCAAGTACTGAATAAGCCAGGTTTACTAGTTTCGGTTCTATCTTTAGCAAGATGGACTATGTCTATCTTGGCGTCTTTCAGTTGCCAAAGCTGTGATGGTTTCTTATTAGGCAGATGGTTCATTGCATCCAGTCCCTGAGGGCTTGTAGGTCTATGGGGGTACCACCAGACTCCACCATCTCAAGCATCTTTGTGTTAGGGCCAAGTATAACCAGGACGTTGTCCTGACAATTTCACGGGTAGAAATCCAAATCCTGCTTGGCTTTCCAACTCGATTTGCCCACCAACTGAGCAACCTCAGGCGGAACTTGCCCACATCTAAAATGGTGACCGCACGTCAGTCTCAAGATTATGCCTGAAAACAAAATGGTGCCTGGGAACTCCTCATACTGTAACAATTTATTGCGATTAAGTTGTTATGGTCCCCAAAGTGTCCTTTAAGAAAAGTGTTAAAGGAACACTGTAGTCACCTAAATTACTTTAGCTAAATAAAGCAGTTTTAGTGTATAGATCATTCCCCTGCAATTTCACTGCTCAATTCACTGCCATTTAGGAGTTAAATCACTTTGTTTCTGTTTATGCAGCCCTAGCCACACCTCCCCTGGCTATGATTGACAGAGCCTGCATGAAAAAAAAAACTGGTTTCACTTTCAAACAGATGTAATTTACCTTAAATATTTGTATCTCAATCTCTAAATTGAACTTTAATCACATACAGGAGGCTCTTGCAGGGTCTAGCAAGCTATTAACATATCAGGGGATAAGAAAATCTCAATTAAACAGAACTTGCAATAAAGAAAGCCTAAATAGGGCTCTCTTTACAGGAAGTGTTTATGGAAGGCTGTGCTAGTCACATGCAGGGAGGTGTGACTAGGGTTCATAAACAAAGGGATTTAACTCCTAAATGGCAGAGGATGGAGCAGTGAGGCTGCAGGGGCATGTTCCATACACCAAAACTGCTTCATTAAGCTAAAGTTGTTCAGGTGACTATAGTGCCCCTTTAATTCAACATCTAGACAGTTTTCCTTGATTGTGTATTGATTAGTGTTAAGACCTTTGATGTGATCAGTGTAATCTGTAATTATGCAGATGCATTAATGGGCCTTTTGACTACATATTTACAACCTATTTACAACATATTTAAATGTGTTTTATCTGCTCGATGCTCTCTAGAGTGGACAGATGTAAGCCTCTCTTTTTGCACTGTAAGTGCATAGCGCTTCTGAAACGGAAGCTGCTAATTGCCATTTTGCCTAATGTTAATATAATGAAGACAGGACACATGTATTTTTCTGTCACAGCTCAATTACCTGACAATCTTGTTTTTAATTATGGTTTTACTTGGACTGGGTAAAAAACCCTGGACTCATAGAACCCATACAAAACAAAGCTGTACCAACGAAGGATTGTCAGAGTTGTACCTCCAGAGCTGTGTCTTGTCCAGTTACTGGGGGGAAGAAAGGGGTAATCACTGTGTTAGCTGCTCCAGCGTGTAGAGCAGGCCTGTCCAACCTGGGGCCCCCCAGATGTTGCTGAACTACAACTCCCATGATTCTTTCAATGAAACAGATAGCCACGGAATCATGGCAGTTGTAGTTCAGCAACATCTGGGGGGCCGCAGGTTGCACAGCCCTGGTGTAGAGGATGCAGCGGGGAAAGTCCTTGTAAGGACTGAGTAGCTCCCAGGACTGTGTGCCGTCCAGCCCCTGGGGGCGAACAGAGCTAGTTCCCCTATCTAGTCACAGCTAGGAAGCGGACCCTTGGCGGAGGTACCCGGCCGGGGTACAGGGAGCTCCGTCACATATAAATATATAAAAATGGTCAAATATCTGTGCCAAGAAAGTTTAGTAGGAACCTAGTTACAGATCAGTAACATAGCTTCCCAAAAATGACACCAAAAAGTACATTTACACCAAGTTACTGTACAATGCAGGAAATTAAAGATTGTCATTGAAGACTGAATAGAATCCAAGTGCTATTTTCCGATCCCCTCTTTTCTCTCCCTTGACATCAAGTCTTCATGCTTGATCAAGTTGCAGTACAGTTCATGACAATATTTACACTTCGTCTGCACAGATGCAGAGCAAAAGAATGGAATCCAGTCAGAAAAGATGTTCCCCTTCGAGGTGACAACCATCACAGGATCAGAGAATTTGGTTGGGTGCAAATAGGTCAACTTTAAGGGTTTATTCACTTCCATCAGAACTGACACAAATATAGAAAATTGTAAAAGGGGCATTGTAGACATCAGAGCAGGATTAACGAAAAGTCGACTATAGGCAGTCGCCTAGGGCCTGGTTTCTCAAGCTGTGGTACACATACCCCAGGGGGCACACATACCAAAAGCACTTAGTCAGTGTGTGTGTCAGTGAGTGTGTGTCTGTCAGTCAGTCAGTGTTTGTGTTAGTTAGTGAGTGTGTGTCTATCAGTCAGTGTGTCGGTCTGTTAGTGTTTGTCTGTCAGTGTATGTCTGTTAGGGTTTGTCTGTCAGTGTATGTCTGTCAAAGTGTGTCTGTCAATGAGTGTGTCTGTCAATGTGTGTCAAATCAGTGAGAGTGTGTGTGTGTGTCTGTGAGTGTGTGTCTGTGAGTGTGTCCATCTGTGAAAGTGTGTGTCAGTCAGTGTGTGTATGTCAGTGTATGTGTATCTAACAGTATGTGTCTGACAGTGAAAGTATATATTGTTTAAACAGTGTGTGCCAATGAGTGTGTGTTTGAGTCAGTGAGACTGTGTGTACCTAACAGGATCCAAATGTTTATTTTAAAAATATTTTCACTCAATTCATGATTTGTAGTAATATTCAAATATGCCTGTATGTATATATGTATGTACAACACTCAGTATATACACATGTGCATGTATTAGATGTGTATTATATTAAAGTGTATATAAAATGAGTGTATATTAAAAAGCATTAAAATGTATATTGCCCAACAGAAAGGCTAGGAAATTTATAGATTTGAATTTAAAGAGACACTGAAGTCACCCAAACAACTTAATAGCAAACAGATTAATAGCCGTTTTGGTGTATAGATCATGACCCTGCAGTCTCACTGCTCAATTCTCTGCCATTTAGGAGTTAAATCACTTTGTTTATGCAGCTCTAGTCACACCTTCCTGCATGTGAGACTGCAGGGGCATGATCTATGCACCAAAACTGCTTCATTAAGCTAAAGTTGTTTGGGTGACTATAGTGTCCCTTTAAAGCTTGTTAAAAACATGGTCTCTCCCCTCACTGTCAATAAAATCCTTAACATTAGACCTATTGATATCAATAGAAATTACTTTCTCGAGTCAGGGGCACTTAGATTTTTTTTTTTTTTTTTTTTTTAGAATTTCAGGGGTACTTCTCCATAAAATTCTGAGAAACATTGGTCTAGGGTACAGGAGTTAGACAGTGGCCATAGAACCAAGAATTTGCTTGGCCCTGTTAACCATTCCTGGAACTGTCCCTCCATTCAGTGTTAAAGCATTACCAAGTAGTTTAACACTAAATGAGGGTCACTAGCGGACCACAGCCCAGCCCCTACTGGAGGTATGGCCAGGCCCGGACTGGCCATCGGGCATACCGGGCAAATGCCCGGTGGGCCGCGATGGCCGTGGGGCCGAGGCCGGCAGGGGAGATCACAGGATCTCCCTTGCCAGCCCCTGCAGGGCTAGCGCTACCCGAGCGCCGGCCCTGCTGTGTGTCTCCATGGGCCGGTGGGGAGATCAAAGATCTCCCTCACCGGCCCAGAGACACTGACAGGCGGCCGCCGGCAGGAGAGGGTGTGAGGTAGGAAGGCAGGCGAGAGGACCGGCGGAGCTCTAGCCAGCAGCTCCGCCGGGTCCTCTCGCGAGGTCTGAGCGTTGCTCAGATCTCGCGAGAGTGAACTATAGCCTTCAGGCTAAAGTTCACTCTCACCACTGGACCACCAGGGAAGGAAGCTGCACGGCACCCCCCCCACCCCCCAGGCAGAGCGGATCCCCCTCTCCCCACAGGCAGAACAGACCCCCCCCTCCTTCCAGGCTAAAAGGTAAGAAGGGAGGAGGGGGGATATAACTTTTTTTTTATTAATAAAAAATATATATGTAAATGTAAATAAAATATACATTCACACACACAGCACCCAGACACACACACAGCACCCCCATACACACACCGCACCCCCAGGCACACACACAGCACCAGCACCCCAGACACACAGCACCCCCAGACACACACAGCACCCTCAGACACACAAATCACCCTCAGACACACACAGCACCCTCAGACACACACACAGCACCCAAACATACACAGCACACTCAAACACACACAGCACCCTCAGACACACACACAGCACCCTCAGACACACACACACAGCACCCCCAGACACACACACACAGCACCCCCAGACACACACACACAGCACCCCCAGACACACACACACAGCACCCTCAGACACACACAGCACCCTCAGACACACACAGCACCCTCAGACACACACAGCACCCTCAGACACACACACAGCACCCTCAGACACACACACACACAGCACCCTCAGACACACACACAGCACCCTCGCTCACACATATACAGCACACTCACACACACACACACACACACATATATATATATATATATATATATATATATGAGCTCTTTCTAATTTTCTTAGTCTGTTACCTCACTGAGGGTTATTTTATTTATATATATATATATATATATATATATATATATATATATATATAATAACCCTCAGTGAGTTAACAGACTAAGAAAATTAGAAACCTAGAATGTGACGGCACATAAAAACACCCTCACACACAGCACCCCTCTTACATACACACACACTGCGCCCCTCACGCATACAATATGTCCAAATATATATATACACACACACTAAAGCACCCCTCACACTGCACCACTACACACATTACGCTCCAGATACACGCTAGATCCCTTACCCTATATGCACTCTTAATCCTCTACACACACACACACACACACACACACACACACACACACAGACACACACAAAATCTCCTATACACACTCTCGGTCCTTTACACAGTAGATCTCCTACACACACACTACATTCCTTGTCAGCAAACACATACAACATTCTCTAAACACACCCTCTCTACAACTCCTACACACACTACGTCACCTATACACACACACTTCAACCCGTATGCACACACTCGCTACATCCCCTATAACACTATGCTCCCAATACACACACTCTCTACAGCCCCTAGCCACACATATTACACAATACCACACCACACTCTACACACACGCAATCCCTCAAGCAGGCTCCAAACACATGCACCATACACTTTCCTGGCCCTTTTGTCCTCTGGTATCCCACTTGTGGAGACACCAGAGACAATTTAAAAGCAAACACAGCGCAAGCATGTTATTAAATTTGCTTGCGCTGCGCAGAACAAATTCAGGGCCTTTTTCTAATGCCAGAGCTCTTCAGTGGGGCTCTGCGCATTGAACTAACATGTTCACTTTGAGAGGGGGCGTGCTTGTCATTAGTGATGACAAAACACACCCTCTCTGGCCCCGCCCCCTTCTTAGGGGGCCGCTCTGATTGAAAAATGCCCGGGCCTAATTTTTTTCCCAGTCCGGCCCTGGGTATGGCTAAGCCTGCTTATGTCCAACCACTGACGTACATAGAAACATAGAAACATAGAATATGACGGCAGATAAGAACCATTCGGCCCATCTAGTCTGCCCAATTTTCTAAACACTCTCATTAGTCCCTGGCCTTATCTTATAGCTAGGATAGCCGTATGCCTATCCCACGCATGCTTAAACTCTCTCACTGTGTCAACCTCTACCACTTCAGCTGGAAGGCTTTTCCATGCATCCACTACCCTCTCCGTAAAGTAATACTTCCTGATATTATTTTTAAACCTCTGCCCCTCTAATTTAAGACCATGTCCTCTTGTTCTGGTAGTTTTTCTCCTTTTAAATATAGTCTCCTCCTTTACTGTGTTGATTCCCTTTATGTATTTAAATGTTTCTATCATATCCCCCCTGTCTCGTCTTTCCTCCAAGCTATACATGTTAGGTGCCTTTAACCTATTCTTGTAAGTTTAATCCTGCAATCCATGAACAAGTTTAGTATCCTAGGTTAGGACTCTAATATCAAATATTGTGTACTCTGCCCTTGGGTTTTTACGTCCAAGATGCATTATCTTGCACTTATCCACATTAAATGTCAGCTGCCACAATTCTGACTATTTTTCTAGTTTACCTAAATCATTTGCCATTTGGCTTATCCCTCCTGGAACATCAACCCTGTTACATATCTTAGTATCATCCGCAAACAGACACACCTTACCATCAAGACCTTCTGCAATATCACTAATAAAAATATTAAATTGAATGGGTCCAAGTACAGATCCCTGAGGTACCCCCACTGGTGACAAGACCATGCTTCGAATATACTCCATTGACAACAACCCTCTGCCTAAGCCACTGCCTTACCCATTCAACAATATTGGAATCCAAACTAAAGATTGCAGTTTATTGATAAGCCTTCTACAGTGTCAAAAGCCTTACTGAAATCTAGGTAAGCAATGTCTACTGCACCACCCTGATCTATTATTTTAGTTACCCAATCAAAAAAATCAATAAGATTAGTTTGGCATGATCTCCCTGAAGTAAACCCATGTTGTCTCTATCTTGAAATCCATGTGATTTTAGATGTTCAACAATCCTATAACATGGTTTCAATAACTTTCCCCACTACTGAAATAAGGCTTACTGGCCTATAGTTGCCCGACTCTTCCCTACTACCTTTCTTGTGAATGGGCACTACATTTGCTAACTTCCAATCTTCTGGGACTACTCCTGTTAACAATGATTGGTTAAATACATCTGTTAATGGTTTTGCTAGTACACCATTAAGCTATTTTAATAACTTTGGGTGTATTCCATCAGGTCACATTGACTTATTTGTCTTTACTTTTGACAGTTGAAATAGAACCTCTTCCTCTGTAAACTCTCATGCAACAAATTACTCATTTGCCCTTTTTTCCTAACTGAGGTACCTTTCCTTCATGTTCATCTGTAAATACTGAACAAAAATATTCATTGAGGCAGTCAGCTAGACCTTTATCCTCATCTACATAACTTCCTTCTTTTGTTTTTAATCTAACTAATCCTTGTTTTACTTTCCTTTTCTCATTCATGTATCTAAAAAAGGCTTTGTCCCCTTTTTTTACTGACTGCTATTTTCTCTTCTGTGTGTGATTTGGAAGCTCTTATAACTTGCTTAGCCTCTTTCTGCCTAATCTTATAGATCATTCTGTCTTCCTCACTCTGAGTTCTTTTATGATTACTAAATGCTAACTTGCCCACAGGCCGGTTTCTAATGATCATATACACAGACCCCCGCAGGGGGTCTCCACTCTTTCAGTACACTTTCCTTTGTCCCAGGCAGGAGGGGGGATGGGTTACAGATAACCATTTCCCGCTCTGGGATATACCAACAGGACACAGTTACATACATTAAAACATATTACACACGGGGGGGGAAAGTTGAGGGGCCTAACTAGGGGTCCTAACTAGGGTCGCTGCAGGGGCTATCGGATGTACAGGGCCCGAGAAACCATTGTACAAAGTCTGGGCTCGAGGCTCTGTAATCCCCAAAGTTAGTTCCAAAGCATTGCTTGGTTTAGTCCGATGGATTTAAACTTCGCACCTAAACCAAGCGACAGCCCATCTGGAAAAGGGCGTGAACCAAACCGCGCCAATCAGCGCTCAGAGAGGAGAGGGTTTCACTGCCCAATCAGGAGAAAGGAAGTGAAACCCGTTTAAATTGGCAGCGACCAATCAGCGCTCACTCATGCTGACCTATCTGGAAAATGGCACAAACCCAGTTTGAATGGGAGCTCTTTTTCCGATTGGTCAGCACGGACTTCCAGGCAGCCAGCGGGACTCTGGAGCCATGAAGTCGACTAACAGCTCCAGGGTATCTCCGTTCCCTTTGTCCCCGAAGCCCACTACTAAATCCACAAGGTTCCCCACATCAACCGTCAGGGGTCTTCATCCCAAGAGCTCTGTGCTGGGGAGTCTAGGCATGGGAAAAAGGGACCGTCCGTTTGTCTCCCCGGCACAGAAAAGCCCACCTGTGGGAAAAGAGCTGGTCTCTTTGTCTCTCAGACTGAGGAGAGCCCGCCAAACTCATCAGTGCCCCAAAATTGCCCATACCAATCTCAGGGACCCTCACCTCGGTCCCTTGATCGACTAGTCTCCGTTCGCGAGGTCCTGGTGTGAAACCCAAACAAGGGAAGCGTCTCCTTTCGGGGTATGAATGTTGCCCTGGCTGGCGTTTGTCTATAAGAATGGCGGCCACCCAGAGGAGCACCCATTAATTACTTCCCTTGCGGTTTGACACCTATGTTGCGAGTGTGAACGTTCTGATCAATTTGTGTGAACGTTCTAATGGGGCACCGGGGAGGTCCTCGTTCGGGAGACAAACAAGTCGGGAAACAATCCAGGAATTCTCCCCCCTGGTGGCGTTCATCTGTACGAATGATGGCCACCCAGAGAAGCACTCATTAATTGTTTCCCTTGCGATTTGCGGTTTTGACATTTATGTTACGAGGTGTGAACGTTCTAACCTAACATTCTAAATGAGGTATTGGGGTGGTCCCCGTTCGGGTGGTGAATGAATTCCCTTCGAGGAAGCGCTCCCAAATGGGGTGTGGGAACAATAAATGAAAACACAGGGGAAACACATGTAAAAGAGAAGGAAATCCCACGAACAGGAAGTGATTCTGCCACAGGAAGCATCTCTTTTCAGGATACGAATGCTCCCCCCTGGGTGGTGTTTGCCTATACGAAATGGCGACTCATTAATTACTTGCCTTGCGGTTTCACACTTACATTGCAGGAGTGAATGTTCTGATTGATTGGTGTGAACATTCTAATGGGGTACCGGGGTGGTCCTCGTTCGGGAGACGAACGGATTCCGTTCGTATGAGCGCTCCCGAACGGGGAAACAGGGCACAATACACGAAATACAAGTGGGAACACATAACACAAAGGGAAGAACACACAAGCAAGCAGTGGGTATGGTACTTAGTAACGGCGGTCCATCACACTATATATGTCCCAAATACTTTATGTAACAAAAAACATATTGTTGCTAAATTTTAGATCCTGAAATATTATGAAATAGTATTAGATAGTATGAAATATTGCAATGTAAAGAAATCATATAGACACTATACACTCCTCAATATTTTAGCAAATGAATAAAAAAAAATCCTTTCATGTTTCAAATAAAAGTTATGTTTCAGGATCCAAAAATCCAAATTCTGAACTTTATTAATTTTTGTTAATATTGGCCACTAGTGGTCTCCGTAACCACTAGCACTGAGATTTCCACCTCTACCTCACCTGCCTGGGTTGATTACTTCAGCTACAAAAGGCCACAACCAGCTCAATATTGAACTACTCCTCAATCCTGCTTACTTCCAAACCTGCTCAAAACCAGCCTGAACTACTCCTAAATCCTGCTTACTTCCAACCCCACTCAATACCAGCCCGAACTACTCCTCAATCCTGCTTCCTTCCAACCCTGCTCAATACCAGCCTGAACTACTCCTCAATCCTGCTTACTTCAAAACCTGCTCAATACCAGCCCGAACTATTGCTCAATCCTGCTTACTTTCAACCCCGCTCAATACCAGCCTGAACTACTCCTTAATCCTGCTTACTTCCAACCCTGCTCAATACCAGCCTGAACTACTTAATCTTGCTTACTTCCAACCCCGCTCAATACCAGCCTGAACTACTCCTCGAACCTGCTTCCTTCCAACTCTGCTCAATACCAGACTTAACTATATCTCAATCCTGCTTACTTCGAAACCTGCTCAATACCAGCCTGAACTACTCCTCAATCATGCTTACTTCCAACCCGGTTCAATACCAGCCTGAACTACTCCTCGAACCTGCTTCCTTCCAACCCTGTTCAATACCATCCTGAACTACTCCTCAAACTACTTCCAAACCGGCGCAATACCAGCCTGAACTACTCCTTAATCCTGCTTACTTTCAACCCTGTTCAATACCATCCTGAACTACTCCTCAATCCTGCTTACTTCCAACCCCGCTCAATACCAACCTGAACAACTATTTCTTAATCCTGCTTACTTCCAACCCCGCTCATTACCAGCCTGAACTACTCCTCGAACCTGCTTCCTTCCAACCCTTCTCAATACCAGCCTGAACTACTCCTCAATACTGCTTACTTCCAAACCGGCTCAATACCAGCCTGAACTACTCCTCAATCCCGCTTACTTCCAAACCGGCTCAATACCAGCCTGAACTACTCCTCAATCCTGCTTACTTCGAAACCTGCTCAATACCAGCCCGAACTACTCCTCAATCCTGCTTACTTCCAACCCTGCTCAATACAAGCCCGAACTACTCCTCAATCCTGCTTACTTCCAACCCTGCTCAATACCAGCATGAACTACTCCTCAATCCTGCTTACTTCCAACCCTGCTCAATACAAGCCCGAACTACTCAATCCTGCTTACTTCCAACCCCGCTCAAAACCAGCCTGAACCACTCCTCAGTCCTGCTTACTTCAAACCCCGCTCAATACCAGCCCGAACTATTCCTCAATCCTGCTTACTTCCAAACCTGCTCAATACCAGCCCGAACTACTCCTCAATCCAGCTTACTTCCAAACTGGCTCAATACCAGCCTGAACTACTCCTCAATCCTACTTACTTCCAACCCTGCTCAATACCAGCCTGAACTACTCCTCAATCCTGCTTACTTCCAACCCTGCTCAATACCAGCCTGAACTACTCCTTAATCCTGCTTACTTCCAACCCTGCTCAATACCAGCCTGAACTACTCCTCAATCCTGCTTACTTCCAACCCCGCTCAATACCAGGCTAAACTACTCCTCGAACCTGCTTCCTTCCAACTCTTCTCAATACCAGCCTGAACTACTCCTTAATCCTGCTTACTTCCAAACCAGCTCAATACCAGCCTGAATTACTCCTCAATCCTGCTTACTTCCAAACCGGCTCAATACCAGCCTGAACTACTCCTCAATCCTGCTTACTTCCATACCTGCTCAATACCAGCCTGAACTACTCCTCAATCCTGCTTACTTCCAACCCTGCTCAAAACCGGCCTAAACTACTCCTCAATCCTGCTTACTTCCAACCCCGCTCAATACGAGCCCAAACTACTCCTCAATCCTGCTTCCTTCCAACCCTGCTCAATACCATCCTGAACTACTCCTCAATCCGGCCAACCCTGCTCAATACCAGCCTGAACTACTCCTCAATCCTGCCAACCCTGCTCAATACCAGCCTGAACTACTCCTCAATCCTGCCAACCCTGCTCAATACCAGCCTGAACTACTCCTCGAACCTGCTTCTGTCCAACCCTTCTCAATACCAGCCTGAACTACTCCTCAATCCCGCTTACTTCCAAACCGGCTCGATACCAGCCTGAACGACTCCTCAATCCTGCTTACTTTGAAACCTGCTCAATACCAGCCCGAAATACTCCTCAATCCTGCTTACTTCCAACCCGGCTCAATACAAGCCTGAACTACTCCTCAATCCTGCTTACTTCGAACCCTACTCAATACAAGCCCGAACTACTCCTCGAACCTGCTTCCTTCCAACCCTTCTCAATACCAGCCTGAACTACTCCTCAATCCTGCTTACTTCCAAACCGGCTCAATATCAGCCCGAACTACTCCTCAATCCCGCTTACTTTGAATCCGGCTCAATACCAGACTGAACTACTCCTCAATCCTGCTTACTTCGAAACCTGCTCAATACCAGCCCGAGCTACTCCTCAATCCTGCTTACTTCCAAACAGGCTCAATACCAGCCCGAACTACTCCTCAATCCTGCTTACTTCCAACCCCGCTCAATACAAGCCTAAACTACTCCTCAAACCTGCTTACTTCCAACCATGCTCAATACAAGCCCGAACTACTCCTCAATCCTGCTTACTTCCAACCCTGCTCAATACAAGCCCGAACTACTCCTCAATCCTGCTTACTTCCAAACCGGCTCAATATCAGCCCGAACTACTCCTCAATCCCGCTTACTTCGAAACCGGCTCAATACCAGACTGAACTACTCCTCAATCCTGCTTACTTCGAAACCTGCTCAATACCAGCCCGAGCTACTCCTCAATCCTGCTTACTTCCAAACAGGCTCAATACCAGCCCGAACTACTCCTCAATCCTGCTTACTTCCAACCCCGCTCAATACAAGCCTAAACTACTCCTCAAACCTGCTTACTTCCAACCATGCTCAATACAAGCCCGAACTACTCCTCAATCCTGCTTACTTCCAACCCTGCTCAATACAAGCCCGAACTACTCCTCAATCCTGCTTACTTCCAACCCCGCTCAATACAAGCCTGAACTACTCCTCAATCCTGCTTACTTCCAACCTCGCTCAATACCAGCCTGAACTACTCCTCAATCCTGCTTACTTCCAACCCCGCTCAATACCAGCCCGAACTACTCCTCAATCCTGCTTACTTCCAAACCGTCTCAATACCAGCCCGAACTACTCCTCAATCCTGCTTCCTTCCAACCCCGCTCAATACCAGCCTGAACTACTCCTCAATCCTGCTTCCTTCCAACCCCGCTCAATACCAGCCTGAACTACTCCTCAATCCTGCTTACTTCCAACCCCGCTCAATACCAGCCCGAACTACTCCTCAATCCTGCTTACTTCCAAACCGGCTCAATACCAGCCCGAACTACTCCTCAATCCTGCTTACTTCCAACCCCGCTCAATACCAGCCTGAACTACTCCTCAATCCTGCTTACTTCCAACCCCGCTCAATACAAGCCCGAACTATGCTTAAGCTTACCTACCTGATTTCTACCAGCCTGATGCCTACAACTTATCTGCTCCATACCTACCTGCATAACCCCAACCAGGTAATCTTGTTTTACCTATCTCTCTTATAGGTTTCCCCTCCTCTTTATATCCTGTTCTGCGGCATATTGCCTAACTCCTGTTTTCTGTTTACCCTCAATATACAGGTTCTTCTTCAATCTCCTAACTCTAATTTATTTTATAGGTTTACCTGTTACTTCATACCCACTCTGGGGCTTATTGTCTAAACCCTTTATTACATAGCCTGGTTTCTCCCTGTAATTTCAGTTATCGGAGATCCTGTTTATTCTATAATATAAAGATCCTAGTGTAAACCCTGGCAATCGTCTCCTACCTGATCTGATCACGATCATGACATTATGCCAACTTTAAAACACAAAGAATCTTGTTGTGAAGGAGTTAACTCGTCTCTCCGGCTCTGTTTTGGGAGGTTCTCCTCTGAGAGAACTCTGGTGATGGTGCTTTTATAAGCTAAGTCCGTCTGTTTTATTCTCCAACATAAAGGAATCCAATTACTACATCTGACGACGACAGCTAATGTGTGCAGCCAGACAACGATCTCAGGAGGTCACGACTCTTATTAACCAAAAACATAAAAAAATTTTAGTTTTTTTTCAAAATCCTGTTTTTTTTTTTGGTCTATGAAGTCTGGAATGGAGGGCACTTTTAAACCCGAAAATGCTTGCATGCCCAAAAGATTCCAACCCTCTGACATTTGAACCCTTTAACCCCTTAAGTACCAAACTTCTTGAATAAAAGGGAATCATGACATGTCACACATGTCATGTGTCCTTAAGGGGTTAAACATTCACATTTTCCATGCCCTGTGACAGTATTATTTGATTGGTTAATTTGTTTTCTTTCTGTGGCGCATGCGTTCTACATACTGCAGGGTAGGACTTTTCATGTCCTGCACATCACCCTGAACCCAAAATATGGAGGAGCTTGTAACCCCAGTGACGTGCCATTTTGGAAGATGAGATTCCCAGATATGAGGGTCATATTTGTTCTGGTTGTGACCCAAGAAAAAAATCAGTCTCATCCGGGTCCAGACCACTAATATCAATCAAAATACTTAGCAGCCCACCTATGTTGAACGTATTATCAGTGGTGACGTAGGATGCAGATAGCTCACAGCCCCTGCAGAACCTCTTTTAAATCAGTCTGCTTTTGCTTCATGTTAAATAAGCCAAATTCGTTTCACTCCCTTGTATTCTGCAGCAGTTTTTCCCATCGTTGGTGTTATAAATTGACCAAATTATAAACATTTTAAAAGCAGGATGGGGAGGGGGGAGGTAATATGTCTTTCCGACACACCCTAGGGGGATAAATCAGTAGTGGAAAATTTACAATAAAACGCAGTCCTAATCTGGGTGTGTTTTTTGAGCTTTTATTTTTATAAACGCCCCATATTATAGGGTAGCTATGGTCATCGTTATCAACACTTTATTATACATATTAACCCTATAGTGACAGTCAGGCTGTCCATATGTAACTACCATCCAGGTAAATTATATCGAATAGCCCTCTGTGGATTAACCTCTTCATTAGCAGAGGAACGAAGAGAGTTTAAACTGATTGTGCAAATCCACCACTCCCCATTGTATTAAATAAAGCTTGAACATTTTAAATATGCATTCATTTGCTAAACAATCATATAATTCTACTACTGTATTCTACAACATATTGAAAAGCAGACTGAAACAATTAAAAACCTGTTTTTTTCACACATTGACAGATAAGTGGGGATTTCACTAAATTCAAATAAAGGTGTACACATTCATTTTTTTGTTTTTTATAAGCAAATTGCAAGTTAGAAGATCTTCATTTGGTTTTCACTTTGCAAAGCCTGTGCAAATAAGAATATTCAATAATTCATTAACTGATCAATCATCCCAGAGAAACAAGTCTTCAATATTTCGCCTACTTCTGTAATTTTGGATTGAAGAATGTCTAGGGTGTGCATCGAGCTGCTCTGTTGAAGGACTAGACACAATACTCCTGAGAGTTCCTAATCTGACAGACTAGAATGACCAGTTTGGTGCTTACTTGCCATTACAATCTATATTTCTACACTGACACACCAACCTGTGCAATAGCGCAGAACAATACATTGGAAAACAAACATCCAATATCTATAGTTATTGACAAGTAACCACTGTTTGTTCTTTTGGTAGAGTGGCGATATAATAAGTTGTGTGTGATGTAAATATATATAGTGTCTATAATAATAATAATGATGATAATAATAATGCATTTTTAATACTTTCTTTTTTTTTAATCTTTAACGCAGGGCTGGCAATATTTCGGGGATGTATTTTGTGAAACCACTAACTTGTACCAGAAATATACAAAGTCTCTGTAATGATGCAAAATTACCTTTTTTTTAAAGTAGTTTTTTTTTAGAATGCTACTTACATTGCCGTTGAAGCGATTACGAAGATCGGTCAGCGTAAAAAGTTTGCCAATGTCGAACGATCCGCATTTAACGCCTGACGTATCCCGACTTTTCTGATCGTACATGTGTATTACACAGTCACTGCAACACTGACCATCCTCGCCTGCTGCTGATATTCCCAGCATAATGTACTGCTAATGGGTTAACTCCTTCCTGTCCTCAGACTCCCTCTCCGGGCAGGCAGATGCTGTAGTCTAGAGCAAATACCATGATCTATGCAAATCTGTTTAGCAGCTGTTACTTCTGAGTGAATTCACTCCTGTTCTATTCTAGAAGTCATAAGTTAGATATAGATCCGCAGACAGATTTATGGTACTCCATACATTTTGGAAGGTTGGTTCATATGCGTTTTTCTCTGAGATATTTTAAAGTCTTGAGATGGATCTAGACTTATTTTGTGCCAACCAATGGCTTGGCGGATGGGTACGAAGAGGATTTGGAAAGTTTGGGGAGGAGTTTTGGATAAAATGAAATTTTATGTTGATCAATAATAATTTTATTCCCCCACCCCCACTCCTCCTAGAACACCTCAGGAAATGGTTTCACCATGTGAAATTTGACTTTGGATGGTTTATTGAGATTTGGGAGTTGGCATGTTTGTTAACATGACCCCTGAGTTGCTTGGACTGGCGCAGCTCAGGGGCGATTCAATGCGATGAAAGGATACGCCATGTTTTGCTGTTTACGTAAAGTGCGCAGGACGCATATCTCAGGCTGAATTCGACCAGTGGAGATGTGGCCACGGAAATGCAAATTGTAGGTTAAGGTAGATGAATTTAGAAAACGCTCACACAGTGACAACCAGAAGACAGAAACTTTATCAAATGGATGGAGTCTCTGGATTGCAATTTGTCCTAATTTGAATAATCCTGATAAAATAAGATAAAGGGGAAAGGGGAACTGGGTGACCTGCTTGTATTACAATATACATTTTTTTTTATTATTATTTGTTGTTATTCATTTAACTGTTCACAAACCTACATGTAGCAGCTTCTATCCTTTGATATAAATAATAACATTGGCAGTCTACCAGACAGCCACTAGAGGTGTTTCCTGCACTTTATGATGCTAGGCGTCCACACTCTTTGCATGACAATGTCCAGTGTGTTCATAAATGCCATAATAAAGCATTGAGTCAATGATTTCCTATGGGGAAGGCCTAATGCATGCGCAGCACTCGCCTCACATGTGCATTTAATTCTCGACCTATCACCATGAGACATACAGGCTGGAATTAGAAAAGTGAATAAAGGTTTTGTTTTTTAACCCTTTACATCGCCTGGTGGGGGAGGGAGGTGCATAGGGTTCCTTAAGTCTTAGGAATACCGCTTTGTATTCCTAACCCTACAGTGTTCCTTTAAATTAGAGGGGCAAAGGTTTAAAAATAATATCAGGAAGTATTACTTTACTGAGGAGGGTAGAGGACGCATGGAATAGCCTTCCAGCTGAAGTGGTAGAGGTTAACACAGTGAGGGAGTTTAAGTATGTGTGGGATAGGCATAAGGCTATCCTAACTATAAGATAAGGCCAGGGACTAATGAAAGTATTTAGAAAATTGGTCAGACTAGATGGGCCGAATGGTTCTTATCTGCCGTCACATTCTATGTTTCTATGTTAAACTAAACAGCCCTCTGGGTATGAGAGCCCGGAACCTTACTTCCCCACTTTCTTACCGCGACGGCACCGCCATGGTCGGCCGTAAAGAATCATTGAGTAAAATTATTCTCTATGGAGGACTTGTAGGCTCATGGCGGCAAACGACGCACATGTGCCCACTTTTCCCAATGCTCCTCTTTGAATTGGCCCGTCAGTCTAGGAAACATGCCTCCAGGATGATGTAAGCCTAAGAAGAGGTTGCGCAGCTGTTTATTTTTTTTTTATTAGTTATTAATTTTTTATTTTTATACAGATGGGGAGGAAACTAAATAACAAGGGGCATCAGGGCTGTAGCGTTAGGAATACAGGGATGTATTCCTAACGCTACAGTGTTTCTTTAACATCTAAATTGAAGTGAATAAAACTAAACTACACAATTTAGGATAAGAGACTCGCTGTGACTTTAGTTGTATTGGGGATTTTTTTTTTAACTTGACTGTCTCTTACAGAAATGTAGCAATCTTTCGATCACGTCTGGTGTTGAATGATGTGAACACATCTCATAGAGAAGCATTGCAGTCAATGAATCTCTGTGAAAAGTATCGGATTTTCTGAGTTCAGTGACATTGGTTTACTGGTTAATAAACGGGTGTTTAAAAAAAAAAAAAAAATTTTTTGTATTACAAGTAGGGAACTCTTCATCTAAAAATAAGTAACAATAACTATTTAAGCAAAAATATTTCCTTTAATGCATGTTTTTCTTGCTGTGCCTCAGGAACCCATTTTGTATACCTGAGGACCCCTTTTTTAAGGACTGACCCATTTTATTTGGGAATTCGCATTCCGTGCCATCAGACTCTCCCCTAGCCTCCGGTCCTTTAAGAAGTCACTCAAAACACACCTCTGTAGGAAAGCTTGCCATCATCCTGGTTGACGTTTCTGTCATTTCATGGCCTTTATCAGTTCCCACGCGCCTACGTAGTCCAGTTCACTCTCCCTTCTGCCCCTGTTCGGTTCTTACCCACACCACTATTACCAGCTAATTTCAACAGAGGCATCTTATCCATCAATCCCTCCACACCTCTGACATGCTGTTATTGTTCTCGTGTGTCTTTACCCCATTCCTCTGCTCTACAGCAGCACCAGAACAAGTAAAAATGAAGGCAGTGTTCATTCACCCACACGGATTTATCACATGTGATGTCATAGCGTCATGCATTTGGAGAGCGTAAATATTCAGGATTCCTTTTAAGCTTGGCAACAATATCGGTGGAGTGGTAGAAAATCACCACTGTTTTTGCAAGTATGCATCTAGTAGCTGTTTGAACATCTGTATGGACTCTGATAAAACCACTTGTTCAGGCAGAGAATTCCACATTCTTATTGTTCTTACAGTAAAAAAAACCTTTCCTTTGCCTTAGACAAAATCTTCTTTCTTCCAGTCTAAACGCATGGCTTCGTGTCCTATGTAAAGTCCGGTTTGTGAATAGATTTCCACACAATGGTTTGTATTGGCCCCGAATATATTTGTATAATGTTATCATATCCCCTCTCAGGCGACGTATAGACAATGAAATATAGTATATCTAAAATATCTTTAAATAGCTCCTCTTTTACCGTTCCTTCTCTGCTATCACCTGTCTTTAATCTCTGTATTTAATCCCTCATGTCTAGAATGTCTCCATCTGGAAAAAGTATATCCTTTTTTTTGTCTTTTTGTAATTCGTTTTTTTTTAACATTCGTTTTCATAGGAAAACACATAGAGGTTTGCGCTAATGTCAATATAAAGGCTGTGCTATTACTGTAGTGATTGTACAAGCAGACATGACTCACAGTAAAGGTCCAAAACATTTAGCATGCAGGATGTGTGTGAGAGGTTGTAGGAGTTTAAATGGTAGGCTGGAATAGAGAAAAATGTAGAAAAACTTTTCATTATTTCCAATCTATTTATTTTGGTTCTTAAAAAGGTTATAATGCCAGAATTTGGTGGTTATTTACATGGGAGGTATGCAGATGGACTACCCAGACCTTCCAAAACAAATCTGGTGTTTCTTAGAAGTGGGATAGCAGAAAACAAGACTTGTTCCACCATGTAGGAGTATACCAAGATACACCCTACACACACCAGGTTCGGGGCTACCGACGAGCTCGAACCAACCAAAATCTAACCAAACCTAACAGTTCTTAGAGAACAAAACTATGTTACATCTGGACAAACAACCTACACCCCAACTTGTTTATCCATCCCCCGCCGCCGTGACCAAACGAGATCCAAAACCTAGTTAAAGGGAGGGAGGGTGGGACAAAACAGGTAAGTGAGGATGAATTAAGATGGCCCTTGCTCTAAAATGGCCGCTATATATACTCCCATAATCTAAAACCCCACCCCCACTTTCTATAGCCAAACCCCCACATAAACACGTCCTATGCCTGTCTCCTAGCCATGTCAAGGCCCATTCCACCTAGCTGCGCTGCTCCATGGGCTACAGTATCTGCTCTACCTTCACAGACTGCAAGTATATGGACGACATATTCGGGTGTTTGTGCACTGTGTATGCTCTAATATCGCTAGCTTCAGCTCCTATGTGACTAGAACCTCCTTCTGGGCAGATTCTTTTTAGCAGATTAGCTTTTTCTGGATCTGTTGATGGCTTTGAGGATGTCTACAACACACTTTTGACAGCTGACCATTAAAGGAAAACTGTATTCCTAACCCTTTAGTGCTCCATACCTGGTAATATAGGTCCCCCCAGGGTGTCCCATAAAAATAAGAAAATTAAATCTTTTTTAACTTGCCTTCTTCCAGCGACGAGGATGCTGCTTACCTCTTCGCCTCCTGCCACATCATGGAGAAGACATGGCCTCCCCCGGCATTGTCCAAATTTCTCTCATAGAGAAATATTGTGGGTCTGATGTGCATGCGCGGCAAGCTCCCCACGTGCATCCAATCTTCCTATTAGAGAGTTTGAGCTTCCATAGTGGCTGTCAGTGTAACAGATGCTGGTGGTGTGTTTAACTCTTCAAGGTAAACGTTACTGTTTTAGCAATGTTTTACCTTGTATGGTTAGATTGAGAGGACCACCTCACACAAACCACTTTATTAAGATAAAGTGGCTTGGGTGACTTAAGTGGTTCTTTAACCATTTGAATGACAATACACTTTGCACACCTAGCACTCAGGGTTAATGACCATAGTAGGTTTTGTAGATAAAGAGCTCCTTTATCATCGGCAACAGGATAGTTAAGTCTGACAGCTGTTTTGCAGTTAAAATATTTCACAGAAGCTTGATTGTATAATTGAGTGGTGGGGTTTATTTTCCTGTAAAAATGCTTGCGTTTGGGTGTGTTCACTGTCCTTAACATAGCTTTAAATCCTTCCTTATGGCTTCCATTGTGTGGAATAATTAAACAGATGTTGTAATTTTTTATTACACTCCGTCACTACCGCTTAATAATGTGCTCATAGGCCCATGTGTTCTATATAGTGAATCACAGGTTAGATTTAGAGTTTAGTTCAAGGCACGGGGTCTGATTGCCACCTCATTAAACTGAGCGACAGCTGATTCACCCCTTAAAGGTGTGCTGTGCAATTTTGAGCAAGAGTTCTAAAGAATGATATCATGGCACTAGAAAAAAGCACAGAGCAGTGGCGGATCCAGAGCATAATCTCGGGAGGGGCACTTGTAGATTATTTAAATAAATAATCCAGACACAATAACCACTACAGCTCAGTGTAGTGGTTATTGTGCCAATAGTGCCGAGACCCCCTCCCAGAGTAAGTAGTCAAACTGTTGAAGAACAGTTTGACAACTTACCTGAGGTCCTCTGGGAAATGGGGCTGTAGTAGGGCAGAGGAGCAGTGGTATGTGTGAGTGGTGCAATGTGTGAGGGGTGCAGTGTGTGTGTGTGTGAGAGGGACAGTGTGTTAGCAGTGTGTGTGTGAAGGTTGCAGTGTGTAAGTGAGGGCGGCAGTATATGTCAGGGGTGCAGTGTGCAGTGTGTGGGTCAGTATGTGTGTGTGACAGTTACAGTGTGTGTGTGTATTGCAGTGTATGTGTGTATGGAGGGCAGTGTATGTGTGGGGCTATGTGTGGGGCAATGTATGTGTATGTGGGCAGTGTATGTGTGTGGGGGCAATGTGTTTATGGGGGGAAGTGTGTGTATGGGGGCCAGTGTGTGTGGGGGGCAGTGTATGTGTGTGTGGGGAACCATGTGTGTGTGTATGGGGGCTGTGTATATGGGGGCAGTATGTATATGGGGGGCAGGGGCAATGTGTGTGTATGGGGGCAGAGGCAATGTGTGTGTATGGGGGGCAGGGGCAATGTGTGTGTATGATAAGAAGGATAGGGGGGGCTTTTTTTTACAACACGTGTGTGTTTTTTTTTAATTTAATTAAAATAAATATATTGATGTCCCCCCTCCCTTCTTACCTTTACTGGGAGGGACATATTTTGTTCCCTGGTGGTCCCAGTGGGATTCATTGGTGGTTTCAGTGGTAGGAGTGAACTCTAGCCCACGCTCCAGGGCTAGAGTTCACTCTCGCGAGACTTGGAGCGTTGCCGTGGTGAGGCAAAGGAAAGTTTTTTTTTTACAGTAACAACAATAAGGATGTGGAATTCTCTGCCTGAAGAGGTGGTTTTATCAGAGTTTATACAGATGTTTAAACAGCAATTGGATAAATACTTGAGAAACCATAATATACAGGTATATAAATTTTGATTAGTGGGGTAATAGCTTCTTGATCCAAGGAGATATCCAACTGCCATTCGGGTCACAAGAAGGAATTTTCCCTAGTTTGTTACAGGATTGGATGTATTTTAGATTGGTTTGTTTCACAATTGGAAGCAGACTGGGTTTTTTTTTGCCTTCTTTTGGATCAACAGCAAAAATCAAATGTGAGAAAGACTGAACTTGTTGGGCACGTCTTCAGCCTATGTAACTATGTAACATTGAAACTGTTTTATAACTTGCTTTAACCTTTTTTTTTTTCATGTGGCAATTAATTTTTAGTTATAGTAAAGATCTATCAGTGGAAATAGCAATCAAGTTCAGTTAAGGCACAGCCAGGGCCCACACGTTGCATTGGAAGAATAGAAAAATAAACATTTGTTTCCTGTCTGTCTTCCTCTCTCTGTGATGACTGACTGGTGTGAAGAACAGATGTTATAACAATGATTGACAGGAAGTCAAGATGGAGGGGATTAGTTATAGGATAGATAGAGCCGTGTGGAATTCTACATTTCATCTGATTTCTCAGATCTCACAAACACATATTTGTTAAATACCCGAGATATGTAAACACATTGCTAGTAAAGGCAGACACAGTGTGAGCACAAATTGCATCCTGAGCTGTGGCGCCACCTAGTGTTATTTTTTTGCATTTTTGTTTTTGTTCTGGTTTATGGTGTATTCTACATAGAAACATAGAATGTGACGGCAGATAAGAACCATTCGGCCCATCTAGTCTGCCCAGTTTTCTAAATACTTTCATTAGTCCCTGGCATTATCTTATAGTTAGGATAGCCTTATGCCCATCCCACGCATGCTTAAACTCCTTTACTGTGTTAACCTCTACCACTTCAGCTGGAAGGCTATTCCATGCGTCCTCTACCCTCTCAGTAAAGTAATACTTCCTGATATTATTTTTAAACCTTTGCCCCTCTAATTTAAGACTATGTCCTCTTGTTATGGTAGTTTTTCTTTTTTTAAATATAGTCTCCTCCTTTACTGTGTTGATTCCCTTTATGTATTTAAATGTTTCTATCATATCCCCCCGTCCTGTCTTTCCTCCAAGCTATACATGTTAAGTTCCTTCAACCTTTCCTTCTGTGCCTGTGTGTTTTAGCGTATGGTTATTCCTTTCATTTTATGCAACTGATATTGGTAAAGCAGAAACATAGATCCAGTTGACGTTAGCAATGCGTAAGTGTAACTCATCCATTAGCAAATGCAATATGGCAAGCTGAGCCCAGGTAGCATGTGCCTCAGGGCGACGCTACTTTTAGTCAAACTGCTTGAAAACATTTTGACCCAGGACTGGGGAACGGCTCCTGCAATCTACTGGCAGATCATCTCTGCATTAGCATGTTGTGGTTATAGTACTGAGATTGCCAGAGCTAGATTTCTTATTTGGCAGAGTAGGTAGCTGCCTACAGACGCCTGACCACTAGGGGGCATCTGTTTTCAGAACTTACAATGTGCCTTTTTGAGCTTAAATAGCTTGTTGGGAGAGATAAGCACCAGAAGCCTTGATCAGTGTCCTCTGTAGTACAGACAGCCTTAATAGAGGTTCCAGGAGCAGTTATAGAGGGTGTAACACTCAGTGCTGTCCCAGCTTCTCCAGTGTCTGTGTGTGAGGCTGGACATGACTTGCAGGAGAAGCAGGGGAAGTTCTGAGTGATGCACACTGTATAACTGCTCCTGTAGCTCTCATATTATCAATATGGCTTGTCTACAGAAGACAAAGGATGAGTAATTTGTAAATAACCCTTCAAACAGCAGCAATCAAAGCCTAAACCTGAAAATAAACCCTTTACCTTAATCCTATGTTTAACTCCTCTTAAAAACGAACTACCTCATGTACCCCGATACTAAATTTAACCCAACTCGAACCCTAACACCAATAATCTTTAACAACATTTAAACTACACCATTAACCCCTCTTGAGCTTTTTATATTCATAACACTAAACATCCTATTTAATTTAACTCTGACATTAACCCTTCTCTAACAGCACGTCGCTCCCGCTCCTGCCGGTCACAGCATGTAGTGTGGCCAGGCAGACCACAGACCACGGGTAGAGTGGCCTCTTTTTCCCTCTACCCAGTCTGACAAAGTGCTCACTGAGAGCACTTCTTGTCAGATCAGGTACTGTGGTCATTTTTGCCACACAACATGGCCTGCGGAGAGCAGATACAGAAGGGGGGGAGAGACACATAAAGGGATTGGGGGGAATTAAGACACGTGGAAGGGACAAAGGGGAAATTGAGACACATGGAAGGGACTAAGGGGAAATTGAGACATGTGGAAGGGACTGGGGTGGGAAACTAACATATGGAAGGGACTGAGGTGAGAATTGAGACACATGGAGGGACTGGGGGGGGGGGGACTGAAACACATGGAGGGGTTGGGGAAATTGAGACCCATAGAGGAAGGTGGGAGGCAGAATGAGGCACATGAAGGGGCTGGGGGGAGGGAATGAGACACATGGGGAATGAAACACATGGAGGGGCTGGGGGGGAATGAAACACATAGGGGATATGGGGAGTGAGACACATGGAGGAGCTGGGGTGAGAATTTAGACACATGGAAGGACTGGGGGGTGGATTGAAATACATGGAGGGGTTGGGGGAAATTGAGACCCATAGAGGAAGGTGGGGGCAGAATGAGGCACATGAAGGGGCTGGGGGGAGGGAATGAGACACGTGGAGAATGAAACACATGGGGGATATGGGGAGTGAGATACATGGAGGAGCTGGGGGGAGAATGAGACACATGGAGGGGCTGAGGAGGCAGAATGAGACACATAGAAGGGCTGTGTGAGGATGAGACATGGGGGAGGGAGCACAGAGCTAATTTTGCACCGGGGCCTGGTGGTTTCTAGTTACTCCTCTGCATACATATATATATGCACTTGTCAAATACAAATATAATTTTTAGGCCTGCAAAGTCCAGTTAATAAATTCATTATAGAACAAAAAAATTATTCTAGAGTACAATCTCTGCAAGTAATTGTTAGCTGGAGAATAATCTCAAAGAATATATTTACAAAAGAAACAATGTTTTTAGAGTGTGTATCTTAACCCATAAATTAATCAAAGGAGTAAAAGGTCAGAGAAAGTTATCCAAAACCTGACATGCGTTTCAGTGCCCTTATGTGTGCACCTTCGTCAGGGGTGCACACACGAGGGGACCGAAACGCGCGTCTGTTTTTTTCTTCTTTCACAGGGCACTATTCTTCACAGTGCAGGCAACCAGCATTCTAAGCATGGTTCTGCACTTTAGCACTTATTTTTTTCACAACCCTTTTCTCCTCTTATTAGTCTAGACTAGGATCAGGACAGTAGAGTTTCTTACACTGTCCAGCTAGCCCTCACCTTCTGTAGTTAGTGGACTGGCTCAGGATTGAGCATCATAGACACGCTGAGGCACCTCTTATTCAACCTATACAACCATAGACTGCAGAGTTATATTTAGGCAAGTCCATTGGTTGTTACCCAGGGCTGCCTTATGAACATTCTGTTCCTAATAGCAACAACCTTGCAACTTTGCTTCACAGAGTAATCAGCAGTGTTGCAAACAGCCAATACATGTGGCTTTGATACAACAGATTCACATAATGATGCCATCCCTCTCTACTATGTATCAAGAGATATTTTGGACTAAGCATCATTCCTTTTTCCTAATCTCTTTTCAACTCTCTATTAGCTATCTATACAGAGTAGTTCTATTCTGATAAGCATTGACTAGACTCTCTTACTCACCTATATACTAAGATCCTATCCCAGCTATAGACCATATCTATTAAAGTCTGCACTCTGGCAAATAGGAAGTATTCTAATTTGAGTAAATAGAGGTGTAGCTATTTGGCTTTGGATAACTTTCTCTGACCTTTTACTCCTTTGATTAATTTATGGGTTAAGATACACAGTCTAATAACATTGTAACTTTTGTTAATATATTCTTTGAGATTATTCTCTAGCTAACAATCACTGGCGGAGCTTGTACTCAAGAAAGTGTATAGTTATAATAAGTTTTTGTTCTATCTGCTAGGGGTTAAGCCCCAAGACACCACTGGAGTGTCTGCCTGGTGTTGCAGCTTTCAATAGGGAGGTCAGTATTTACGAACCTCCCTATCCTACTTACTGCTTCCAAATAATAAATTCATTATACTCTATGTGCCATATTTTGGGGTTGGGGTGCAGGGGGCGCCATAGAATTTTGTGCCTATAGGCATCTGACATGTAAATCCACCCAGTAGATTGCCCTTCGATTTACATACTTTATAACTAAAATAACAAACAAATAACTGTTGCAGTCTGCATCGACAGGCATTCCTTAATAAGCTACGGTGCTTGATAGGGGTTTCATTGTCTCTGATGGCCCCTGGATTCACTGCTGTGGAGACAGTAGACCTCAGTTCATTCAGGACATTTAAAAAAAACTGTATTCACAAGCCTGCTATGGGTAAAATAGAAACAGGCCATGTTATCAAACTACTGACATTACAGAATCTACCTATTTATAATTAGCAAAAAGTATTTATCCCTCCGTCACTGTGTAACGGTTTAATTGTTACTAGGTTATTAGATAAGTATTGTAATTTTTTAATTGCTGCTAGGGGCGTATGATCAGTAATGTAGCTGGTTAATTGCCGCTGGAGGTCTAGAATCAGTAATGTAATTTGGTTAATTGCCGACAGTTGCATCCACATACCCACAGCATTTCAAATGGACAAAGAGGGACACTTTTTAAAATGTTATTTTAGTGGTGTGTCTTGCGGTCCATCCAGGAGTTAGGGGTAACTTATAACAATTTATACAGCTACAATGTGATTTCAACCAAGAACAATGTATCTTGTTTACACAGTCTGATTTTAAACACATGTTAAAGAGATATTACTGTGAGTAGTATTGCTGTGGAGCTCTGGGATAGATTTAGACACACCAAGAATATTGATTTTCTACAGAAGAGGAACATTAGGACAGAAAATAATACAAAGGGATTTGGGCCCTAAATAAGGACACGTGGGAGGTAACTGGTTAATTGCTCCTAGAGGCATTCGATCAGTGATATTAACAGGTTAATTGCTCCTAGAGGCATTCGATCAGTGATATTAACTGGTTAATTGATGAAGATCCCATGTGGCCCTAGGCAGTTTAGCAGTTTGGGGACCCACGCATTCTTCCAATATTGATGGTCAATTTGGTCAAGCAAATTTTTGGTTCTGGGGCCCCTGTCTTACCCCTGTGGTCATCTTATGGTTAACCTTGCTCTGATTGATGCCAGTGGAATGCAATCAGTAATATTAATTGCTTCCGATGACATGACATCAGTGATGTAACTGGTTAATCCTTCCGGTGACATGACATCAGTGATATAACTGGTTAATTCTTCCGGTGACATGACATCAGTGATGTAACTGGTTAATCCTTCCGGTGACATGACATCAGTGATGTAACTGGTTAATCCTTCCGGTGACATGATATCAGTGATGTAACTGGTTAATCCTTCCAGTGACATGACTTCAGTGATGTAACTGGTTAATCCTTCCGGTGACATGATATTGTAATGAAAATATACCCCAACACGCAGGATTCAACTAAACAGAAGACAACACAGAGGGGAGATACGTCTACCGGACCTTAGAGTGACCGGACTCGACGTATATAGGAGAAGTACAGAGTCAGGAGCGATCCGAGGTCAAAGGCACAAAGAGACAGCGTAAACTAGGACTAGCCGGGGTCTGGTACACAGTAAACAGCAAGCCGGTAAACAGAACAGATAAGGATAAAGAGATAACGTAGTCAGAAAACAAAGCCACGGTCAAGTACGAAGGAACACAATTGAATACAACAAGCGCTAAAGCGAACTGAAACAGAAACCACAATAGGGCAAGGAACTAAGGGAAAAAGGTGAGTATATATATCTTAACATCTATTTTGATTGGTCCCTGTCACATCCACACCCCAAAAGGTAAGTGTATGAGGAGTGTGGCATGACAGGGACCAATGGGAGGCCTTTGCCAATTTAGGCTCCCACTGTCCCTTTAAGAGCGCGCCCAAGACCCGCGGCACGCTCTTAGCGTCAGGCGGGACACGTGACCGCTTCTCGCGGTCACTGCCCGCCTTCCTGTTGCAGCCGTCAGGTGAGCCGCATGCGGCTCGTGCAGCAGCAGGGCCGCGCGCGGCTTGAACAGAGGACCCCGGCCGGCCCCTGGAAAGGGTAAGTACCGCTACAGATATCAGTGATGTAACTGGTTAATCCTTCCAGTGACATGACATCAGTGATGTAACTGGTTAATCCTTCCGGTGACATGATATCAGTGATGTAACTGCTTACTCCTTCCGGTGACATGACATCAGTGATATAACTGGTTAATCCTTCCGGTGACATGATATCAGTGATATAACTGGTTAATCCTTCCTGTGACATGATATCAGTGATGTAAATGGTTAATTCTTCCGGTGACATGACATCAGTGATGTAACTGGTTAATCCTTCCGGTGACATGATATCAGTGATATAACTGGTTAATCCTTTCGGTGACATGACATCAGTGATGTAACTGGTTAATTCTTCCGGTGACATGACATCAGTGATGTAACTGGTTAATCCTTCCGGTGACATGATATCAGTGATATAACTGGTTAATCCTTTCGGTGACATGACATCAGTGATGTAACTGGTTAATCCTTCCGGTGACATGATATCAGTGATATAACTGGTTAATCCTTTTGGTGACATGACATCAGTGATATAACTGGTTAATCCTTTCGGTGACATGACATCAGTGAAGTAACTAGTTAATTCTTCCGGTGACATGATATCAGTGATATAAATGGTTAATTCTTCCGGTGACATGACATAAGTGATGTAACTGGTTAATTCTTCCGGTGACATGACATCAGTAATGTAAATGGTTAACTCTTCCGGTGACATGATATCAGTGATGTAACTGGTTAATTTCTGATGGTGACACAAGACTAGTTATGTAACTGTATAATTTCTATTAGTATAACTATTTTTAGAACTGTTAAATTGCTGATAGTGGTTCTAAAGTTATATCACTGGTTAATTGTTGCTAGGTTTTGCATGAACAGTAATTGGTTTAATTGCTTCCAGTGGCACAAGCTCAGTTATGTAAGTGGTTTAATTGCTGCTGGTGGCATTAGAGTGAGGTGTGCCAAGGAGGTACGGAAAGGGAATGATGGGAAGCTGAGAATCTGCCATCTCCGTTATATTAACTCCTCACACCCTGCACACTGATTGAAGTAATAGGAAGAGGCCCAGGATTCCTGTGTTGTTAGGGAGCCTATGGTGCTCTTTTGATGGGACCTGACAAGGCTTCAGGTTATGGAGCCCGACTGATGACTTGCCCATGGAGCAAACATTTGGGGCTGCATTGATGGACTCTAGAACCTGCACTGTGGCACTAGTCTGGACAGATTTCTGAATTATGCGCGTGGGTGGGCTGCACAGACGAGGTCTCTAATACATAGTGATGACTGAAGTTATGGATTTAAAAAAAAAATTTTTTTAACGATATTTAATCAGGTTTAGTGTCCTGTCTAGAGTTCAAATTCAATTTTTTTCTCCAACCTTCTTTTGGTCTTCTTTGTTGACATACTTCCTTCCTTCTCAATGCATCCAGTTCTGCCATTAGCCCACCTACGAGAGTGGCAGCCTTCTGTCTTGCAACGCGCATGAGAAAGACCATAATACATTAAAGGGACACTAAGCACCAAAACCTCTACATCTTAATGTCGTTATTTTGTTGCCTAAACACTTTCCCTTTTCACTGCTGCACCGTGAGAAGCATCAGATTTGTGCATTAATTGTGGCGCATGCACCCTAGGTTCCCAGTCTATCTCTTTGAGAAGCACTAGAGCTGGACAAATATAATTGCAGCTAATAATCTGATGAGGGTCGAGAGGCTGTCCAATGCTGGGTTACAGGTAAGTGTAAGTTTTATGTCGATATTTTCTCTCCTCTAACGGCCTTTCATGAGCACTCTATAAAGATACTGAGCTGTGTGATGTAGTTTCAACATTAAACCCAAGAGTCACAAGAGTCACATGGTAATTCAGGAAGTATATATCAATGTCAGGATCGGGTCAGGGATCCAACACGCAGAGTACAAAGAGTAGCAGATACGTATACCGGACCTTAGAATGGCCGGACTTAACGTAAAACTACGTATAGAATGGTCAGAGACAAGCCGAGGTCGAGGGAACGAGAAGACAGGTAAGCGAGAGACAAGCCGGGTCAAGGATAACAGAAAGACAGGAGAGTAAATACCAAAGCCGGGTCAGAACCAAAAGACAAGAGAATAACAGAGCACTGTGTGACTAGGCAGACTAGAACCACGACAGGGCAATGAGTAAATGAGAGAGCCACTGTTAAGTATCCTGGTTAGGGAGAGAAGACACGCCTCCGTGATTTGAGTGACAGGGCGTTCCGGGTTGGCGTCATGACGTCGGCCTCTGGGCCTCCTGCTATAAAAGGAAGTGGCTCCCTCGCGGCCGGCGTTTGCAAGACCGGGTGAACCGCGAGGAACCGAGGAGACATGCCGTCCGGACGGATAAACTTCTAAGTCTCTACCTCTCTCAGAGGTAGAGGCTTCAGGTACCCTGACAATCAAGGATGGAATGTAGACAACCCTGAGCTAAACCAGGGCTTTATATTCCCACCCACCACTAACCATAGGAGACATTCACCCCTGGTGAGTGGGAGTACATTTTAGTGCCTGCTAGTAAATTTTAGGGCTAACTAGTAACGAAGGACTTGTCCAGGCACTCCAAGGTACAAACTAGGCAATTTTATTGTACCCACAATTTTATTGAACTTGTGATGGAGTGGATTCAATAAAATTGCCTGGTTTGTACCTTGGAGTGCCTGGACCTTTCTTCTATTTTTGTTACTCAGCATTTGGTCTCTGGTACTGAGACTGTCCGAGTTGCACCCAGCTACATACTAATTAAAGGAACAGAGTGCAGTTCCACACCCTACCATAAGTGTTTTTATTATAGGGATGTAGCAACTGATCATTTCCTACTGTTAGAAATTTTGGGCGGTGGGGGACGTGTGGTGACCAGCTGACCGTACACAGTCTGGGGGCATTAACCATCTTCACAGGTTTTCCAAGAACTTAAAATGTCTGGGAGGTCCATGGGTGGAGAATAATAAAGGCCACTCTACAGTGTAAAGGTGTCCTACATCATTTGAGACTGTAGTCCATATTACGATATTAAAAATGGCAAAAAAAGGAAACATTTAAAGGACCACTATAGTGCCAGGAAAACAAAGTGTTAATAGGTCCCCCTCACCCTCAGGGTCCCCTCCTGCCAGGCTGAAGGGGGAGGAAGGGGTTAAACTCTTACCTTTCTCCAGCGCCGGGCTCCCTTGGCGCTGGGGCTCTCCTCCTTCTTCCGACGTCATCGGCTGAATGCGCATGCGTGGCAAGAGCCGTGCACGCATTCAATCAGTCCATAGGAAAGCATTTCTCAATGCTTTCCTATGGACGCTGGCGTCTTCTCACTGTGAAAATCATAGTGAGAAGCGCGGAAGCGCCTCTAGCGGCTGTCAATGCGACAGCCACTAGAGGCTGGATTTACCCTAAAGTAAACATAGTAGTTTCTCTGAAACTCCTATGTTTACAGCAGACAGGGTTAACCCTAGATCGACCTGGCACCCAGACCACCTCATTAAGCTGAAGTGGTCTGGGTGCCTATAGTGGTCCTTTAACTAGTAAGAAGTGTTTAGTCCATATCACATCTATTGTGCTTGCAAACGTAAAATCTTCACGGCTCCAGCTATACAACAGCTGTGCCTTGGCAGTCTCCTGTTAGCTAAGTACCTGTTAGAATAGGTGTGACGGGGAAATGTCCACACCTCCCCCATCTCTCTTCAAAACCTTTAGATCAGTGATTTCCAAACTAGTCCTAATGGCCCACCAACAAACCAGGATTTATGTATTTCCCTTGTTTATTCCAATAGAGATACTGACAAAACCTGGACTGTTGGTGGGTGATAAGGGCTGGTTTGGGAAACACTGCCTTAGATCACTTGTTTGTTTTAAAGGGGAAATGTCACTGTTTGGGCTGTTTTCACTTGCCTCCAGTAAGTAATGTTGAAGCTTGGATTCTGTTTTACAAGTCTGCCATCCTGGGGTATAGGCAGGGACGTATCTTACACGAGGCAAACAAGGCATCTGCCTTGGGCGGCACTTTGCAGGGGGTGGCAAAAAAAACCGCCCCCCACACGCCTAGGCAGATCCCTTGCTTGCCTCGTGTCCTGGGGGGCTCAAGAGCTGGCTAGCTAGCCACTTTTGAGCCCCCCCGAGGCGGGCGGCCAGCAGCGAGGGAGCATACTCACCTGAGCTCTTCCTGCTCAGCTCCCTCCCAGCCGCTTAATGAAGTCGGGAGCCGGAATATGACATCAGACTGAATCCCGGCATCACTAAGCGGCGCGCGAGGGAGCTGAGCAGGGAGATTAGAGCTCCCTCGCCGCCTACTCTGTCTGTCCGCCCCCTGCCTGCCTGCCCAGCCAGCAGCCCTACTGGGCAGGTAAGTAATCCACTCCAGCTCTCTCATGGAGGCTAGGTGGATTTAACATTTTAAAATATGTGAGATTTGGGGGAAATGTCTGTGTGTGTGTGTCTGTGAGTGAATATGTGTGTGTGTGTGTGTGTGTGTCTGTGAGTGAATGTGTGTGTCTATAAGTGTGTGTGTATATGTGTGTGTCTGTAAGTGTGTGTGTCTAAGTGAATGTGTGTGTGTCTGTAAGTGTGTGTGTCTAAGTGAATGTGTGTGTGTGTGTGTGTCGGTCAGTGAATGTGTATGTGTCGGCCAGTGAGTGTGTATGTGTTGGTCAGTGAGTTTGTGCGTCTGTCAGTGAGAGTGTGCGTCTGTCAGTGTGTGTCCTAGTAATAGTGTGTCTGTCTATCAGTGTGTCAAATCAGTGAGTGTGTGTGCATGTTTGTCATTGTTTGTCAGTGTATATGAGAGTGTGTGTCTGTCAATGAGTGTATGCATCTATCAGTGAATGTGTGAGTCTGTTAGTCAAAGTGCAGCCTTGACTGAAAGGGGTGGGGAACATTTTAATTAAGGGGGGGGGCGTGCTCGAGCACCTTCCTGCCTAGGGCAGCACAAATCCTAAATACACCACTGGGTATAGGCAGTACCTTGGTAATAGACCTACAAGAAAGGTGAAGTAATTTGAAAGTCTACAACACTATGCAGTCTGGTTGGAGATTTAGAAACATTTCCCATAACCAGACCACCATTAATATCAGCCATGAAAGAGTCCCTGACCAGACTGCATTAATGGCTGTCTTTCTCTTTTCCACCACTAGGTTGATGTGATCTCATTTCAGGTCTGTTGCTCTAAGGCAGAGGGAGGCAGCCTTCTGCACTCCAGATGTTGTGGACTTCATCTCCCATAATGCTATTGAAGCCATAATGCTGGCAAAGCATCACGGGAGATGTAGTCCACATCCGGAGTGCTGAAGGTTCCCTGGTTACATCTGATACAGAGTATGATTAGTATTACCCATCGGCGTGTAATAATTTAAACAACCACCAGATGGCACTATATGCCTTTCTGTAAAATATTTTTAGCAAATTAAATTGAACAGCCTGAAATTCTTCTGTGAGATTGCTAAAAAAGAATTAGGAAAACAATGAAATATACTCTAATAAACTGCACTGCATTTGGGTACAAAGGAGGTAAAAAAATAAAAAATAAGTCAGCTGAGTTAATTAACCTGACAGTTATTTTTTTATCAGGAGTCAAAAGTTAATCAGCTTTTACTTTTTAAAGTAGCTCAAACTGTATTTCACTTGCTATTTGTTTTCAAAGCTTTTGTTTTCAGAGTATTTGATGTGCTGAAGCTGCCGTGCAATTCGTACAGGCGAGATACAGGGGTGAGAATAGATGTAGCAGGTGTGTGTGCTGAGAACTAAACCAAAATAAAGAAACCCAGACCCAGTGTTGTCACATCCATAAAAATCCCATCATAATAAAATGCTTGGGGTGCAGATAAAAAAAAAAAAACACCACAGAACAAAAAACAAAAGAGAACAAACAATGTGCGGTGACAAACCTGCCAATTTGCTATAAATCTATTTATTTAACAGGTCACGTTCATTAAACTTCCACCCACTACACACATAGTAAAACTGTTTGTATACCTTTAAAACTACTTCTAAATTCTTAAAGAAATACAAACATGTATTACTAATACTATAGTGTTTTCTTCGTGGTTGAGCGCACCCCAAATATAAATTAAAAAAAAACTGGAGTAAAGGGTATTACTCACCTTTTTTTACAGGGTGGTGATTGAGTCCCGGCAGCTGACTGATCCGCTTCCTGTGACGTCACAACGGCTCTTCTCTTTCATCCAATCCAATCGTCCACATGGCGTAGAGTTAGAGCCAAGTTTAAAGGAACACTCCACTGCCCGAGTAGGCAAAAAAAAAAGAGAATCACGATTTAGTAGATATACTCCCAATGAATACATGCACGCATTTTTAAGGCATGTATTCATTGGGAGTATATGTAAAACGTGGTTGCAAAGGCTGCAGATCTTTTGAACCATAGCCTTAGCCTTAACTTTCATTCTCTTCACAGCGAAATAGCCACATAGAGAAGTCTCTGACTTAGTGCCCAAATGCATGCGATCATAAACCTCCTTGTCTGTTTGGTAGACAGCCAGGGGGGTGTTCCTTAGTTAGTTTAGAAAAGTTCTGATAGAAATCAGCATTTTTATAAACTGGGGTTACACCAGGGTACTCCTCAGCAAGCTGAAGTGATTTTGGGGTGTGGAGTGGTCTGTCAACTCTGTTCTAACAGCAGAGGCGCCTTAAGTGGCTTTCGGGGTTGACAACAACTAGAGGTTTGTTTACCCATTCAATGCTTTACATTGTAGTGTTAAAAAACTAAAGGACAACTGCACTCAGACCACTTCATTGAGATGAAGTGGTCTGGGTGCCACTTGTGGTTTTTTAAAGGGTTAATCCAACCACCATGACCACTTCTGTTTTTACAAGTGGTCATGGTAGTAGGAGTCTGTATGTTCAGTGTTTCAACTTGGAACGCTGCGCATACTGAGATATTTGGGTTTGTTTGCCGGATGCTAGTTTTGTGCAAAAATGATGTCTGTTCTTTTTGATTGGACCTCTCATGACACTGAGTGACGTCAGACATTGCACTCTGTGCAATGTCCCATTTGCTCTGTGTTCAACACTTTTCAACCATTCAACTCATTTAACACAATAGGATAAAGATATTTGGTTGGAACCAGTGGTCTCTTTTTGGGGGCTGAAATATTTAAACCTGTATGAAAGACCCTTTTTTATTTAAATTTTTTTTATTTACTTTAAATAATATATTTTTCTGGAAACGCTGTATATTAAAAGAAAGGTTGGGTCTCTTTATAATTTACAAAGATCAATAGATGTTCCATGCATTTTTCGGATTGTTCTTGCCTGCGTACATGTTGTGGGATCTCTCTGCGTTTTGCTGTGTACAGTGCGACCAGGCGTTCAGCCAAAACTAATACAATCTGTGTGTTTAACACCCACACTTAGCAGAGAATGTAGCGAGACCCCATTAGTCACTTCAATGTTAATCAGTACTGCCATCCGTCCACATTCCATTAATTAGGGCGCCGCGGAATCGGATGGCCCAGCTTTCTTTTGTTCAGTAGTAACCAGCTAAGGTGACAGCTTGCAGAATTGTAGATTACTGATGGGCAAGGGGAAGGTGCCAGGGTTTTTAGCTTGAGGGTAGCTTCTTCAGTGGGTCAGCCAATTTTCACTCAAATTTCTTTGTTCAAGCTATCGTATTCTACAGGCCTGGCACAGCAAAGACTCGCAGACACTGCAAGGGTCTTCGGCCAGCATCAGGGTTAAAGAGCCCGAATGCCTTAGCGTTCGATGGCTTACGGACAGGTTTCGGATACAAGACCCTGAAGCCCTCGGGTCTGTTTCCCTACCTAAATGTTGCTCAGTTTGGGCACAATGACTACCCTAATGCTAAACCTGCTTGTGTGTCCGAAGTGGGCGATCATTGGCAAATAGCTGATGAGCCACTGCTGCATCTGTAAGTCACTACACCCATATTGCAATGTGGTTTTGCTACTAGCCTGCTAATAATATTGCTGAGTCTAGTTTGCCTCTTCACTACTCTGATTTGTGACTTTGGCGTGTTCCTGCTTTGCACCCTCCACTGACGTTTGGCCTATCTCGGTTTATCACCGTTTTTTTGTTTGTGTTTGTTTCGCTTGTTTTTGGCCCGTGAATGACTCTCGGTTCCTGACCTTGACTTGGCCTAATTTCACTCCCTCCGTGCTGGTCAAAATACAACTGTTCCAGTGGATATACCACCTGCCTTTTTAACCCGAGGGCTAGATCTGACATATAAATGTTTGGAGGGTGAAGAATGTAATTTAGCTTCTGATTACTGAATTAATTTACATGAAAGCAGCCATCATACATTGAGTAGTCCGTTTTCTAATCCAATCCCGGGGAGCTATTCGAAAAATGGAGATAGACGCTTTTGGATGCACGAAAGATGCAAGAAAGAGCCAGACTAGTATATTTACCATGACAATAATACACCTGGATTTTCCAATCCCGCCCTGGCCTGTTGCAAAACGTGTTCCAGTTCTGAGATCCAGTGAAGGAAACGTACGTTGCTAATTGCATTTAGACTTTTTGCTCGTGTGCCAGGCCCTACATCTTTAGTAATTCCAGGAAGACGAGATTATTAAGAAACTTCACAAAGCTTCCCTTGTAATAATGTGTTCAGTATGGATTTATTTACTGCAGATAAAACCAGAACCACAATACCCAGCTTAGCAGACCACTTATAAAATACCAAGGGAAAAAAACGGAGCCTGTGCAAAATCCTAATAATGCGTGTATTCATAGAAAATATGTGTTAAGAATAATACATTTTAAAATCCCGTGGAGAAGGTAAGGAAGCATCTGTGTGATTTAACTCCGGAGGCAGATGAATATTTATGTGTAGAGCGTGGCTGAAATTCTCTCTTACAATGGAACATCGTGTTTGACAGCCTCGGATGCGCCTGTTTACAGTCTGGGGATGGAAACTATGTAAGGCTGCTGTGTTTAATTTGTATGAAATACTTTCTTCTCCTCCGACATTGACAATTGTCCTTTTATTTCCACCTTGGAATTCGGTCATTTCAGTAAAGACCGGTTTAGTATCACAGCAGAATGATTATGGAGCACAATGGAACAGGTTAACTTATCTGGAAATCATAAGCCATTGATAGCAGTTTGCCAGTTGTAATTCCACATACAACCACAAGGGGTTACAAAGTATACAATTACTGAAGCACTCCATAAAAACCATAGCCCAGTGGTGGAATTAATATAGAGAGGCCCCTTCTAGTGCATGACCAAAAGGTAGATCCCCATCTGTCGTACAACTCCTACAATGCTTTGCCAGTTGATTATCTACTACTACATGCCCATCCTTGCAGGCTTGTATTTGTGAGCAGTGTTTGAATGTAATCATGTTGTGTGTGTTTGAATTTATGTATGTATTTGTGTGTAGTGTTGGCATTTCAATGTTATGTACTGTTATTTGAAAGCAGTGGTGTACCAGTGTATAGTGTTTGTGTTTCAATGTATTCTTATGTAGAGTTGGCATTTGAGTGCTGGGATGTATGTACTTATGCACATACACACTGAAACACAGATATGCACACACTGAAATACACAAACACATACACACATAGATAATAGATATACACACACACACATGAATATACACACATATAACACACACACACACACACAAAGATCACAATTTACATACAAATATTTTAACCATGCTTCTGCTTCCATACCTTTTTGGTGCAGGATGGGAGCTTCCTTGGGGTCCACTGACATCTGGCTGAGATGGTCCTGGACCTTCCTCCTCTGTATTGTCTTCCCCTCTTGCCCTCTCCATCGAGAATCTTTTCTAAGCTGGGAGGAAGTGACTTTTACTTACTTCCTCCCAGCACCACAGCATTACATCGAGCAGTCGGATGGTTGTGCTGTTAAAAGGCCACTGAAGTTCTACTCTCTAGGGCTGAATTTCCACTCACCAATGGCTAGTGGGAGAGCGGACATTTTGAGCCCTGCCCTACATAATATTATATTTGACGACAATATAAACCTGTTTACTATCTTGGCATGCTTTCTATAGAGATCTGTATCCATGTGGCTTGCGGTTTGAGGGTTATTGGGTTCATGAAAACTGCAATAATTACACTTGCATGGTTAAGGGTAGTGGGAGTTGGTGCCTGGAGTGTCCCTTTAAATTGTCTTAAAAAAAAAAAAACGGAATGGTCCACTCATAATAGAGCACTGATCTTATACAATATTAAACATTTTGCTTACAGACTCTTTCCCTCACCAAGCCCTTCACGCTGCTCCTGTGCAAATTGAATTTAAAATTGAATTCCTTGACAATTAGCATTGTAATCTGTTAATATAGAAAAATAAATGTGATCAGAGGCTAATAAATTGTGTAGTGACAAAATAAAACTTGGTTGATGTGTCTCTGCCTTGGGAATATTAGCCATAATTGTCACTATGCCATCTATTACAAGCTGATTAAATACATATTTCCTCTTAACGAGGCAGTTCTGTTAATGAGCATGTGAAACACATATTTGTTGGAATAAATTCAGCCATTTCCTGTTCTACGATTTGTGCGGCAGACGGTGAAAAATCATGCGTCCAGTTCCATGTGCCATACATGACTGCTGTCTAGATGACTGTACCACCCACCCGGTGCCCCCCTTTCCCAATGACACACAGAGACCGTATAAAGTTGGGTAAGGGCATCGGCCACAGCTTTATTTAATTTTTCCATGCCAGCAACATAAATACTGTCAGCTGTTGGGGTGATTGCCCAACAGACAGGTCTATCCCCACAAACCATGAGTCCATGAGCAGCCTGCCTCCGCCATCAGCTCCCAACAGGCTGCGACTCCCCAAGCCTCCTCGGCAACTCCATCACTTCTGCCTGCGCTGGCCAGGACTCCCGCATGCTGTGACAAAACAAGAAAAGACAACCAACAACAAGCACCAGAAACAAAACCCACATTCCTTCAATAACCAAATGACCTAAGGGCGGGAGGGCGGGAAAGTCAGGATCCCTGCACTTCCAAGAGCTGACTGGTAAGTCCCCTCCCCTCACTGTCCTTATAACTGTCTTCCATCTTAGCAACTATGTATCCATATATCCCCCTCCCATCTCCTCTTCCTTTAAGACTCCTTATCCTAGCCGCAGTCATGTCCCCCCTTCCTTGTCAGTCCAGGGAGGTGTCTTGACTGCTGTCTAGATGACTGTACCACCCACCCGGTGCCCCCCTTTCCCAATGACACACAGAGACCGTATAAAGTTGGGTAAGGGCATCGGCCACAGCTTTATTTAATTTTCCATGCCAGCAACATAAATACTGTCAGCTGTTGGGGTGATTGCCCAACAGACAGGTCTATCCCCACAAACCATGAGTCCATGAGCAGCCTGCCTCCGCCATCAGCTCCCAACAGGCTGCGACTCCCCAAGCCTCCTCGGCAACTCCATCACTTCTGCCTGCGCTGGCCAGGACTCCCGCCACCGCGCTGACGACTTCCCCTCACGCCTCCTGCCGTCATCGCGCCCCCCGCCGACAGCGCAGCCTCAATCCCACTCTGCAAACCCGTGTTCAGGATGTCCAACCCTATCTCATTTAAGTGGACCCCATCCCTCCTCATTAAGTTCTGGTTCTCTCCTTCCAGCTCCACGTGACGAACGACCACCCCACCTAGCCGCCGGACAAATTTCCCCACTGCAATGTTCAGCTTGCGCCGGCTCTTCTCCAAACCGCGCGAGTGCGGCAGCGCGCGCCAGCACGACCTGGAAACCACCTCCGACCAAACCAAGGTCATGTCCGGAAACAGCGCCATGCACCTCGCCAAGTCGTGCCGAATCGCGTGGAGAAGGTCCACAGTCCTGGATACCCCCAAGTCGTTCCCGCCCGCATGGACCACCACCACCACCGGCCCTGACACAAACTTACGGAGCTCCACGAACTCAGGATATACTTGCTGCCATCGGAGGCCCCTAATGCCCTTCCACCTGACTCGGGCAAAGTCCACTGAGAACCCCAAATTTCGTCCATAGGCCCGGTCTTCAGCTCGCCTAGCTGCCCAGTACACGTAGGAATGCCCTAGTATCCACACGTACCGGGGCCGCCCACCTACAACGAGAAGAGGGTTACAGCATATGAGGTCGGACATAAGACTTAAAACGCCCCGACTCCCATCTTCCAATGCGTTTAATGCCCGCAGCCGAGTAACCCAAAACACTTGCCTGGGTAGCCGCCCCAATCCGAAAGGAATGGGCTGAAAACCCTTGACTTTCCATACCACCCGCGGCCAATGCTCTCTTCAGCATTGCCGAGAACTGATAGCGTGTTAGGGGAGACCCATCCGCGTGAGCCAACAAAGGGCCTCCCCGCTCCGGGCGCACCTCCAGAAAATCGTGAAAAGCCCCGACAGGACAGACGACATCCCTCGTGGCCCCTAACCGAACCCAGGCACCCCGGGCCGCCTGGTCCGTCTTAGAGCGCCGCACAAAAATGTCTACGGAGGAAGTAGACCACCGCACATCCGACAATGCCAAAGGCGAGGCCTTCCCCTTGCTCGGGGCTACCAACTCGCCGATGCGAAAGGCTCCAAAAAAGCAGACCGAGAAGGCTACGCGAAACAACTTCGAAACATAATCCGAGCCACAGACCCGCGGCAAGACTAAAAGAATCCGCCGCAACATTTCCACCGAAATCGGACGACGACGATCCGGGCGACGCCGCAGTCGCCACCCCTTCACCACCCTCTGGATCCCAAATTCCTTAGTAACATCCCGCCAGCCCATAAATCGAAACAAGAAAGACAGGGCAGCCAGCGCCTTCTCCGCTACTGCGCAAGACCTACCTCTCCTGACCAAGTCATCCAGCAACACAAGAGTCGCCTCCGTACGTCCCATTTCCGTGGATACATCCCCGTCCCGTGCTGCCGACAGCCACTGTTTACACACTGCCCGGTATGCCTTCCAGGAAGCCTCCGCCAAGGAGTCCGATACCAAGCCCATCAGGCCTCGAAATCGAGCTTCCATAAGGATTCCGGACACTGCAGACCGGTCCGCCGCGCCTCCGGCGCTGCCTCGCGAAACCCGTTCCCACTGCAAGCGAGACAATGCATCAGCCACCACATTTTGCACACCCGGGACATGTTGCGCCCGCACCCAAACATTAAACTGAAGACTAAGGAGCACGAGGTGACGGAGAAGAGCCAAAACTGGTGGGGACGAGGAGGACGATCGGGCAATCACATGGACCACACTCATGTTGTCCGTGTGAAAGACCACCGTGTGATTTCTCAGCTCCTCACCCCACAGTTCCAGCGCGACCACTATCGGAAACAGTTCCAAAAAAGTCAAATTCCTTCGAAATGGGGAAGCCTGCCATTCCTCCGGCCACTCCCCCGCGCACCACTGACCCCGAAAATACGCTCCAAAACCAACGGACCCCGAGGCATCGGTAAACAGATCCAAGGCAGCATTGGTGGTGGCCTCCCTCAACCAGCAAGAGTGCCCGTTGTAACGTCTGAGGAAGGAGCTCCACACTGCCAGATCCGCCCGAAGGCGCCTCGTGATCCGAATGTAATGGAAAGGTTCCTTCACCCCCACCGTGGACAAGGACAATCTACGACAAAATGCCCGACCCATCGGTAACACCCGACATGCAAAAACCAAGTGCCCCAACAGGCCCAGCATCTGACGCAACTGAACCTTCGTGGAACCTTTGACTAAGTCCACCAACCGCAGCAACCCCTCCAACTTCTCTTCCGGAAGCCGGAAAACCATGCTCTCGGTATCGATTTCGATACCCAAGAATGAAAGGACCAACACCGGGCCAACCGTTTTTTGTTCGGACACAGGAACCCCGAACTCAGACGCCACCCGCCGGAATGCCTGAAGCAACGCTGTACAATCCTGGGAACCCGACGGACCAACAAACAAAAAATCATCCAGGTAATGTGTCAACGAACACAAACCCGCAACTCTGGACGTGACCCACTCCAAAAAAGAAGAAAACAGTTCGAAATGATAACAAGAGATAGCGCAGCCCATGGGCATACACATATCATAATAGAAGCAACCGTTAGCGAAACACCCCAACAAGTGAAAGCAATCCGGATGAACCGGCAACAAACGAAAGGCCGATTCAATGTCCGATTTTGCTAATAACGCCCCACGACCGGCCCGCCGCAGAAGGAGCAATGCCGAGTCGAAGGACGCATAACGTACCCTGCACGCATCCCTGTCAATGTCATCATTGACCGACGACCCCGAAGGGTACGAGAGATGGTGAATCAATCGAAAAACTCCCGGATCCTTTTTGGGTACCAGACCCAGCGGAGACACCCTCAGGTTGTGGAATGGGGGGGAATCAAAGGGGCCGGCCATGCGGCCCCGTTGAATCTCCGCCTCCAACTTTTCCTGTAACAAAGCCTCTTTTCCCCGCGTGGACCGAAGATTGTCCGCGAACTGGCCCTCGTCCGACAGCACAAAGGGAATCCAGAAACCCGTTGTGAAACCGTCGAACAAGAGGCTAGCAACGTCCCTCTTAGGATACTGGACGAGCCATGGACGCATCTTTTCCACGCTCACTGGAGTCCTCTCTGCGAGGAACGTCGTCCCTACCAGAGCCCTTGGAGGCAGATGGTCTGCCCTTCTTAAAACAACGGAGAGCCGGGTGGGCTCCCCCACAGTGGGCACACTCGTGCCGGAATCTGCAGGAGCTAAACCACTTACAGTGGCTCTCGTTGAAGAGCCAACAGACTCCCTTCCTCTGACCTGCCGACGTACCCGTGGGGACGCCGGCCGCCCCCGAAAAGGGAGAGGGTCTACACGGGGTCATAAGTAGCAGCCACAGGCTGCCGTCCTGCACCCCAAAACCCATACCCGGACACGCCGCCATCTTCTGGCGGAATTGCTGGTCGTATTTGAACCAGCATTGCCCTCCATAAACCTTGTAGGCGCCCCAAATTAAGTCCAAATAACCAAATAAAGAGGGGGCCCTCTCAGGGAAACGGCGCACTAGTACGCTGGCAAAGATATTAAATCCTTGCAGCCAATTACCGAACGTACGCGGGATAGCCTTACCCTTTTCTCCCTCTAATTGTTCGCCACGTCGCGGTCTGTCCACGGACTCCTTGTCTGGCGGAACGAGAGAAAGGAGATCCACATACTCACCACGAATAATCTTCTCTTGCACCTCCGCTGGCACATGTAAACCTAGGGGAGCCAGTTCACACCCTGGGAGAAAGGAACCAACCCCAACCCCATGACCCCTCAAACTATCCGCACTACCGGGACCCTGAGCCCCTAGACCAGTACCCCTGGCTTGCCCCTCCACTAACATCCTCAGCAGGCGCAACACCTCGCTATCCTGACCTGAACCCCCTGCAGCACCCCAGGCGCCTGCGCATGCTGACTCACCAAATGAGGGGAGGCGCAGGGGCCGTCCTCCATCACCTTCTCGCTCCTCCTCAGACTCCTCCTCCTCACCGGACTCCCCCTGGAGCCTCCCAGCTCCCAGAGGGGCTGCAGCCGACACGGCCTCCCGACCGCCGGCATCCTGGCAGTACTGCAACCTTGGGGCTGCCGCCTGATCCGCGGCACCCCATGAACCGGCCGGTCCTGGGGACTCCCATCTCCTTGGGGCTGCTGTCCGGCTCACAGCACCCCTATTGCTGCCTTCTTCCGCCGGCGCTTGAGGTCTCCGGGCGCCCGGCGTCCTATTTCCGGCGCGGGCACCCACTTCCGGGTTTTGCCCGTCGCCGGCTGCTGTCGTCATATCCGGCGCGCCGGCCGTGCGCGACCGGCGTCGTGACGTCACTTCCGGCCGCGCCGGAAGAGAAGGTGGAGGGCTCCTGGATCTTCCCGCCGAATCGCCATCTTGGAAATGGCTGCCGGACGCAGCCGCAGCTCTCACCTGGGACCGGATCGCTCGGGGGGACGACACCAGGCTCGGCTCCACATTACCAGCCACTCCAGCTCGCCGGCTTCTTCGGCCTTCACGACCTCCTCTCACCGGGCTGGGAGACAGTCGCGACGGCGGCCTTGAACGCCTGGCCCGCCGCCCACCTTCCACAGGTCAAGCCTCTTCACCGGGGACGCCATCCATGCCGGCCAACACCTCTGCTAACGAGCCTGCACCATGTGCAGCCCGGTAAGCCTGCAATAGGGCCACCAACGATTCCTGGGAAACGTCCATCACTCTCAAAATTCAGGAACAGGTAAGTATAAAACTTTTTAAGAATAATGTCTATAATATTTTTTTTTTTTTTTTTTTAAAGGGGTCAGCAAAGAAAGACAGATGCAAATCTGAAAATCTGAAAGTCAGGATCCCTGCACTTCCAAGAGCTGACTGGTAAGTCCCCTCCCCTCACTGTCCTTATAACTGTCTTCCATCTTAGCAACTATGTATCCATATATCCCCCTCCCATCTGCTCTTCCTTTAAGACTCCTTATCCTAGCCGCAGTCATGTCCCCCCTTCCTTGTCAGTCCAGGGAGGTGTCTATCTTTCTGAAATAAATGTGGAAGTTTCGTGCCACTGGGGTGACATCTATATGACCTTATACACTATAAGGGGGATTATATAGATACGGACTTTTGTTCACCAATATTCCACGACATCGTAGTCATCTCTTTAATCAATTTCTGTATACTCAATTAATTTCTTAAAAACATTTGTTTCTGTATTGTGATGGGAACTTGCAGAGTAATTTACTGAAGTGAAAATGTTGATGAATTTACATTTTTACCAAAAGATGTTGAACCAGAAAAATAAATCTTCTCAGCCTTCGCCATTTAATGGCTAAGAGTGTCAGGTGACTGCTAATAGCCAATGACTGACATTCTGTGTCAATGAAAGTTGCACAGAATTGACGTTAGTCAGCGCAGAACTCTATCTAGTTCCTGGTTTGCTGATGACACACCAGTGATGCTGCCGGAGGTGGAGCTAACTCCTCTGGCAGCTGAGGGGTTAAACTTTGTACGTACAGCGTTTCTGTAGTAAATATGTATATTTTAAGGGTGGTTGGGATGTCTTTTTGTATTGAAACACTGCAAGTGCACACTCCAGGCACCACGACCACTTCAAATCTTTGAATTGGTTATGGTGCTTGCTGTAATCTTTCAAATATGAAATTCTCTTTCAATTTCACTTTAGTAAATAACTCTCAATAGGTCCAGGATCTGGCAGCATTCCTTTCCTGCTCTTTATCCAAAAATAAATCAAGTCCATATTTTTAGTCTTGATTAGAAAATGTCAACAACATTCTCTGAGGCACCAAATCGTTTTATTCATTAAACTGATAATTATGGTGACATGACAATGACTGGAATACAAAATCGCCTGGTTGGAAAATGTTCTAGCTTTACAATTCTTCCGTCTTGGCTCTGTTGATCTAAAATCTGCCGGTGAAATGCTCCTATTCACTGTAGAGGGGATAAGCCTCCAAGATGGCCGTGTGATTTCTGCAGAGGCCAGTCGTTGCCAAATATTGTGTTTCGTTTCACAAACTTAGTGCACCCTCCATTTTCCAAATCACGGCACTAAAAATCTACATTAAATGGTTCCTATGGCTCCTATCTGCTAAACTGGGAATTATCGAGGATTTACAAGGAATTTTTATAGCCTTTTATTCCAAAGTAACCAAGATTGGAAAACAACTTAGTTGGAGTTTTTTTTTCCAATTTAGTCTGAAGTTTGCTAGTCCTTTGTAATTATCCCCGTTTAGTGATGTTTGATCTTTCATTAAGTGTCAGGCTCTTGCCTTCCTCTGGCAAGGCCATGATTTGTATTAAATTATATTCACTATCTTGTTATCTTTGTTTATGCAAATGAATGTAAAGTGTCTAATTGCATAATCACAGTTGGTATATATAGATAAATATCTTCTTGATGTCATTATGAGAATCTAATGATGAGAAAAATGAGAAGCTATTTATGAAGAGAACATTAACATATCGTCTAAGACAGGGGCTCTCAACCCAGTCCTCAGGACCCCCTACCAGACCAGGATTTGGGGATTACCTGGGTGTGTCTAAGGTGTATAGAAAAAGAGGGAAAAAAACACCTTAGACTTTAAGGTGTTTTTTTTTTCTTTTTTTAAACACCTTAGACACACCCAGGTAATCCCCAAATCCTGGACTAGTAGGGGGTCCTGAGGACTGGGTTGAGAACCCCTGGTCTAAGATAAATATCGTCCAATATCTATCTAAGACAGTGATCAGTTCTGCTCCATTTTAATCTGATTGCCTGTTGACGATTTACCAGATTAAAGTAGGTTGGAACAAAGCTTTTTGGCTTTTCTTATTCGTTCTGTAACGAGAGAAAAAAACAACCCTGACACTCTAGATTTTCAGGACTATATACCCCATGCTACATCGCTTGCTGCATGGTTGGCTGTTAGTCTTCAGAACACTGTAGGCATATTTGCAAATTTATTTAATTATGCCAATACAAAACATACAAGTAAATTATTACAAACAAGTGTATGCCAATGGCTACAGTAATGTCCCTTAACCCCTGAGTCCATAGCCCAAAAATTGGGCACATTCCATTGCAATGGGATCTCCGGTTGTTGGTACGAGCTCAAATGAATGTTGTTTTATTTTACATTACAGTATAACAATAGGTAATTGAGAACTTTTTAAAATTGAATTATGGGTTGCGAGATTATATAATGTGCATTAGTAGTGTCCCTGCCAAAAATGGTTAAGAAAGTGTTAAGAACAGAAAGGAGTACCAGATGCTAAAGACTGTGTTTTAACGTTGAATGAATGCGGAGTATAAATGTAATTTGCATGTCGTCGTTTACCATACAGCGCGTTGACATTGTCTGTCATTGTCCGACTCTTTTTTTCATTGACAATCCATAATATGTTCATGCTGGCTATGAGACACTGGTACATGTGCTTCGATGAATGGACGGGAGGCCGTGGTAATGTGCATTCCGAATGTGATGATCCAGGACCATCACTAATTATGTTGTGAAGGATACTTACCATCTTCAGTTTAATTTAACTCCTGCTCTTCCAAAGATGCTTGCGATGAAGACAACTATTGAGGAATAAATTACTCAAGGTAACTTTTCATTGAGGGTAACCGAAAATAAGGTGTAAAAATGGAATTTGGGAATATATTTGGAAGATAATTGACCTGACGTTTTGAAAGGCAGCTATGCTCACCACTATGCCACCAATGACACTGAAATGTTCGTCTTCCAAGCCAAAGACCTAGTTCATCCGAACACAGGTTTATTCGGGGTACAAGTGCTCACTCAGTAGACACTGCTCAGTTCTGTGCTCATGACCGGTGTATAGTCGCCATATGGGCTGGCGGAACCTTGGACAAAACCCCCCCCCCACATACCTAACCCAATAACACACTGACACCTGGTATATGGGAAAATTTGTCCACAGCTTTATTAAATAATTTATATAATATATAACGATAATATTGCTTTAAATAAATTAACATATAAACATGGGTCATTGCCCCCACCTTCCGCCCCTCTCATCCGTATCCTTCTTTTTAATAGAGGGCAATGACCCCCAACATAACAAATACAAATATATAACGACATTTTCCAACCTCGCCAACTTGAACCGAACAAGTGCCAACCATAAGTAACCATGGCAGGGGTATACCCGGATACCCCTGCCCCACCAGGTTCTGAGCCACCTCCAGGACTCGAAACCACCATTGACCATAATTCCAATTTTTCCATGTTCCTCACGTTCCTCATAGGGAGCCTATGTCCTCTCTCTCAGCTCCCTATCCCGCCGCTGTGAAAAAACGGGATAACTCCTATCTAACCATAAATATACAGGGAGGGTGGGCGGGACAAACTAAACCGGGTAGGAAATTAGAAGTGAACCTCACAAAATGGCTCCTCCCTTAAATAGCCAAACCCACATATCCCATAACCCACCTGTCCTGTCTGTTCCTCCTGGGCCCGCCTCCTAACCCCTGTCAAGGCCCTGTTCCGCTTAAGCTGTGCTTTTGGCTACATGGGGCTACAATCTATTTCCATGCGATAAAGTGGAACTGCAGAAAACCTCCTAGAAGTTATTGCTTGACTCCTGTGGCAACATGTAGAATTGCAAATCAATATAGAACTACTACAGAGTGAATTGAAACAAATTGCTAAATTTAGGTTAAACTAGCCCAGGTTTGACCTTTTTCAAGATTTTTCCAAATCCGCCATTTTATCCCAAATTTTGCAATTTAGTTTTAAATTCTCAACAATGCACTCTTTAGAAAGCATTTAAAATATATTTTAAACATCAAAGATTGTCCCAGTTTTAGCAAGCCATAAATTCTACGGCTCCTGCTTTCTCTCCTGACCGACGTCACAGAGGTTGTTGACCAGCTACTTTGAAGCAAAATGTAGAAACTGCTTTCATGACCCTGAGCTGGGCAGGTCGGATGATATTATTATTGGAATAATTACCGTAATAATTTATTAATGTATAAGCTGAAAATGAAAACTGAGCGCTAACTATACATTTACTGGTGTTTTCACAGCACAATATGTCAATTATATTTTTTATATTATAACATCCAGCCATGTTCTAATTTTACGACACATAATTTAAATATATCAAAACATTAACCCCTTCAGGACCGGCCTGTTTTTGCGATGTTTGTACGTTAAGGACCAGAGCAGTTTTAACACTTTTGTGGTGTTTGTGTTTAGCTGTAATTTTCCGCTCTCTCATTTACGGTTCCCATACAAGTTATATATTGTTTTTTTCAAGACAAGAAGGGCTTTCTTTACATACCAGTATTTATATTATGTCATATATTGTATTTAAAAAAAATAATGAAATATGGTGAAAAAAAAAAAAAAACATGTTTTTGGACTTTTACATGAAAAATCTTTTACTTATCTACAAAAGCTAATGAAAAAAACTGCTAAATAGATTCAAAATTTTGTCCCGAGTTTAAAAACACCCAGTGTTTACATGCTTTATTGCTTTTTTTTGCAAGTTATAGGCCTATAAATACAAGTAGGAAATTGCTGTTTCAATATATATATATTTTAAATGTATCAATAGTGACATTGTTACACCGTTATCTGTCATAAATCCCCGAAACACACCTAACATGTACATATTTTTTAAAGTAGACAACCCAGGGTATTTACAATGGGGTATGTCCAGTCTTTTTTAGTAGCCACCTAGTCACAAACACTGGCCAAAGTTAGCATTTATATTTGTTTGTGTGTTAAAAATGCAAAAACCGCTAACTTTGGCCGGTGTTTGTGACTAAGTGGCTACTAAAAAAGGCTGAACATACCCCATTTGCAATACCTTGGGTTGTCTTCTTTTGTAAATGGTATGCCATCATGGGGCTAATTCTCATTCCTTGGCTACCATACGCTGTCAAAGGCAACCTAACCAATCTGACAAATTTCAATTAAAAAAATCAAGCCTTATATTTGACCCTGTAACTTTCACAAACACTATAAAACCTCTACATGTGGGGTACTGTTATACTCAGGAGACTTCGCTGAACACAAATATTAGTGTATCAGAACAGTAAAATATATCACAGCAATAATATCCTCAGTGAAAGAGCTGTTTGTGTGTGAAAAATGCAAAAAACTTCACTTTCACTGACAATATCATCGCTGTGATATGTTTTACTGTTTTGAAACACTAATATTTGTGTTCAGCGAAGTCTCCCGAGTAAAACAGTACCCCCATGTACAGGATTTAGGGTGTCATAGAAAGTTACAGGGTTAAGCACAGTGCTAGCAAATTAAATTATCTGGACTTTTGGCCTGGGTTGGCAGGCAGGTCCCTCAAATTGCAATCATTAAAATTACTTAATTAGGTAAAAATATTACATAAATATGCACGTAGAATTTTAATATATATACATATTTATATATTTGACGTCTACGTGTATATTTATGAAATTAATAATGTAATTTTGTATGTGGACATATGTATATTTCGTATTATTTTTATTTATTTATTTATACATAGATATATATATCATTACATTCTAAGTGTATTTTGATATAAATATATATATATCAATATCAAAATACTGTTAGAATAAAATTGAATATATATATATAATTTTTTTTTAATTATTAAAAATTATTTTTATTTTTTGTTATTTATTTTTATTAACATATTATTTGTATTTTATAATAATATATATATACCATATATATAGTTATTATATATATTGTATATATTCGTGTGTAATTTAAATATAAGTGTATTTTTATATTAATATACGTATATATAAATATAAAAATACACTTAGTGTGACATTATATATATGATACATATACATATATTATATATATAGATATAATACATGTATATATATCATATATATACACATATTATAATTTTTTTTTACACTGATTGTTTTTTTTTTAACTTTATTTTATGATTTTACACTTGCAGGGAGACTGCCTGTCAGCACAGACAGTCCCCCTGCAGGCAGATACAAAGACCCCTATTGCGGTCATGTGATCGAGTGATCACATGGCCGTGGGGTCCTGATCTGCCGAGGGGGGACTGCCCGGGCAGACAGGCAGTCCCCCTGGACCGGGAGGAGAGCTGATCGCCGCCGTGGGACCGACGGCGATCAGGTAAGTAGCCCAAAACCGTTATGACGGTTCAGGACCGTCAGCGGTCCAAACGCACGTTTTACCGCTGACGGTCCTGAACCGTCAGCGGTCCTGAAGGGGTTAAAGGGAACCCATATTTCTGAAAATGCAATATTTTTTTTTTACAGGACGACAGCTTCCCTTCTTTTTGCCGTCCTTTTTTTGTGTAACAATTAAAGGGACATGCATTACTTTCAGACAACTGTCTTATTCAAAAGCAGATTTGAATGAGACTGTTCCCTCACTCTGCAGTATGAAAAAAACAAAAAAACAGGTAAATATGATTTAATTTTTTCATATTTACCTGTTTCTTCTTTCTTATGCTTTCCACTCCCACTCTAAGGATGAACACTGATCTAACCAATCAGTGTCCTATCCCTAGGAATGATGTAAGAGAGCATTGGACATGCCTGACAGATTTACACATGAGCAGTTGGAAGATCCCTTCACCTTGCAACATCCTGACGGGGAGAAGAGATGGAGTGTGATGATGCAGAGCTGGCATGGGATTCTCTCTGCTAGTGCACAATTGTGCCCTGTATCTGCTATTAGTGGAAGAGTCTGAAACTGAGCTAGGTGGGTAAAGGGGGTAGGGGGCACTGGATAATATCCCCTACGTGTGAGGCAGCCCATAACGCAATCACATTTAGAGTGATTTTAACAATGTTTATTACATACTTTTTAGCTTTCTTTTTGTTTGTATATTTGATTAAAAGCATAGCATATAATTATAAACTGAAATTCTGAATTAAACTTTGAATTCCAGTTATGTGATCCTTGTATTTAAAAGACCTATTTATTAATTGAGCTAATTCGTTTTTGTATTTATACGCACTTTACTGCACTATCGACCAGCCCAAAGCAGAGAGATTAATTGAACCTGTAGAAATCCTTGCCAAAGACACGATACAAATAAGCTTAACTAGATAGAAATATTGTTGTCCGGTTTGTTTCATCAAAAAGCATCTTTTTTTGCAGTAATATTAACTCTTTATATGCCGGGTTGCAACGTATCACTTAAAAAAGTGATATTTTTTCATCTGGCAAAATTAGCAACAAAATGAGACATCCAGATCATCCCACAATTAAAGTAATTAAAGTACCGGACTGGACTTTTCTTTTGGTTCTTTGTTAAATTTTTCATCTTTCTGACTTGCTGTTACTAAGCAGCAATGTAAACACTGCCTTTTCTCTGATAAGGCAGTGTTTACATAAAAAAACGCATGAGGGGACAAGCTATAGACACCAGATCCACTATATTAAGCTGCAGTGGTTCTTGTGACTATAGTGTCCCTTTAAGAATTCTATTTTTGTCGCTGAGAATTAAGCTTAAACTCAGGCGCCCCCCCCCCCCGCGTGCCACCCCCACCCAAACCCTCCCCCCTGCCCCACATTCTAAATACACACACACATTCACTGACAGAAACACATACTCACTAACAGACACACACACTCACACTCACTAACAGACACTCACTCACTGACACACACTCACTAACAGACACACACTCACTAACAGACTCACTCACTGACACACACACACACTCACACACTAACAGGCAAACACACTCACACTCACTAACAGACACTCACACTAACAGACACACACACACACACACACTAACAGACACACACTAACAGACAGACACACACTAACAGACAGACACACACTAACAGACAAACACACACACTAACAGACAGACACACACACACTAACAAACACACACTAACAAACACACACTAACAGACACACACACTAACAGACAAACACACACTAGTAGACAAACACACTCACTCACATTAACACGCACAATTTTTTTTTTTACTTAACCCCCAGCCTCCTTACCTTTAGGAATGCTGAGGGGGGGGGGGTTCTCCCTCTCCCTGGGGCTGCCGGTCGGGGTGATGGGCTGGCTGCTGGGTGGGCGGGCGGCGCTGGCAAGGGAGCACTTTCTCCCTGAGCTGTCTGCTCTGCCCGCAGAGTGAGGCTGGGAGCTGGAATATGACGTCATGGCGGCGCGCGAGGGAGCTGAGCAGACAGCTCAGGGGGAAAGTGCTCCCGCGCCACCCGCCCACCCAGCAGCCAGCCCATCAGCCCGACCGGCATGTCAGTTAGCCGCAAGGCGAACGAGACATTTGCCCTGGGTATTTGGGGGCGACTTTTTTTGCCGCCCCCTGGAAAATGCCGCCCAAGGCAAATGCCTTGTTTGCCTCGCAGCTAAAACGTCCCTGTGTGTATCTGCATCTTTGTCAATGTGTGTATCTGTGTCAGTGTGTGTGTCTGTATCTGTATGTGTGTCCGAGTGTGTTTCTCTGTCAGTGTGTTTTATCTGTGTGTCAGGGTATGAATATATGTCTGTGTATCTGCATGTTTGTCAGTATATGTGTCTGTGTACAAATGCAGAAAGTCCTGCGCTCACTCCCATCACTACTGGGCGGCAGCAATGACTACAGTACACATCAGCCTCAATATATAGTAAAAACCAGATAAAAAGTTACCTGCGCTCTCTCCTTAATCTCTATGTAAATTTAGACAAATGGCCATTGGAGGGAATGCCCGCCTGCCAACGTCAAGGCAGACCCCCTAAGCGGGTCCTACGCTGACCCTTCACCTTGCTTCCTTGAGCTTCTGGCAAAGATATCTCCACTGAGACAGAGAGGGGTATTTTTTTTATACACCCCTATATATTTATTAACCCTTAATAGGGAACACATGGGATGGGCGGCAGCATTGTAACAAGACTGAGTGATACAAAAAATGGATACAAATGCAGAAAGATAAGTCCTGCACTCACTCCCATCACTACTGGGCGGCAGCAATGACTACAGTACACATCAGCCCCAATATATAGTAAAAACCAAAGAAAAACAAGTTACCTGCGCTCTCTCCTTAATCCCTATGTATATTTAGGCAAATGGAGGTCATATGCAGACTTATCTTTCTGCATTTGTATCCATGTATGTCAGTGTCGGTATCTTTGTCTGTATGTGTGTCAGTGTATGCATCTGTGTGTGTCAGGATATGTATCTGTGTATCTGCATGTGTGTCAGTGTATGTATCTGTGTTTCACTGTATCTGCTTATGTGTCAGGATATGTATCTGTGTGTCAGTGTATGTATCTCTGTGTGTGTGTGTGTATATGCACATGTGTCAGTGTTTTATTCTGTCTGTATCTGTATGTGTTTCAATGTTTGTATCTGTATGTTTGTGTATCATTGTATCTGTGTGTCTGTGCATCTGTATGTATGTCAGTGTGCATATCTGCGGGTGTGTCTGTGTATCTGTATCTAAATGTGTGTCAGTGTTTTGTTTCTGTGTGTCTGCATGTGTGACAGTTTGTGTGTCTGGGGCGAAGGAGAAGCAGGGAGAGTCTGGGGCGAAGGAGAAGCAGGGAGAGCCTGGGGCGAAGGAGAAGCAGGGAGAGTCTGGGACAAAGGAGAAGCAGGGAGAGTCGGGCAGAGGAGAAGCAGGAAGAACATGGGGCAGAGGAGAAGCAGGGGGAGCCTAGGGCAGAGAAAAAGGGGAGATTGAACAGAGACAAATTTATAAATTTGAACTAAATGCAACTATATTAATTACCACATTTTGCTAATGTGAGGGGTACAATTTAGGGAAATGGGCTGCCAAGGGGTACTCAAGTGAAAAAGATTGGGAACCACTGATCTATAGTATAATAATAATAATAATGATAATGTATAACTAGAAAAGCTACAATTTCTGGGGAAATTGTGAAGTGTTCTTGCCTCCACCAGTAGTCTACAACTGGAGTGGGCGGAGTAACTGTTATTATTTATTTATATAGCACATTTAATTGCAACGTTGTTGCCCAAAGTGCTTCACAGTTACATTAAAACATACAGTTATAGAAACCATTAGCAGGTGCAAAAGGCCCTGTCTATGACATCACTTGCTGCTGCAGCCTTGCACAGGTCAGAGTATTTTTGCGGTTCCCATCTTCAAACGGTCGTATTTTAAAAATCCTACAGTGAAGAGCTTTATATTGTGAGAATCACAAGACCCAGACCTACATTTTGATGTATAGTATGTCTCTGAGATATTAACAATGAAGGCACAGTCGCAGTTTAGAAATTGCCCTTCAAATGTGAGCTTTGCAGAGTGGAGTTTCAATGAATGTCAATGGACTGCGTGAGTTGCAAACAAATGGTCATATTGTGAAAACTATAAGGAATACGACTTAGCTGTGGATATTTTTAGTGGCAGCAGGGATAGCTGAACGTTTTGATATAAGATTTGTGTAGGTGGGCCTGAAAATGAGGTAGTGGTGGCAGTTTAGAAATCATGTCCTGATTTTTCAGCTTTTGCCAGCTCCCACTCTAGCTTTGCCATTCATTCCTATGGGACAAATTTCGCCACAAGAACGACGATATTCCGTGAACCATTCGGCGAAACGTTCCACAAAGTAATAGCAATCCGATCGGGAACAATCTGCACGTTTTGGTATATTTTTGTCTATGTAGTGTAAAAACTGTGGGAGGAGTTAGGGTGGCAAATTTGGCCATGTGAAGGGTTAAAACCTGAGGGACCTGGTACCCAGACCACTTCATTGAGCTGAAGTGGTCTGTGTGACTATAGTGTCCCTTTAAACTGTAAATAATTATGCGTAGCAATCAGTTTAGCTTATATTTTGTAGCTCACAGTTTAGTGAATAAGTCATTTTTTAGTTAACTCCCTCAGGACTCTCGTTTATGTCTTGTCTTGTGTCCTGTATTTTCCTCTCTGCTTGCCGGTTTATCTCCCCCACGGCCTGATTTCTTTCAACCACTTTTGAAAAAAAGATATTGTGAAACGCAGTCTAATGAGTTGGTGCTGGGTGGTTGATTTCTCAATTAAATGTCCTCCATTATTCTCCATGTCTGGACGCTCGGCGCGGGATGCACAGGGTGACTGATGCACACAAATAGAGAATTGTCCCTGGGAGCCCAGGTGTGAATCAGATGGTTCTTCTACTCCTCTGTGAAATCTCTGTAATGAAAGTGCTTTGTCACAGCGAGGAGGGAGGGCTTCCCAGACTGTACAAAACAAGGAACTCAATAATGAATGAGATGAGTAGGACATTCAGCAAACATGGACGGGTCTTTCATTCTTACCACATAAATAGTAACGTGAGTTAGAAATGATCGCGGTAAAGAGCAGGAAAATTATGCTATCCTCAACGGCTGATTAATTAATCGATTCCTAATACTCTATTGTAGGGTTAGGTAACCTTCGACACTGCAGGTGTTGCAGACTGCATTACCCATAATGCTTTTACATTCATAATGCTGGCAGAGCATCATGGGAGATGTAGTCCACACAATCAGGAGTGTTGAAGGTATCCTATCTCTGCTGTTGTATAGCAGATTTGTTTTACTCTAAGGCCTGCTTCCTGTGTTCCACTGTATAATTCTCATCTCCATCATTCCTTCTGAATATGTCCTTCAAGTGTCCCATCATTCTGGCTGTCCATGTTCCCTCAATATTTCAAGAGGAAGGCTTTATGGGAAATACCCGTTGGGGTATATACAACTGCCCCATAGCAGAAAGTTATAAAACTAGGAAACTAGTATTGGTTGATGTCTAAGCCACATCCTGCTCATTGCAGACCTTAAAGGGAAACTATAGTGCCCATATAGCCCCCACGACTCGTGTTCCCCTTCCCCTGTGGTGAAGAATGGGTAAAAAAAAAACCTTTTGTTACATACCTGATTCCAGCATTGATGTTCCTTGGCACTGGCCCAGGCTCTGCCTCTGCTCCTCCCCACCCGACATCAGCCGGCAGTAGGAGACCTAACGCGAATGCACGGCAGATGTCGTGCTCGCTTTAGGACTTCCCTCATAGGAAAGTATTGTATAATGCTTTCCAATGGGGTTTCACTTGACATTGGATGTCCTGATGCATAGAGTGAGGATGCCCAGCGTCAGTTACGCGACCAAAAGTCACCTATCCACCCGGAAGTCCCTCTAGTGGATGTCTTGTAGCCACTAGAGGTGGAGCTAACCCTGTCAGGTAATTAACTGCAATAATTACCTTTGCAGGGTTAAGGGACCTGGGGCACTGCACCCAGACTACTTCAATGAGCTGTAGTGGTCTTGGTGTCTATAGTGTCCCTTTAACTGAACTAAGCAGTAGATTTTATGGATATGGGGCAAAAATATCTCAATCTCAAATTCAGTCATATCAATATTTTTCATATTTAATTACAATTTTTTTTAAATTTTTTTATTTAGATTTTTTTTTTAGAAGAAACAATCATTAATTTAGCGCACTAAACTTTTTTTGCATGTTTTCAGTAACGACAATGACTTGGAGTCTGGTTTTAAGTGAGATAACAGATCAGATGGACACAAACCAGCATAACGTGATACAATACAGACAGATATTTTGACAGAAAGTCCTCCAGCTGCCAGCTGATAATTGCTGAGAATCTGTTATTTCTATTAATTATCTTTATATATTCCAATCGTTAACTTTTCTCGTCCTGTGAATCTCTGATTGTTCCACTTTTTCAGAATTACATTTTACCTGAATATCTGCATCAAACAAGCCCCGTCTCTCCTGGCGCCGATTGTCGAATAAAAGAAACTAAGAAATGGGATTCTGAAAATGGGTCATTTTTTTCCTCGACAGATAATTGCCATCTGTTCTTAAGCAAGATAAGAGATTCCCAAGTTTTGATAAGAAGTCATTTGCATACTTTGAACACAGGTTTCATTTCTTTTGAAGTTAAGTTATAATTTAGTAAATGTATTACATTATTAACCCTTTGAATTACAGATAAGCTGGAGGAATATAGTTCTCTGCTCTGAGCCATTTGTCGTAAGATCTGTTTGTATACTTTTCTGAATAATTGGAGTCCCCCCCCCCCCCCTGCCCACACTGTACTTACCCAATTCCAGCGCCGATCTCCCTCTGCACTGGGTAGGCACTCTGCCTCATCTGACGTCACCTAATGGGGGGGGCGCATTAGCACCCCCCCCCCAAAGAAAAGAATTGCTGCAATGCTTTCCTATAGGGGTTTTATAGACACTGGATGTCCTCACAAGCATCAGTTAGGCGACCAAACGTAAGGTTAAGGATAGGTTAAGGAAGCACAGGCTGCTAAAAATATTGCTGTCATTAGGGCATTTTTGTTTTAGAAATGACTGACCTCTTACAATATACAATAACATAGACATGATAGTGATATGTTTTTAAATGGCCAGTCTCTCATAGAACCAAAGTGTTTTTGGGTCAGGCACTCCAAGATCCTAAATAATCTAAACTGTCGTGTTTTTTTTTTTTTTTTTTTTTTTAAATCTAAATATAGGCAATAACAATATATGTAACTCAGGTAAGAAAGGCACCTGGTATCTTTTTTTTAAACTCAAAAATCCCCTTTATAGCAAAAAAGTGCCAAACCTTTTATTAGACTATACAAGCCACATTGATAAGCCACTGCTTTGAAAGACGTCTCATTACTTCGCAGGCGGCCTGACCCGCGTTTAAAATGTTTCTGCAGAATTGTTCATCTGGTACGTGCCTGCGCAGCCAGCCAGCAAGCTCTTTATAATCTAGGTTACTTCCTAAATTAACTTTAATAATAGCAAAAGCATAAACGCACTGCCTGGGATTTATATTTGTTGAAAAATTTGTCATATTTTAATGGCTTTAAAATTGGAAGGTATTTTCTTTGCCATTAAACATGTCAATGCTTTTAGTACCATGTGGTCCTAGGAGGCGTCGATCCTTGTAACACGTTTCTGCTGGACTTTAGAAGCCAGTATTATTGCGGAGCTCCCTAGGGGACTGTTAAAACCATCGCTAACAGTCATACGGACATTCTATTAAGCAGTTCAGCCTCTATCACAGAAATATATTTCTTATTCACTGCGGCACAAATGGTCTGTGTTATGTTAAAATTCTGGAGAGTTCAGCAGTTTTAAAATCATTTTAATAGCATGTTTCCCTTTGTTTTTTTCGTCTCCTGGGCCAGAAGCACAATATTTCTGTCACTTTTTGCTAACAGTTGAGAGTGAGCATACCCCGGCCATGAAGGGTTGATCAAGACGCTCTGGGATATATGCCAGTTTCCAGTAGACGGAGGCCTCCAAGGCGGCAATTAAACCAGTCCTGCTTAATGACGTTGTCATTAGCTTTACCTGTTGCTAGTGCAGATATAAGGGCACATAAAGCACGCTACTGGCACAGACGCAAATGGCAATCAGAAAGTAGGCATTCACCTGTGAAATGACTGTTTATTGGGAGGGGATGGTGGAAACCACAATTTGGAAAGCATTGCAGAAATACATTAATATTATTATTATTTTATACTTATATAGCGCCATCAAATTCCGTAGCACTGTACAGTGGGTGGACTAACATACATGTAATTGTAACCAGACAACTGGACGTACAGGAACAAAGGGGTGGAGGGCCCTGCTCCATGAGCTACATCTGGATGTTCTTTTTAATTGTATGTTAATTTGGATGCTAATGGTTCCAAATACATTTATGAACTGGTGCAGGACTCTAGGAACAGATAACTGGGGGTTACATGTATGTCCTTTACATTCATGACTCTTACTGCTCCTAGTTGGGTAAGTAGATGTGTAAAACTAGATTTTTTTTATTCTTTCTATATATTTTTTTTTGTCCAGGAAATAGAGATTTGTTTTGCCAATAAAAATGTGCTGGCTTGTTTGTATAAAAACATTTGAAAAAATAAACAAATCAATATATATATAATTTAGGTCATGAGAGGTCCCCTTTAAAAGTCCCCATTAATTTTGGTGGAAACTTCAGCAAAATATTGCTTAAACAGCTGATCAGTAGGACTGGTTTGGGGATTGTTTGCTACAAAGGTGAATAGTGTTCCCCCCCTCATCCCATAGTGTTCCCCCCCCTTTCCATAGTATTCTCCCCCCCCTCCCATAGTGTTCCCCCCCCCCCCCCATAGTGTCCCCTAGTGCACTTTCCCTCTCCTTGTCCCATAATTACTTACCTGTCTTGAAGCGTGGGCCGGCTTCAGAGCGCGCACCGCGGTACTGGAACTTCAATTTCAGGTTCCGGTTTCCGGCGGGACTGAAAGAAAGTGTGCACAGACTGGCCTGGCCCACGCTTCAAGACAGGTAAGTAAATATGGTATATCGGCGTATAACACGCACCCATCATTTTCCCCCTATTTTCAGGGAGAAAAAGTGCATGTTATACGCCGATAAATACGGTATTTGATATATCTGAAGGCAGGCAAATGCTAAAAACGACCTGTGCTTAAAGAACCACTATAGGCATCCAGACCACTTCAGCTTAATGAAGTGGTCTGGGTGCCAGGTCCAGCTAGGTTTAACCCTTTCAGAGAAACTGCTATGTTTACATATGGGTTAATCCAGCCTCTAGTGGCAGTCTCATTGACAGCCGCTAGAGGCGCTTCCGCGCTTCTCACTGTGATTTTCACAATGAGAAGACGCCAGCGTCCATAGGAAAGCATTGAGAATGCTTTCCTATGAAACTGGTTGAATGAGTGCGCGGCTCTTGCCACGCATGCGCATTCAGCCGATGACGGGAAAGGAGGAGGAGAGTCCCCAGCGCCGAGGGAGCCCGGCGTTGGAAAAAAGGTAAGGGATTAACCCCTTCCTCCCCCTAGAGCCTGGCGGGAGGGGGGCCCAGAGGGTGAGGGGGACCCAAGGACCCTATAGAGCCAGGAAAACTAGTATGTTTTCCTGGCACTATAGTGGCCCTTTAAAGGAACACTCCATTGAAAATTGTTTTATTTATTTCTAACATCTAGTAGACATATACCCAAAGAAAACATGTGTATTTATATTTTTCTGCCTTCAGCGTTTGGAAACACTCCCCTCTTTCGCAGACACTGACTTTCAGTCTATGTTGGGGTATACACCAATCAGAGGACACTTATAGAGAGGCCTCTGTGCTGGTGCTGAGTGTTACTTTAAATTCCAATTTTTTTTTCTTCATTATTATTATTATTATATGGCCATAACTATAGGCTTTGCTTTTTAAAACATTTTTTCCTTTTGTTTGTGCGATTAATGTTACTGAAATGTTGAATCTCACCGGCCCAGCTTACCTGGAACCCAACTTTGTTAAATGAACTATAGTACAAGTAGATTATTAAAAAGATAATGAGTGTTGGTTCCTGCACTGCCAAGATGTTTGAAGACGCGCCCAATTCTGCCTCCGATGCGTCCACTGAGCCATTCCCCGTTCTGCTGTGCGAAACCTCCAGCCAGACACTGGGCCAGGAGTCTGAATCCCCTTCTGTCCATAAATAATTGCATTCTCTGATGTGAACAGAGTAATTGGGAATTCAAACTGTGTTATGGAACACACTGATATCTGCCAATAAAAAACCGTAAGAGAGAAAAAGTAAGAAACATGCTAGAGTTAATTATAATCAGAGATAATGCCCCTTCTTGCTCACCGCTAGAGTTACAGATACATGCATGGAGTAAGATGGAATTAAATAGCCTTCATTTAAAGCGGCACTGTCATGCCGAACTTACCTTTCCCCAATCGATTCCTCTTCTCTCCCTCTGTCAGGATCTGTTCTTCATTTCTACTGGTCTGCTCTAGTTTTCTTCAAAATCATGAGACAAAGTAGGGACTATTTGTCTTATGGAGGTTTCCTACGCCTGACCAGCTATGACCAGCGGAGGAGCAAAGTGTACTTCATTTCCGGTGGTCAGAGAAATTTCCCCACAATTCTCACCTTTCCTCCGTGATCTCGCGATGCTTCTTGTCAGTATTCCCGAACGTTCTGTCACTTAGATGATGAATCCAAATATTCCAATCCAATGCTCGTCCTGAGCTGTGTTCTTTTCAAGAATTGGGGGTTAGCTATGAGAATTGAGAACTCTGTTCTCCCAGCGGAAAGGCCTCTAGTAACCATCAGGAAGAGGTGCGTTTAACCCTTTAATGTAAACATTGCTGTGTCTACTAAATGGCATTTTTTTTACATTAAATGGTTAAAATTAAATGACCACTTCATTGAGTGGAAGTGGTCAGGGTGTTTTTAGTGGTTCTTTAAGTGCCCCGTGTTATTGAAGAGAAAAATAGAGATCATTTTTGAAGAAAAAAAAACATTTATAAAAACTTTGGTCTTGTTAGTACATAGGTCATTGTCGGTTCACGTAAAAAAAGCTCATTAGCTACAGTGCTGCATTTTAGCACCTGGAAGCAGTTTCAAAGCACGCTACAGGCTGATCCCGTACCGTACGTCCTATAGCCGTGACCATTCTTCAGCCAGGATCCAATGTCGGTGCTGTACTCTTGTGCATGAGAAAAAGAGCCTGTATCCACTCAGCCTCAACTAGTGATGGCTCCGTGCTTGACAAAAAGTAACTCCACCTTTTGTAAAGCAGGGGAAAAATAACACAAGAGAAAGGAGTCTGTTTTAGTCTTATGATCTCTTTTGACTGGGTTGGAATTTCAGACAGAGCTGTTTGAACTGCAGTATGTACAAAGCAAACTATGATTTGTCATAAGTTAATGTGCTAGCTTTATACCCACCAGTTTCAAATAAATCCTATGTCTAATTTCTTCTCAGTAATGAAGGGGCTAACCACTGAAATAAATGTTCACCACTCATGCACGCTTAGTATATTGGTTTCTATTTAGAATCCAGTGTAATGTGTGCGTTAGGAGCACATTCCCACTCCCTTATTGATGTAGTCATGGTGGTGGGAGCGCTACGTTCCTTGAGAAATACCAGCTTTATTTTTCCCCTCTATAAATTAATATTTTATTCTTACACATAGCTATAATTAGGTGGCAAAATTTACTTTGGAATATCCCTTTTTAACAATACCGATCTATTTACTATGAGAGAATTGTTTGGCTCTCTATGTTCTTGTAATTCTTACCAGCATGCCCTTTTTAGTTTACCAGTTTTTTTTTTTTTACATTTTGTTGCATTTTTTTTTTACTACAGAAGTCGTTGCACAGTGTCCCAGCACTCGCGCAGTTAACGACAGCCCCTGCCGATTTGTTTAAATGATAACAATCTTTCCTCTCCAGCCTGTAACTTGGCAAGATTGCTGAAGCCATGCATCACTCACGTTCTCTTATCACATCTATTGAGTCTTCCATTAGATTTCTCTCCTTGGCACTTGGCTCGCTAGTTAAAGAAGACGTGCTGTTAGACACTGATCAAGCTGTTAGGGTCTGATCATCTTCCAAGAGCTTGTATAAACCGTTCTAGCTGCAGACTCGCTTATAATCTCAAAGGGCAAAGGGCAGTTCTGGGGGCAGTAGCATTACAAATCCTAGCATTTTATACTCTTTGACAATCAGCTCAAGGATGTGATATTACTTTACTCAGTTACAGTAACCTTGTATCACTTCACCTGGCTCTCAGAATGAAACGATTGTAATTGCGGCTTGCCCTGACTCTTTCCAGGCCCCCTGACTTTTCCACCCCTTTAATATCTGAAATAGCCGTCTGCTCTTCCATCGCTTTGCTGCAAAACTCCTTAATACTTCTGATTTGAGTTTTTTACCACTCTCGACTGCAATGCCCTCTTCTTTTACATTCTGTAAAATGCACCCGACGTGTCTTACATGACCTGGTGTTACGATAAAGAATAAAGTGTTATCTGTACATAGTGCTAGTAAAAATGTACAGATGAAAAGTTATTTGATGTTTTGCTAATTTTACGTTCCTGGGCTTTTCGGTTGTGCCATCGGCAGTAAAGACTGCTCGCTGTGAAAGCATCCGCTCCGCTGCAGCCCAAATGATGGATGGCCCACATAACTCCTTCTATGCATATACCTTGGAATGCAATGTTCTATAAGTATATATTTTAATCATTACTGTTTTGATACCATGATGTATAGATTATATTTATACCTACTTTAATGTATTCTTGCTCTCCATAAATTTTTTGTAAATGACATGTGTACGCTGTTGGCCCTCAATCTCCCGAAGCATTATTTTTAACTTCCTTTCTGTTATTTAGAAATCTGTACAAGTGTGCACCATCATTTTCCCACATCTCCTCCATATCTCTATGGGTCCTCGTTGCTCCATCACCTCCAAAGCCTTTATCCGGTCCCCTCCACGGCTCCACCATAAGCTCCTTCCAAGCCATCTCTCATATCTCTTAACCCTTTCGTACTGTGTTGACCTCCCATCATCACATCCAGCCTCCTCTCTGACAACATTTTAGAAAGTCTACCTTTTCACCAAGGCCTTCTCTAACTCACCATACCTCAATTTCCATCGTGACCCAAACCTGACTTCTTTCTCACTAGAACTTCTCATTCCAACTCATCTGACCTCATTAACCACTTCCATTATTCTGTCCTCCTGAATTGTTTACCCATTAACCCCCAACCTATACCTGTCCTTCCCCAGCTGCCAATATTTATCTAGTCTGATTCCACCTGATTTGAATACGTAATGTGCTATTATCACTGTATAACTAATGATGGTGGGATAAGACACACTTTTTGTTGAGGTTAGAATCAGACCCCTCTTTTTGAGGGGTAGTTTTCTCTAGGGGGAGTAATTTATTATTCAGAAACCTTTAAAAACGTAACGAAAAAAAAACAACCTGTATTACTTTTATACAATTAAACTCTTTTAACCCGAAAGCAATCTCACTGACGTACATTATTAATTGGGTGCAAACAGACTGTTCTCTCTAAGGTGCTCTGCTGCGGACACACCAAAACAAATAGATTTTTCATGGACTAAGCCGTACTTAAGAGCCTGGTGGGTTTATTAATCATGTCCGTTTCGAAGAAACGCAAAGGTACTATAGGCTCCTCACACAAAAAAATAACCTATCTTTTTTTAACGAACAGCCGCATCAAATAATTTCTCTGGAAAGTTAAATGGAATTAAAACTCCGTTACTGACGAGGCCTATTCTTGAATAGAGAGCTGAATCTTTTTTTTTTGCTTTTAACATCCAGCTTTAAGATTCAGTTTTTTTAATGAGGGCTATTGGCACTATATTTTGCTCCAAACGACTTGGATTCTGCAATCATCAGCAGTTTACAAAGTGTCTTTTATTATGCACATAGCTTAAAGTACAAAAAGACCCCTTTTTATTGCTGACATCTCTCATTTTACTAGAAAATTGCCTTTTTTTCCCGTCAATATCTATGAGTTCTGTTGACATCATTATGTAAGGAGGAGGTATGTGGATTACTGAATTATTTAGATATTCAAAAAAAAAGAAAGTGCTGGGATCGGGGGTGGGGGAAGGGGGGCATTTTATCCATGGTGACATCTTATGGTTGCTCCTTATGACACTGTCCCTTGAGTAAGCAAAGTGGATATAGCAGGGTTGATTGCTTTAATCTAAGCATCCCTGACCAATGTTTACTGTAAGCTTTATCACGATACTGTCCTGATGAAAGCTCCGACCGGGAGCTGAAACGTTGACATCTTTGGATCAACTGAGAATTAAAACAGATGAACTAATCCTAGAGTGCCGGTATTTTTATATTTATATATATATATATATATATATATATATATATATATTTGTGTGAAGGGCTCATGATGGTAAAGAGTAATAAGACCTTAATAAGTGTAGGATGGTATAAAAGTAGCAAGTCGGTTGTGGTGTGCCGGAACCGACGATGAGGTAGGCCTGAAAATAAAGAGGGCCCACCAAGAAGAGATGTAATAAAAAGGAGTTTGATAAAGAGGAGTGGGTGGGAGGGTGATGCAACGCTGACCTCGAAGGTATGGAGCCAGGTAAGGGGTGTCCCTTAAGTAGGGAAGGGGTGTGTCATACGCCCCTCCCACAAACACAGGCCAAAAGGCCTTACTACTTGTGTGAAGGGCTCATGATGGTAAAGAGTAATAAGACCTTAATAAGTGTAGGATGGTATAAAAGTAGCAAGTCGGTTGTGGTGTGCCGGAACCGACGATGAGGTAGGCCTGAAAATAAAGAGGGCAAAAATAGAAATTTCAATATTTAATACAAACAACCAAGATACATACTTTTAACAAGACATGTTCTGAAAAGCATTTCTTACTTCTTGTACAGGGTTAGGAATGTATAGTGTGTAAGCGGATGATTTCCAGCGCCCCAGTGTCTTGATAACATGAACCGGTATGTTTACACTGGAGGCTGTGGAGGCCGCTCCTATGCGGAAGGAGTGGCCTGAATAGTTAGCTGGCTTGAGTCCCAGCTGTGTTAGTAAGGACCTGACGTGGGTCATGAAGTTGGTAGTAGTGAGAATTGAACCTCGTAGAACAAAAAGTGGTTGTGATGGTGGTGCCTTGAGACTCTCTGTGAGACTCACTGAGTCCAGTGTTTGGACGGGGCACCATCTGTTGTGAGTCGGATAGTATTTAACCTCTACGGGTGGAGCATGTTGATTGTTTTTGGAATGAGGTAGTGTCAGGATATAATAGTCCATGTGTTTGGTTAAGTGCGAATGGAGCAGTAGGTGAGTGGATTGTGTTGTATTGATGGCGGTAAATTCTCTAGGTCTCAGAAACCCATAAAAAGCCACGTAAATTGCTGTTTTGATGACTAGAGTTGTGTTGATGGAGAAGGGTTTTAGATCTAGTAGTTGTGATAATTCCTTAAAGATATGAAAATCTATAGGAAGCCTCTGTGCTGTATGCGGGGGTTCGGATCTTTGTATACCCCTAAGGATGTTCTTGATTTGGTATGATGACATGAAACTTGAGTTGTTGGGTTGTAATGTCAGCATGTGATGTTGGATGCCTGTAAGATATAGTTTGATTGTGTTGTAAGAAAGTTTGAGTTTGATGTGGCAAAAAGAGGCAAAACCTAAAAAAGATGTCATGATGAACGGTTGTAATATGTTGTGTTCCAAAAGGAATCTTTTGAATAAACTGAAAGCTCTGTTGTAGGTTTTCCGGGTATTTGTAGATAGAGCTAGTTGGGACAAAGTTCTGCAATGTTGCATGATAACGTCTAGTCCATTACTAGCTGATGGAACAGTGGAGTGGCCGTGGCTGTGAGCGTGGCTGATGGGAGAAGTTGATGAAAGGCCTGGAATTTAAAACGAGACAAATTATCAGCTGCCTCGTTACATATACCTGGAATATGAACACAATGCAAGAAGAAATTATGACATGCTGCCAACCAAGTGAGTTTCCTCAGAAATCTCATGATAGTAAGGGATTTGGAGCGACCTTTGTTAATAATGTAACAGGTTGCTTGGTTGTCTGAGTAACACCTTACTGATGAACCTGTCCATAGATGTCCCCATGCCACGGCAGCCGCCACGATGGGATATATCTCAAAAAGAGCTGAGGTAGAGGAAAAATGCTCCAGGTCCTGAACCTCTGAAGGCCAGCTGCCCCAAAGCCATTCGTTCCCAAATATCGCTGCAAAACCTGTGGTAGACGCCGCTTCTGTCCAAACAGTAGGAGAGGTGTCAGACAATTGAGGGAGGAACATGCTTTTACCATTCCAGGTGGTTAAAAAGTTTCTCCACATGAGAAGGTCTGCCGTGGCTTGGGTATCTAGGGATAATCTGTGTGCATCATGTAGAAACAGTGGGAACATGCTGAGGAGACGTGAGATGAAAGCACGGCCTTGAGGTATAATACGCATGGCAAAATTGAGTGACCCCAGTAAAGATTGTAATTCTTTGCGGTTACAAGTGTGTAGTTGTATATAGAGGTTGATGTTTGTCAGGATGTTTTCTACCTTAGTGCGTGGTAGGCTAGCTTGCATGTTGGCCGAGTCTAGCATGATGCCCAGGAAAGTGATGATGGTATCTGGGCCTTCGGTCTTGGTAGGGGAGACTGGGACCCCCAACTGGTTGAATAGGCTGACGGTTTCTTTGAGGCTACTGGGAGGGGAAGAATTCTCCTCAACCATTAGGAAATCGTCCAGATAATGTATGACTGTAGGGCATCTGGATATATTGAGTAGTAACCAGCATAGGGTTTCGGCAAATGTGTCAAATATGTCTGGACTACTTTTAGAACCAAAAGTTAGGCGTGAGAAGAAGTAGTAGTTCCCTGCCCACTTGATGCCATGTAGGTGCCACAGTGTGGGGTGGATTGGTAGTAGTTTGAATGCATTTGTTATGTCGGTCTTGCTGAGCCATGCACCGACTCCTGCCTGTATGATAGCCGTAATGGCGTGATCTATAGTGGAATATTGCAGGGAAAATTCCTCCGATGGTATTAGGGAGTTGAGGCTAGGAGTGGTAGAGGTGTGTGGTGCCGACAAATCGATAATAAGTCTCTGCTTGTTGGAAGATTTCCCTGTGACAACCCCGATAGGGTTTGTCCTCCATGTAGTGAAAGGAGGGGATTGAAAAGGTCCCAATAAGAAACCTTCTGTCACTTCTTTAGCTATGAGTGTGTCAACAGCTGTAGGGTTGTGTTGGGCGGATTGTAGATTTGGACATTCCAGGATTCCTGAAGGCATATGTATGATACCCATGTGGAATCCTTCTGATAGACCAGAGATTATGAAATCTACTAAATGTGTAGATGGATGCTGTGACAGAAATGTCGCAAGTAGGGATATGTTTATAGACGTTAGGTACTGTTTGGGATACATTTTATTGGGACACATGATTTTTGCATGTGCCCTGAAACATTTTGAGCATATATGCAATAAACGACAACCGCTGTAATTACATGTACCAACATTAAAGTTATTACATATCTGGGATTTGCCCAGAAACTTGATAGGTCTACCCAGTTTGTCTTTAGCTATTTTCTCCGTAGGACCAGCGGAGCTAGGTCCTTGCAAATGGGTATGCTCGTTAGCAGTGGTGGGACAAAAATGTGCCGAATGAGACATGGAGGAGCAGTATGCACAAGCCGGCTGTGAAGAAATGACTATATTGTTCGGTATTTTTTTTGCATAGTTCTTGCTTTTCTGTGTATTTTCATTCGGCAGATGGGACTGCCGAACAGAGAACACCCCTGGCTCACTTAACTTCAAAGCCGGCATCACTTTCACCCTCTATGTGTGCGGTCAGCGTTCGTACTGTCGAACGCCACGTGGCAGAGAAAACCGCGGCCATCTTTTTTTCGTCAAACAAAGGCAGCGGGACTTGGTCGTCGAGTGTCTGGAACTAAAATCAGACACTCGACTTCCCAAACACCGGTCTCAATCATACGAACGCTGGAACTAGTGATACCGATTAGCTAGGAGAGCGCTATTCGGTACAAATATGCACACGAATGAGGGGAACAATCGCTGCTAGGAGCCAGGGGAATTCATTCGGTACTTTTGTTCGTTTTTTCCCTTTTTCTAAAGTGACCGGCAAAACCTCACGAATCTCTGGAACTATTTTGGGCAGCCCACCCACAGTGAACCGGTCACAAAGGACTTCCATAGTTTTTGCGAACCCCTGAACCGATCTGGGTGAAATTTGGATATGTTGGTCACCCAGATCGGGGCTATCAGGGGACATAAGATTTGTGGGCATACCCCAGGTATAAAGGGGTGTTCCAGAAATGTCTGCTATCTTACTCCTGCAAAACAGTGCAGGCATCCCAACACACCGTCCACTATTTTAATTTTCAGAATAACGGTTTGAGGCTGCAGCTGCAACCCCATTTCCAGCCCTCCCATAATCGCCTGCGGTGCAACTAGCCCCTCGCCTGCCCTTTCTGGGCAACACAGCAGTATAGGTTCAAAATGAAAGTAATCATTGATATACTGTATGTAAATTGCTGGTCTTTCTCTGACTACCAGAAGGAGGCAGTATTATTGATCCTCCACTAGGGGGAGATCTTTTTCTATTTCTTTGGCTCAGAAAATCTTTTATTTTCTCTCAGTGAGAGACCTAGAATGGCGAAATGTAAAAGTTGACTAATATTCTTTATTTCCCCTGAGTATATCAAACACTTTCTTTACTGAACATTTGGCTGGCTGAATACAGAGTTCTTTTGGTGGCTGGCACGTATATGTATAATAAATAGTGGCAAAGCGTTGTTTTCATTCTGCGTTACATTATTGTACCTTACTGTAAACGAGTTTCGGATCCATTTGCTCTGCTTCGATGCTTATGATCCAATGCAGAGTGTGAGGTCAGCTCTATGGGCTCCGATAATGCATATTACAGGGACTCCGAACTCTGAATTGACGGAAGAAATGAAACATTTAACCATCTTATCCGAGTTGGAACAATTCCCTAACTTGTTTTTTTCTCCCCAACTTATCTGTTCTGTTTTCACCAATTTTCATAGCGAAAATGTCATTTGGACTGGATGGACACTAATGTCTGGCTAAACTGACTATTCTTTTTTATGCTATATTTTGATTTAGGGTAAATTGGCAAATTCTTGGTTTTATTTTGGGTAATGGGCAGAATCGCTGCGTGTAAAGGTAAATTGGTAGATCCTCATGATTTTAGGAGGAATTGACAGAATATTGGAGTGTTAGGATGAATTGGCAGATTCTGAGGTATTGGGGTAAAAGCTCCAGTTCTCAGGATTCAGTGTGAATAAGCAGGGTATATAATGGTGACTACATACCCCAAACTCCTGCTTTAAATCTAACCCAATTAAATATTTCTTCCAATCCAGTTAATTAAGAGTTTCCATGTGACAATAGTAAATTGTTGCAGATAATCTAACATTGGCTTTTAAAAGGGTTTTATTTGGAAGTTTTTTTTCTTATATATGTGTGTGTATATATATATATATATATTTGTGCTCGGAATTTAAATACGTAATGGATAGTAACTGTGAGCAAAGTTGGTTGTGGTGTGCCGAAACCAACGTACGAGTGGGCCTGTAAATAAAAGAGGGCCCACCAAGGAGAATGCAATTATAACAGGGTGTAGGTGGGTGGGAACAATCAGCTGAAAGGCAGAGGTGAGTAGGGGCTGGGAGTTTAAGTAGGGGACTTACTCCTCCCACAAATTCAGGCCTCCACAAGTTCAGGCCTTTTAACTTGTGCTCGGAATTTAAATACGTAATGGATAGTAACTGTGAGCAAAGTTGGTTGTGGTGTGCCGAAACCAACGTACGAGTGGGCCTGTAAATAAAAGAGGGCAAAAAGATAAATTCGAGAAATACACACTTTATTGCATTTTTTACAAAACCAAGTTCCTGAAAGCTTGGCGAAGCTCTTTCTCCGGCTGTGGAATATATGCAGTATATATGGAGGATTTCCACCGCCCCAGTCTCTTGATGATATGGACCGGTGTGTTAGTGCTAGAGGCTGCAGAGGCGGCTCCTATATGGAAGGAGTGCCCAGAGAATGCAGTTGGGTTGTGTCCGAGCTTAGATAACAGAATTCTGATATGAACCATCAATTTTGCTGTGGTTAACGGGTGCCCTTGTAGTGTTAAGAGCGGAGAGTCCAGTAGGTGACCGTGCAGAGTTGACCGTAGGTGGTCTAGTACTTTTACCGGACACCAGGCATTATCAGTAGGGAAGAGAGGAATTATAGTAGGGTGTAGTGACCGGTTGGTTTTAGTTGTAGGGATCGAAAGTTGGTAGTGATCCTCTATTTTAGTGAGGTGTGATATTTTAAGTCTTAGCTTCGTATCTCCTTGACAAATTACGGTGAACTCTCTAGGTCTGAGAAAAACCGTAGAAAGCGAGATATAAAGCAGATTTGATCACCGTATTTGTGCCGATGTCGAATGGGGCTGTGTCAAGGAGATTGCTAAGTGACCTGAAGATAGGCCCATCTATAGGTAATCTAATGGTAGAGAGTGGAGGTGAAACCTTTGATATTCCTTTCAAAACCTTTTTGACGGGGTATGAAGACAGGAAAGGTGTGTTGTTAGGAAAAAAGGTGAGGCTGTGGTGCTGGACCCCCGTGAGGTATAGTTTAATGGTGTTGTGAGATAGTTTAAGGTGTAGGTGGAAAAAAGAGGCAAAAGCCACCATAGTTTGAATAGAGAAGTCACCTTGTAAACCGAACTCTGCAGTGAATTTATTAAATATATTAAGAGCCCTATTGTAAGTGATAGCCGTGTTTGGTGATAATGCTTGGTACCCGGGATGTGAAAACAAACTAAGTGAAACTGGCCGGATGCTGCCAACCAGGTCAGCTTGCGAATCAGCCGCATGATGGTCAGGGAAGATGATTGCCCTTTGTTCACGATTTCGCAAGCTGCCGAGTTATCAGAGTAGCATTTGACTGTCTTGCCAGACCAGAGATGACCCCAGGTGTGTGCGGCCGCCACAATGGGATAAATTTCAAATAGTGCTGAGGTCTCTCTGAATCCTGGCAAGGCATCCGTATCAGTGGGCCAATGGCCCCTGAACCAGTGGTTCCTGAAAATGGCTGCAAAACCGGTATTGGCTGCTGCGTCTGTGTGGATGATGGGTGAAGAGGTGGAGAGAGGGGGAATAAACATGGAGATTCCATTCCAGTCCTTCAAAAACTTCCCCCACATAGCTAAGTCAGCCTTGGCGTGGGGGTCCAAAGAAACTGGGCCAGAGTCCGGAACTCCGTGCAGCAGGCAAAGGAGTCTGGATATGAAAGACCTTCCCTGCGGAATGATGCGCATCGCAAAGTTCAGGGATCCGAGAAGGGACTGAAGTTCTTTTCTAGTGCAAACATCATTCCGCAGGAACAAGTCATCTCCCCTCTCAAACATGACAGTTTGTCGTGGGGGAGGCTAGCTCTGAGGTTAACAGAGTCCAGTTCTATCCCCAGAAAGGTCAATTTAGTTGTGGGGCCTATAGTTTTGGCTGTGGACAAAGGGACTCCAAGTGTGGAAAATAGTGCAGTAGTGATTCTGATTGCTGTGGGTGAAGGTGACCCTGGCTCTATTAGTAAAAAGTCGTCGAGGTAGTGGATAACGGAGTGACACCTGGTGACGTTCAGAAGCAGCCAGCATAGTGACTCTGCAAAAATGTCGAACAGTTTGGGGCTGCTTCGAGAACCGAAAGTGAGTCGTGTAGAGAAGTAATATTTCCCTCACCATTTAACACCGTGTAAGTGCCAGAGTGAGGGGTGCATGGGTAGTAATTTAAACGCGTTTGTGATGTCCGTTTTGCTAAGCCAGGGTCGATTACCAGATGATATGATGGATTGTATGGCGTCGTCGATGGTTACGTACTGAAGTGAGAATTCGTCTGCTGGAATGAGTGCGTTTATGCTTGGAACAAAAGAGGAGTGCGGTGCCGATAAATCAATAGTTAGACGTTTTTTTTTTTGTTTTTTTTATTAGAATATTTGTGAATAGCAATACCAATGGGGTTAGTGCGCCAGGAGGAGAATGGTGAAGAGGTGAAGGGGCCGATCATGAAACCGTTGGTGATTTCAGAGGCAATGAGAGTGTCTATGGAGACTGGGTCTAAACGTGCTGACTGGAGATTAGGGCATTCTAGTGTACCTGGGGGAATGGCTACGATACCCGTGAGAAACCCTTTAGTGAACCCTGTGGTGAGATAATCCACCAGATGATTAAGCCTGGGATCCCTTGTCTTGAGCACCACAGAGATATCACCGTAATTGAATGCCTTGTTCTCAAGTACATCCTGTGAGGCTATGAGCAAGGACACCGGACACACATCCTTCCCGTCTATGATATCTTTCCTGATAGAGTCAGGGACGGAGTGTGCTGGTGACTCAAATGGTGTAATGGCTGTGCCCGTTGCTGGAGGGGGGAGTATAGGAGGGCATGTTGGTATAGTAGGTACAGCCGTGAAAGCGACTGGGACTACCGTGGTAGTACCTGGGGAGGAGATGGCGCTTTCCACCTTAGATAGCCTGCTATTGAGGGTCTGTAGATTGGCCAAGATCTCTGCCAGGGTATCCTGGGTGGCCGTGCTGTTGCTTGGCGGTTGTCCTTGAGAGCTAGTCCCTGGCCTGGGCTCGGGGGCTTGGTGAGTAAGTAGCCTATAAAGTTCAGCCTTCCTAGCTGTGGCCGGAAAGGGGATTCCCCTGAGCCTAAACTCGGCCGTAATTTTGGGAATAGTCCATGCTCTCAAGGACGTGGGGGTTGAAAGAGTGAGTGATTCGCCTGGAGACCCGGGTCTGGTAGGCGTGAATGGAGTTTCTTCTGTCAATTCTTTGGTTGGAATAGGTTCTTGGGACATTCTAAAAGGAATGATTATGTGAAAGATATATTAGAAGGGGCGTAAGGTAAGTAGGCGGGGTATGTGGGGTGGTGTATATGGAAGAACTGGACTGTAATGCTAGATGCCAAAGCGAAAAACTTAACTGTTGAATGTTTGGATAGGTGAGGCCCTGCTAATGCCAAGTGGCGGTGAGAGGCTCTACCTATGATTTGGCTTATGACGTAGTTGCCACAGACGTGGTGGCGGGATGTTGGCCTCTCGGTGACAGTAGAGAGAAATCAAAACGTGTGGCCGTGACAGGTGAGGCCCTGACTAGCGCCCTGTAGTAGGGCATGCGAGGCTTGTAACTATGATTTGGGCGTGGGGCCGTACCTCCGTGTTGAGGTGGGGCGGGATGGAAGGCCTCGCTGGGACGGGTTTTCTGATAGGGTGCGCTAAGGCATTAGCCTAGACCCTGTAGCCAGTTCGATTGTATATTTAAGGATAAGGTGAGAGGACTGGAATGTTATGTAGATACTAACCTTTACTTCTTGCGAATGGTATCTGGAACCTTCTGGTGGTAATAAGTGTGGTAAGTCTCGTCTTATGCTGTCCTTGAGGAAGAGTCCTGAGGCTTTAAGACAGATGTTGACGTATTTATGCGTATCGTGGTGGCGTATGATTTGAATTGGGAGTAGGTTGTTTGTTAGGGGCGCAACGTGAGATCCTGCATTGAGGGATCTGGAAGGTTTAAGTGTGTGACTGGGCTGAAATAGATATTTGTGAGAAGGCTGGATGAGGCCTTGGGGTGACGATTGGACGTATTTGGGTATAGACGTAAGTACCTGAAGGTATGGCTGAGTACCGGGTCAGGTTTTGGTGTTTTCCGGAGCCCGATGGCTGTATGACCGTAAGTCTGAGTAGAAATAATAGTAAAGAATTAACGTACCGTGGGTGTAAGCCTGTGGAAAAGTAGTAATGAACTTGAGACCGTGATAGGTTTTATATGAGGTGTAGTAACAAACGAGTTGTGAACTATACCTTGGTTTGACGTAAAGAAATTACGTTATGCGAAACGGTTTAACTGTGTAGAACCGGGGGAAGCCTAGAATAATACTGGAGCTAAGGGTTAACTGAAGAAAAAATTCCATAGTTAACGACAGGTGTGAAGGTAAGTAATAAAACCCAATATGTAAACATTTTAGGCCTATGGCTTTATAATGCAAAGTGATAAAATACAATACCTGTTCCTGTAATAAAAGACCTTGAAATAAACAACTTTAGCGCAGAAAAAGGGAGAAACCGATGCAGTCTGTAAAGCCAAAAATATGTGACAGCGTGATTATATGGAAAATGAATAGTACAGACTTTTATGTGCCGGATATTGTGTTTATAAACAGTATTTATTAGTATATGTGACAAAATGAAGTGTTTAATAGGTAAATATGTGTTGTGGCAAGGTCAGAGAGGCTTTCTATGTTAGTAATAGATTGGAGTGCTCTCTATTCCCAGCATGATGGGGTTAATTGGTGGGAGTCACCCCTTGAATGTTATATACCAGGTGAATGTAATTAACCAGCACTAGGGTTTTAAAAGGTTAGCCTCTGAAGATATCAGAGAGTCTAACAGCTGGGAGAGAGGAGGCAGTTAAGCCTGAGACAAAGGTACTGTGTGAAACCTGCTTAAAGTGCTGTATTTAATTTTGTTTAAAACTGGGAACCAGATTAGCTGGCCAGTTGGATAGTTAGTAACACTGTTGTTTAGTAAGTCTCCAAGTTGGAGTAGGATTTATTTCCTTTTTGTTTTATTTTGTGGGAGAGCACAACCTTGTATATATTGTGGAAAGTGACAAACTGCAGTACTATTTTATCCTGACTGTTGCATTTGAAGTTTATTGTGACGAGCCTGGCCATCCTGCCACAGTGTATAGAAACCGTACGTTTATGATAGACGTGGATATTTTAAAAAGTAGTAAAACAAATTAACTGGTTAACATAGAAAGAAAATCACAAGGCAGATTTTTAAACAAGCTAATTATATCCCCAAACTGACAAAAGGTATCAGTAGCAATATGACCGAACAGGGAATATACGTAAAGAAAAGTAGAATTCGTGAAATAGAACTTAGTGCATACTGTAGCCTATTTGAATAAGAACTAGCCGAATATGGATTTAGAGCAAGGTGTTTGTGTTTTAATCGTACGAAATAGATTGGTCCTGGGTGACCAAACGGAAATAAGAGAATGCCCGTAATAATATTACTGTGTATATAAATAATAATAGATTCGGTAGTTTCCGTATGAATATGTAAAAGCAGTGATAAAGTGCCGAGCGTTCGTCTGTTTTGGCGTGAACACTGAAATCGGTTAAAAAAGCGTGTATTTGTACGAATATGATAGAGGGAGCCTACCCCTACGTTTTTAGGCCCGAACGGCGGGAAATAGCGGGCGCTATTTCCTACGCCTAACTTACGTGAACGTGCCGGTCTCGTGACCGGAAACCGGGTACCTTGACCGGGAACCGAGTGGAAGGCCTCAAACGGACGGAGGACTGGTCAGGACGTCTGACTGCTGGAAACAGGAAAAAATTCTGGCGGGAAGCTGGACAGGAAGTGCTGGTTGCTATGGGGACAAAACAATCAGCTGAAAGGCAGAGGTGAGTAGGGGCTGGGAGTTTAAGTAGGGGACTTACTCCTCCCACAAATTCAGGCCTCCACAAGTTCAGGCCTTTTAACATGTGCAGTAACCCCACCACCACTATCACCACTTTGTACAATGGAATAAAACAGAGAGTTTGCGTTATGTTTTTCATTCATGACATCATCACACATGGGACCTGACATCATCACATCAGGGAATTGCATTACATTGGGGAAGTGATGTCATCCCTGGAAGTTACTAGTCCCGCCCCTCGCCCTCCATTTAACCCTTTACAACTTTTCCAGGCGTGATGATACAAAGCTTCTTAACTGCCTATGTGGGTGATAATAAGAGCTCTCTTCTGTCAGAGCTAATCAGAGAGCGGCGTTTTAAAGACAACCAGCCCATCGGAATCCTGAGTATCATGGTGTTAACTCTTCGCATACACTGTGCTGCTTCTACAATCATCTGAATCACAAAAATCTATAATATAAAGAACCATTTAGCTTGGTAATAAGCAGGAACATTAAACCAGAAATTATGCAAATGGTGTTGATGTCAAATAGATAAAATATTGTTTTTCAAAAATAGTAATTGTTATAACTCCGAGGTGTTTTTTGAATTTGGAAGAATTCAAAACTGAATGATAAATTTACTTGTGGAGTGGGGGGGAATTGTTTCTTCTCTGCTACTTTGGCCTGAATTGTGCAATTGGGTTACAATTCATTGCTTAGTGTATAAACTGTACACTGTATATCTCACAGGATCTGAAACTGTGTGAGTATATTGTACTGTCTATTTATCCTTTCTGTGTAAAACACACATTCACACTGTAATATACCGGGTAAGTAAAAAACAATGGACTTCTCAAATACCTGTACAATGTATAATGCTAGATAATGGTATTAAACCAGCATAATGCGCCTTACACGTTGTGTTCCTGACTAATGATTTACACTATATATAAGTTGAAGACCTATACCTACTTAAGGAAGAGATTTAGCAGCATATAAACCATGGTTCAAAAGCCAGCAGAGTCAGTTCCTCAGAAGGGAGCTTCATTAAGGGCTGACACATTGTATGGAGGGGACTTCATTAAGGGCTGATACACTGTATGGAGGGGACTTCATTAAGGACTGATACACTGTATGGAGGGGACTTCATTAAGGACTGATACACTGTATGGAGGGGCTTCATTAAGAGCTGAAACACTGTATGGAGGTGACTTCATTAAGGGCTGATACACTGTATGGAGGGGACTTCATTAAGGGCTGATACACTGTATGGAGGGGACTTCATTAAGGGCTGATACACTGTATGGAGGGGACTTCATTAAGGGCTGATACACTGTATGGAGGTGACTTCATTAAGGGCTGATACACTGTATGGAGGGGACTTCATTAAGGACTGATACACTGTATGGAGGGACTTCATTAAGGACTGATACACTGTATGGAGGGGACTTCATTAAGGGCTGATACACTGTATGGAGGGGACTTCATTAAGAGCTGAAACACTGTATGGAGGGGACTTCATTAAGGGCTGATACACTGTATGGAGGGGACTTCATTAAGGGCTGATACACTGTATGGAGGTGACTTCATTAAGGGCTGATACACTGTATGGAGGGGACTTCATTAAGGACTGATACACTGTATGGAGGGACTTCATTAAGGACTGATACACTGTATGGAGGGGACTTCATTAAGGGCTGATACACTGTATGGAGGGGACTTCATTAAGGGCTGATACACTGTATGGAGGGGACTTCATTAAGGGCTGATACACTGTATGGAGGGGACTTCATTAAGGGCTGATACACTGTATGGAGGGGACTTCATTAAGAGCTGAAACACTGTATGGAGGTGACTTCATTAAGGGCTGATACACTGTATGGAGGGGACTTCATTAAGGGCTGATACACTGTATGGAGGGGACTTCATTAAGGACTGATACACTGTATGGAGGGGACTTCATTAAGGGCTGATACACTGTATGGAGGGGACTTCATTAAGGACTGATACACTGTATGGAGGGACTTCATTAAGGACTGATACACTGTGTAACGGATCACCTGGCACCCCGACTTGGTACCTCCGTTAATGGATGCTCCTAGTGCTTCCTGAGGACTCCAAGCACTCTGGCAGACACCACAATCACCGAATCCGAGAAACCTTTTAAATTCTCCCAAGCATATGAATGCTGTAGACCATTGAATAGGAACCATACGAATAGGCTTGTACTCCTAGCAGTCAACTGGAACAGCATACAATAAATCCTTCCCCCCAATAATGAGACGACACATCACTTTGAGGGTAAAACAGGAACTCTCGACTGTCTGATCCAGCCTGGCTTTTATTACAATAATACACATACAGGCCACACCCAGGGGGAGGCATAAAATAACCAATCACATACATGGTTCAGCCCACACATCCTCTCCCCTCAGATAACATTAAACCCAATTATCCGGTACACTTTTCCAGCCAAGTTCTGGATGTACCCCAAAACCCGGGGGTACACCTTTAAATCCAGCATCACTGGATAGCCCTTATTCAGGGGGGAAACATATCCAAAATTCAAGTCATTCGGATGAATGGTTCGGGAGATATGGGGTTCCAAAGATTTGACCGACCGCATGGGTAAAGTATCCGAAAACAGTTCCATGCATTTTGGCCCTGCGGTCGGTCACAAACAAGGGAATGAAAACAGGCGAATTGCCTGTGTTATAGAGCCTGGAGAGGGTTTGAATGAATTCCCTTGTTTGAGGGGTTCTTTCTACCGAACGGCGGGCCATTCGGTAGTTTCTATACGAATTTCTGGAAGTATGGAGGTCTCAGCGGTGTTTGCCTAGTCAAGTGTCCGATTTTAGTTCCAGACACTCGACGGCAAAACACCGCTGTTCGGTAGTTTAAGATGGCCGCCGCCACGTGTTTGTTTCCCGAATGGCGGCCACCCAGAGGACAAAGAATACATTACACTGATTGCCAATTACCCGTTTGCAACATTGTTGCAAACTGTAATTGGAGGCACACTTATTCCTGGGTGGTCTGGTTGTTCGGTAGTTTCACTCAATATAATGAATGGAGTGATTCTACCGAACAATCAGATGAATGCTGCATACATATCCCAGGTTAAACTTAACACACAAATACACATATAATATTACAGGCAGTACACTAGAATATGTATCACAGTCTTAAAGGGACAGTAGTCCCAAAAGTCCCAATATGTCCATAGATGCTGTTAAAAGGGCCAGTAGCAGCAATATACAGTACAATATGCCCCAAATAACCCAGGGGCCATAGTCAGCAGGTAGGAGGCTAGCAAACAGGCTTCTCCAGGGCCCAGTGGCGAGGTTGGTTTCGCCACATTTCTCCCCTTTTCCAAACAGACTAACAGGGTACTTGACCTCCTGCCGGTCAGTGCCCTTGTTAGTCCAGCAGCCCACCCACAAGACAGAAACAGCAGAGCAGCCCACCCACAATAAACAGTTACTACACCTGGGTGAGGGAGAATCTTGTCCAGGTTCAGGTGCCTCACCACGGCTGTGTGGGGGACTGGTAGGCTGCCTTGGTAGGTTGCTGAGGGGGCAGAGACCAGCGGTACTCTGTCCTGTTGCCAGCACTACCACGGGAGTAGTCTGGTTGGAGCCTGGTTGCTGGAGACCGACTGTCTCCCCTTGAGTTACACCGCTCTGCTGCTGGAGACCGACTGTCTCCCCTTGAGTTACACAGCTCTGCTGCTGGAGACCGACTGTCTCCCCTTTAGTTACACAGCTCTGCTGCTGGAGACAGACTGTCTCCCCTTTAAATACACCGCTCTGCTGCTGGAGACCGACTGTCTCCCCTTGAGTTACACAACTCTGCTGCTGGAGACCGACTGTCTCCCCTTTAGTTACACAGCTCTGCTGCTGGAGACAGACTGTCTCCCCTTTGGCTAAACAGCCCTGTTGTGGGGGGGCAGGACCGACCGTCCCTACCCCCTGTGCTGGAAGTGCAGAGACCACGGTCCCATCTGCACAGGTGTGGGGCTTACAGTCTCCCCCTGGTACATTAAGCTGCCGCTGGGGAGAGGTGGTAACCAGCTCCTCTCCCATTAGAACACTCTGCCGCTGGGGAATGGAGACTGGGCTCTCTATTCCCTGTACATTAATGATCCGCCGCTGGGGAGAGGTGGTAACAATCTCCTCTCCCATGCATACTTCCCGTCTCTGCGGAGGGAGACCGACTGTCTCTCCTCCCAGCACAGAGTCCTGCTGTGGGGGAAAGGGGGCTGGGCTCTCTATTCCCTGCTGGATACTCTGCCGCTGGGGAATGGAGACCGGGCTCCCAATTGCCAACAAATCACACTGCCGCTGGGGAGGGAGGACGGCTCCTTCAGCTCCCTGTAACTTGGGCGCAGAGACCATGGTCCCATCTGCGCTGGTGTGGGGCTTACGGTCTCCCCTTGGTGAGCTGCGCTGCCACTGGGGAGAGGGAATAACAAACTCCTCTCCCTTACACACCTTCAGCCGCTGGGGAGAGGGGATAACAGGCTCCTCTCCCTGCACCGTAGACTGCCGCTGGGGAGCAAGAACGGCACCTTCAGCTCCCTGTAACGCACACTGCCGCTGGGGATCTGGGCCGACTGCCCAGCATCCCTGTAGGGCCGGTAGAGAGACCGCAGTCCCATCTCCACCTGCCATCTGTGGGTCTTCCCAGGACCAATCCGTGAGGCCCCTCAACATTTGTGAGTAAGGGCCACCTGCTTCCCCACCTGGCAACTCTGGCTGCTGCTGGGGATCTGGGCCGGCTGCCCAGCATCCCGGTGGGCCCGGTGGAGAGACCTTGGTCCCATCTCTACCTGCCTGTTGTGGTTCCTCACAGAACCAGTCTATGAGGACCCCCACTTCGGGTTCCTCCCGCCGCCTCAGGGAAAGGCGGCTAACCTCCTCGGATGCAGCCTCTACTCGGCTGCTGTAACGCTCCTGCTGCTGAGCATACTTCCTCTCTTTTGCCAACCGGAATTCTCGGTCCAGCCTTGTGTTTCGCTCAGCCATGACCTGGTTCCAGATCACCCGGCGTGTCTCCATGGGTATATCATCCCCATACTCGGCCACTCGCTGCCTCACCTCGGCCAGCCAATCATCTCCAGAGCCAGAACCTTCCATACTTGTCTGCTCCCAGGGGCGCTGCACGACTGCTAGCGTTGCCCTCAATTTGTAATCCAAACGAACTGTGTCTCCGAGCTGCTTTACCTCGCACTAGGACGCCATCCCACCGCTGCCACCAATGTAACGGATCACCTGGCACCCCGACTTGGTACCTCCGTTAATGGATGCTCCTAGTGCTTCCTGAGGACTCCAAGCACTCTGGCAGACACCACAATCACCGAATCCGAGAAACCTTTTAAATTCTCCCAAGCATATGAATGCTGTAGACCATTGAATAGGAACCATACGAATAGGCTTGTACTCCTAGCAGTCAACTGGAACAGCATACAATAAATCCTTCCCCCCAATAATGAGACGACACATCACTTTGAGGGTAAAACAGGAACTCTCGACTGTCTGATCCAGCCTGGCTTTTATTACAATAATACACATACAGGCCACACCCAGGGGGAGGCATAAAATAACCAATCACATACATGGTTCAGCCCACACATCCCCTCCCCTCAGATAACATTAAACCCAATTATCCGGTACACTTTTCCAGCCAAGTTCTGGATGTACCCCAAAACCCGGGGGTACACCTTTAAATCCAGCATCACTGGATAGCCCTTATTCAGGGGGGAAACATATCCAAAATTCAAGTCATTCGGATGAATGGTTCGGGAGATATGGGGTTCCAAAGATTTGACCGACCGCATGGGTAAAGTATCCGAAAACAGTTCCATGCATTTTGGCCCTGCGGTCGGTCACAAACAAGGGAATGAAAACAGGCGAATTGCCTGTGTTATAGAGCCTGGAGAGGGTTTGAATGAATTCCCTTGTTTGAGGGGTTCTTTCTACCGAACGGCGGGCCATTCGGTAGTTTCTATACGAATTTCTGGAAGTATGGAGGTCTCAGCGGTGTTTGCCTAGTCAAGTGTCCGATTTTAGTTCCAGACACTCGACGGCAAAACACCGCTGTTCGGTAGTTTAAGATGGCCGCCGCCACGTGTTTGTTTCCCGAATGGCGGCCACCCAGAGGACAAAGAATACATTACACTGATTGCCAATTACCCGTTTGCAACATTGTTGCAAACTGTAATTGGAGGCACACTTATTCCTGGGTGGTCTGGTTGTTCGGTAGTTTCACTCAATATAATGAATGGAGTGATTCTACCGAACAATCAGATGAATGCTGCATACATATCCCAGGTTAAACTTAACACACAGATACACATATAATATTACAGGCAGTACACTAGAATATGTATCACAGTCTTAAAGGGACAGTAGTCCCAAAATGTCCATAGATGCTGTTAAAAGGGCCAGTAGCAGCAATATACAGTACAATATGCCCCAAATAACCCAGGGGCCATAGTCAGCAGGTAGGAGGCTAGCAAACAGGCTTCTCCAGGGCCCAGTGGCGAGGTTGGTTTCGCCACACACTGTATGGAGGGGACTTCATTAAGGGCTGATACACTGTATGGAGGGGACTTCATTAAGGACTGATACACTGTATGGAGGGGACTTCATTAAGGGCTGATACACTGTATGGAGGGGACTTCATTAAGGACTGATACACTGTATGGAGGGGACTTCATTAAGGGCTGATACACTGTATGGAGGGGACTTCATTAAGGACTGATACACTGTATGGAGGGGACTTCATTAAGGGCTGATACACTGTATGGAGGGGACTTCATTAAGGGCTGATACACTGTATGGAGGGGACTTCATTAAGGGCTGATACACTGTATGGAGGGGACTTCATTAAGGGCTGATACACTGTATGGAGGGGACTTCATTAAGGGCTGATACACTGTATGGAGGGGACTTCATTAAGGGCTGATACACTGTATGGATGGGACTTCATTAAGGGCTGATACACTGTATGGAGGGGACTTCATTAAGGGCTGATACACTGTATGGAGGGGATTTCATTAAGGACTGATACACTGTATGGAGGGGACTTCATTAAGGGCTGATACACTGTATGGAGGTGACTTCATTGAGGGCTGATACACTGTATGGAGGGGACTTCATTAAGGACTGATACACTGTATGGAGGGGACTTCATTAAGGGCTGATACACTGTATGGAGGGGACTTCATTAAGGGCTGATACACTGTATGGAGGGGACTTCATTAAGGACTGATACACTGTATGGAGGGGACTTCATTAAGGGCTGATACACTGTATGGAGGGGAATTCATTAAGGACTGATACACTGTATGGAAGGGACTTCATTAAGGGCTGATACACTGTATGGAGGGGACTTCATTAAGGGCTGATACACTGTATGGAGGGGACTTCATTAAGGACTGATACACTGTATGGAGGGGACTTCATTAAGGGCTGATACACTGTATGGAGGGGACTTCATTAAGGACTAATATACTGTATGGAGGGGACTTCATTAAGGACTAATACACTGTATGGAGGGGACTTCATTAAGGGCTAATACACTGTATGGAGGGGACTTCATTAAGGGCTGATACACTGTATGGAGGGGACTTCATTAAGGGCTGATACACTGTATGGAGGGGACTTCATTAAGGGCTGATTGTCAGGGTACCTGAAGTCTCTACCTCTGGGAAAGGTAGAGACTTAGAAGTTTATCCGTCCGGACGGCATGTCTCCTCGGTCTCCCGCGGTTCACTCGGTCTTGCTAACGCCGGCCGCGAGGGAGTCACTTCCTTTTATAACAGGAGGACCGGAGGTAGACGTCATGACGCCAACCCGGAACGTCCTGTCACTCAAATCTCGGGAGACGAATCAGGACTCGCCGGAGGCGTGTCTTCTCTCCCTAGCCAGGATACTTAACAGTGGCTCTCTCATTCACTCATTGCCCTGTCGTGGTTCTAGTCCGCCTAGTCACACAGTGCTTTGTTATTCACTTGTCTTTTGGTTCTGACCCGGCTTTGTTGTTTACTCTCCTGCCTTTCTGTTATCCTTGACCTGGCTTGTCTCTCGCTTACCTGTCCTCTCGTTCCCTCGACCTCGGCTTGTCTCTGACCATTCTATTGTAGTTATACGTTAAGTCCGGCCATTCTAAGGACCGGTATACGTATCTGCTACTCTTTGTACTCTGCGTGTTGGATCCCTGACCCGATCCTGACATTACGACAGGGCCATGGATCCTGCAGGTACAAATTGTCAGCTTGGTTCTCCTGATCCTAGGTTTGACGCCATGGATCATAGGATCGATCAGATGGCTCTAGCACTACAGGCGTTGCTGTCTCGCCCTATTAATCCACCTGAGGAGATGTGTAATACGTCTGCTTCTTCTGTGGGTTCGGGGCTAGAGGTAGCTACTGTAGGTGCTTCTTCCCGAGTTACCCCACCTGTACGTTATGCTGGTTCTCCTGAGAGGTGTCGTGGCTTTTTGAACCAGATCAGTATTCATTTCGAGCTACAGCCCCGTTCATACCCTACTGATAGGGCAAAAGTGGGATTTATTATTACCTTACTCATTGAGAAAGCTCTGAGATGGGCTAATCCGTTGTGGGAGAATGATAATCCATTAGTCTATAACTATAATTCCTTTGTAGCTGCTTTTAAAAGAACTTTTGACCCTCCTGGCAGGAAGGCCAATGCAGCCAGATTACTGTTGCGCCTTAGACAAGACAACCAAACACTTGTGGATTATGCACTAGAGTTCAGGTCTTTGGCGGCAGAGGTAAAATGGAATGAACAGGCCTATATAGACGTATTCTTAAATGGATTATCTGATGTAATACTTGATGAGGTAGCGACAAGAGAGCTTCCCGAGAACCTGGAGGACTTAATTTCCTTTATCTCTCGTATTGACGAACGTCTAAGGGAGAGACAGAATACTCGAGATAGAACCGCTAAATCTTCCTCTAGACTAGCACCATCATTTCAAATTTCTGAAACCAAAAATCCACAGGTTTCAGAACCTATGCAGTTAGGCCTTACTCGTCTCTCAGAGGAGGAGAGACAGTACAGGAGAAGAGAGGGACTGTGTATGTATTGTGGGGCCAGAGGTCATGTACGTTTGAGCTGTCCCAGCCGTCCGGGAAACGCTCGCACCTAAGTTTCTCTAGAGGACAGACCTTGGGTGTTTCGATTTTGTCCTCTACTCATAACTACAAAGAACATAGACTCCTATTACCGGTCTCTTTAACTTGGGAGAAGGGAACTTTAGAGACTATGGCATTGATAGACTCCGGCGCTGCTGAGAGTTTTATCGACCAAAAGTTTCTCACCAAACACACTATCCCATCCCAGTTAAGGAAGACACCCTTGGCTGTTGAAGCCATTGATGGTAGACCTTTAGTTGAGCCTGTGATTTTCCGGGAGACCACACCTCTTTACTTAACTACTGGTATTCTACACAAGGAGGAAATATCCCTACTACTCATTTCATCCCCTTCTGTTCCCATAGTCCTGGGATACTCCTGGCTTAAGAGACATAACCCCGTTATAGATTGGAGATCAGGGGAAATAGTTTCGTGGGGTCAGAATTGTCAAGAGAATTGTTTAAAGAAAGTGTCACCTCTTTGTAGTGTCAACTCACTTAATAACGCTACCGACTCTACCAAAGTACAGATACCGTCCTTGTATCAAGATTTAAAGGCAGTATTTGACAAAAGAAAGGCTGATACCTTACCACCACATAGGCCTTTTGATTGCAAAATTAATTTACTTTCTGGTACCATGCCCCCCAGGGGTCATGTATACCCTTTGTCTACGAATGAAAACTTAGTTCTAGAAGAGTATATTCGTGAAAACCTAGACAAGGGGTTCATTAGAAGATCCTCCTCTCCTGCTGGGGCTGGATTATTTTTTGTTAAAAAGAAGGATGGTTCTTTAAGACCTTGCATTGACTACCGAGGCCTTAACAAGATAACCATCAGAAATGTATATCCGATTCCCTTGATCACCGAGCTTTTTGATCGATTAAAAAGTTCTAAAATTTTCACTAAGTTAGACCTTAGAGGTGCTTATAATTTGGTGAGAATCCACGACGGTGACGAGTGGAAAACTGCATTCAATACTCGATATGGGCACTATGAGTATACTGTAATGCCTTTTGGCCTCTGCAATGCCCCGGCGGTATTTCAGGACCTTATTAATGAGGTTCTTAGGGAGTTTCAAGATGACTGTGTGATTGTATACCTTGATGATATACTTATACATTCCAGGGATATTGAGACTCACCACGGACAAGTCAGAAGGGTTTTGCACAAACTTCTTCAGCATGGCTTATACTGCAAACTAGAGAAATGCAGCTTTGACCAATCCCAAACTACCTTTCTTGGTTATGTGATTTCTGGGGAAGGGTTTGAAATGGACCCGGAGAAGCTCCAATCCATATTAGAGTGGCCTTTACCTAAGGGTCTCAAGGCTATCCAGAGATTCATTGGTTTCTCTAATTACTACAGACGTTTCATTAAGGGATACTCCTCTATCATTGCTCCCATCACCAATATGACCAAACAAGGGGCTGAGACTAAGAATTGGTCTACTGAAGCACTTCTGGCTTTTAAGACACTCAAGGAGCTGTTTGCTTCCGCACCAATTTTAGTTCATCCTGATACTACTCTACCTTTCCTACTCGAAGTTGACGCTTCTGAGACAGGTATAGGTGCTGTTCTGTCCCAAAGGTTGGGTGTAGATAAACCATTACATCCTTGTGGATACTTTTCCAAAAAATTGTCAGGTACTGAAAGCAGATATGACATTGGTGACAGGGAACTACTAGCGGTTATAATGGCCTTGAAGGAGTGGAGACATTTATTGGAGGGTACTTTGCATCCTGTTACTATTTTGACAGATCATAAAAACTTATCCTATATTGGAGAGGCTAAACGACTATCATCTAGACAGGTTCGTTGGTCCATATTTCTCACTCACTTCAACTACGTACTCACATATAGGCCAGGTTCTAAGAATTCTAAAGCCGACGCCTTATCTCGCCAATATGAACCTGCTGCCGTATCTGAGCCGGTTTTGTCCTCTATAGTACCCAAGTGTAACATTATCGCTAACACTACTCTCAAAGTTCATTCTCCGCTACTTGATCAGATAAGGAACTTGCAGCATCTGGCACCTAGACTGACTCCGGCTTCCAGACTTTTCGTCCCTCCTGAACTCCAATTGGAGCTCTTACAGTGTCTTCACGAGAGTAAGGTGGCTGGTCATCCGGGTGTTCGCAAGACGTATTCTTTGATCTCCAAGGATTTCTGGTGGCCGTCGTTACGGAAGGATATTAAGGATTTTATCGGGGTTTGTGTGGTCTGTACTAAAACTAAACTACCGCATTCGCTTCCTTGTGGCCTTCTACAACCTCTGGAAATTCCTGACAAACCTTGGTCCTGTGTGGCAATGGACTTTATTGTGGATCTGCCTGTTTCTAAAAAGCACACTGTTATCCTCACCGTAGTCGATAGGTTTACCAAGATGGCACATTTCGTACCTTTGCCTAAACTCCCGACTTCCCCTGAATTGGCGGAAGTCTTTGCTAAAGAGATTTTTCGCTTGCATGGGATTCCTTCGGAGATCACTTCTGATAGAGGCTCCCAATTTGTTTCACGTTTTTGGAGGTCGTTCTGTTCTCAATTAGGCATCAAATTGAATTTTTCGTCCGCCTATCATCCTCAGTCTAACGGAGCTGCTGAACGAACCAACCAGAAGATTGAGCAATACTTACGTTGTTTTGTTTCCGAACACCAGGACGATTGGGTCGGTTTGATTCCTTGGGCGGAGTTTGCGCACAACAATCTCGTTTGTGACTCTACGCATTCAAGCCCCTTCTTCATGAACTATGGCTTTCATCCATCTATTCTTCCCCTGGTTTCTCCTTCCCAAGGAGTGCCATCGGTTGATGTCCATGTGGCCAATTTGAGGAAGTTGTGGGATCAGACTCGACAGATTCTTCTACACAATTCTGTACTGGTTAAGAAACATGCTGACAAACGTAGAAGGGCGGCTCCGAATTTTGTTCCAGGCGATAGAGTGTGGTTGAGTACTAGGAATATTCGTCTTAAAGTTCCTTCCATGAAATTCGCTCCTCGTTATATTGGTCCCTACAGGATCTTGACTCGAATTAACCCAGTGGCATATCGTCTAGCTCTCCCAGCTACTTTACGCATCCCGAATTCCTTTCACGTGTCATTGCTGAAACCTCTAATCTGTAACAGATTCTCCTCCACAATCGCCCCTCCGCGCCCTGTTCAGGTGGAGGGTCAGGAGGAATATGAGGTTAACTCCATTATTGATTCTCGTGTCTCCCGGGGGCGAGTACAATATTTAGTTGACTGGAAGGGTTATGGTCCTGAGGAGAGGAGTTGGGTACCACAAGAGGATGTTCATGCTCCTCGTCTTCGCAGGGCATTTCACTCCCGCTTTCCATCTCGCCCCGGCTCCTTCCGCCCGGTGGGCGTATCTGAGAGGGGGGGGTACTGTCAGGGTACCTGAAGTCTCTACCTCTGGGAGAGGTAGAGACTTAGAAGTTTATCCGTCCGGACGGCATGTCTCCTCGGTCTCCCGCGGTTCACTCGGTCTTGCTAACGCCGGCCGCGAGGGAGTCACTTCCTTTTATAACAGGAGGACCGGAGGTAGACGTCATGACGCCAACCCGGAACGTCCTGTCACTCAAATCTCGGGAGACGAATCAGGACTCGCCGGAGGCGTGTCTTCTCTCCCTAGCCAGGATACTTAACAGTGGCTCTCTCATTCACTCATTGCCCTGTCGTGGTTCTAGTCCGCCTAGTCACACAGTGCTTTGTTATTCACTTGTCTTTTGGTTCTGACCCGGCTTTGTTGTTTACTCTCCTGCCTTTCTGTTATCCTTGACCTGGCTTGTCTCTCGCTTACCTGTCCTCTCGTTCCCTCGACCTCGGCTTGTCTCTGACCATTCTATTGTAGTTATACGTTAAGTCCGGCCATTCTAAGGACCGGTATACGTATCTGCTACTCTTTGTACTCTGCGTGTTGGATCCCTGACCCGATCCTGACACTGATACACTGTATGGAGGGGACTTCATTAAGGGCTGATACACTGTATGGAGGGGACTTCATTAAGGACTGATACACTGTATGGAGGGGACTTTATTAAGGGCTGATACACTGTATGGAGGGGATTTCATTAAGATCTGATACACTGTATGGAGAGGACTTCATTAAGGACTGATACACTGTATGGAGGGGACTTCATTAAGGGCTGATACACTGTATGGAGGGGACTTCATTAAGGACTAATATACTGTATGGAGGGGACTTCATTAAGGACTAATACACTGTATGGAGGGGACTTCATTAAGGGCTAATACACTGTATGGAGAGGACTTCATTAAGGGCTGATACACTGTATGGAGGGGACTTCATTAAGGGCTGATACACTGTATGGAGGGGACTTCATTAAGGGCTGATACACTGTATGGAGGGGACTTCATTAAGGGCTGATACACTGTATGGAGGGGACTTCATTAAGGGCTGATACACTGTATGGAGGGGACTTCATTAAGGACTGATACACTGTATCGAGGGGACTTTATTAAGGGCTGATACACTGTATGGAGGGGATTTCATTAAGATCTGATACACTGTATGGAGAGGACTTCATTAAGGGCTGATACACTGTATGGAGAAGACAGGCAGAGGCAGACAAGATCACAGATACAATAATATTGAACTGACAGAAATCTCCTCCATTATTTATTGGACCGATATTGTACAACAGTTTTTTTGTGCATTTGGTAGCATTTTGGAAATAAACAGCAGTTATGAGATTGTTACTCTGTTCATTAAAACAATTCTTGCCTAACAAAGAGAGAGAGGAAGTCAAGCCACCTAAATCCTGTACTGTTGCTGGATAATGAGGACTGGATTGGGAACCAGTGACTTAAAGGAACTGCTACATCGAAGGACAAAGGGGCTCTCACACTTAAATAATACACAGATCATTTCTAATGTGCAGCTTCATTCTTCTCTGGATTCAAAATAAAGTGGATATTCCTGGAAAGCTTCCCCAGATTGGCAGGTAACTGCACTGTCTTCATGTTTCATGATCTACAGGGACTTTTAACTTTGCTTCTGCCTTTTTTGACACACTGACAGGTTGATAGACAGGTTGGAGATGGTATTTAGTGAACCCATACTTACCGATAGGTGATATGCAAGTCTAGTCAAAACGTTTGTGTTGGTTCAGCTATTTCATATATGAAAGTATAGCGCCTGTCAGGGGGTGGGATATATTAGGCAGCAAGGGAACAGTCAGTTCTTGAATTTGTGTTGGAAGCAGGAAAAATGGGCAAGTGAAACGATCTGAATGACTTTGACAAGGGGCAATTAGTGATGGCTGGTCTGGGTCAGAATATCTCCAAAAGAGCAAGTTTTGTGGGGTTTTCCCAGGATGCAGTGGTTAGTACCAAAATGAGTGGAAGGAAGGACAACCTGTGAACCAGCATCATGCTCATTGATGCACGTGGGGAGTGAAGGCTAGCCTGTCTGATCCGATTATACAGAAGATCTACTTAAAGGGACACTCCAGTGCCAGGAAAACAAACCGCGTGCACGCGCATAAGACCTCCCCATAGGAAAGCATTGAAAATGCTTTCAATGCTTTCCTATGGGGATTTTAGCAATGCTGGAGGTCCTGACATAGCATGAGGACGTCCAGCGACGCTATAGCACAGACAGCCTGTGCTATAGACCAGGAAGTGCCCTCTAGTGGCTGTCTAGTAGACAGCCACTAGAGGAGGAGTTAACCCTGCAAGGTAAATATTGCAGTTTATGAAAACTGAAATATTTACAGTTGCAGGGTTAAGGGTAGTGGGAGTTGGCACCCAGACCACTACAATGGGCAGAAGTGGTCTGGGTGCCTGGAGTGTCCCTTTCAGCTCAAATTGATGAAAACGTAATGGTGACAATGAAACGTTGCTGTGTATGGGGCTTGCGTAGCCATATACCGTAGATGTATACAAGATAGGGGTTTTAGGGATTTAGCTGATGTGCCTAAAATAAAGGACAAAAAAACATAGTGCAATATTGTCTGGAACCAGTTATAAAACAAGATATTCCATTGCACTCACAAATTCCAAGTGTTAGAGGTGCATAGAAATCCTCCTTCAATGATGACCGCAGGGTGCCCCGGTTGCTAGGATGATCCAATGATCCAGCCACACCAAACAGCTCCCAAAAAATGGTTTAATTGATAAGTAGAATTTATGGAGGATTACAGAATGCATAAAAACTTTAAATAAATGAAATATAAAAGTCCACAGGTCCTACGCGTTTTGTTCTACATACGAACTTCCTCAGGGACCAATCTGAATAAAATCACAATAAAAGACAATCTAACATCTCGCTCTAACAAACTGCTATAAGTAGGGCTAGTCCTTTGTAGTCCATTGGTAGAAATAATGGGCGTCTCCTCTTCAGATCTTCGTTATTTGCACGTGTGTTCTCTTTCACGCGTAGATCGTTAACCGGCTTGATGAACGCTCCGGTCGTATTTTCTACCAACACTTCCGTGTTCGTACACGTGTCCCACTTGCGTTCCATCTAATATGGCCGTGCGTTTCACACGGCGTAGGTATATGAGAACTTACAGTTTCTCTCTCTGGTCGCCAAGGAGAATTGTCGCTAGTACATCTAGATAAGAAGACTATTAGTACGCAGTTATCAATATGCTTACACAAATTCGTCCTTTCAATCAATATATACAAAAAAATCTAAATCATTATAAACAAGAAGGGGCTCCCTATCTCAGCATCCCTCTTGTTAATATAAAACTTGTTGAACAAACACAATCAAAAAATGTTTAATTTAATCAAATTTACTGTGAAACTGTGACAAAAGTGCCAAGTGTGTAATAAGTGTGTTAGTAATCTATGCTATATGGTTACTAACTGGGAGGTAACCGTGGGATGCTGTGTACCTAGAAGTTAAGTTGTTTTTTGTTTGCATCACTTTAACACTGGTGGTTTGCAAATTTGTTATTTGTAGCCATATACCGGTCAGAGTGTACATCATGATCCCTGTCCACCACCGAAAATGCCTTAAATGGGGACGTGGGCATCAGAACTGGACCATGCAGCAATGGGTTGCCTAATCTGATCACATTTTCCTTTAGATCAGGTGGATGGCCGGGTGCGTGAGCGTTGTTTACCTGGGGAAGAGATGTCAACAGGATGCACTATGGGAAAAAGAAATGCCAGCGTAGGCAGTGTTACGCTCCGGCAATCATTGGGTCGTGGCATTCATGTGGATGTTAATTTGACATATACCACCTGCCTACAGATTGTTGCAGACCACGTACACCCCTTCATGGCAAAGTACGTTTCAAATGTAAAGTCAAAATAGCTTAACTTGTCCTAATTTCTCACTTAGCTATGTTTCAGTTCAGCTACTCTGCCTTTAAATTTGAAATTCACTTTGAATTCTCACTTGAATGAATTACCCTGCTAGCAATGGACGGCCTGCCAACAAATAGATCTCTGCTACTGTGAAACTACAGATACCATAATGCTTTGCACTTGACTGGCAAATCATCAGGGCAGCTAAAGTTCCATAACAGTTGGAGAACTACTTGCACATGTTGCTGTCAAGAACCATCAGAATCCTTTCTAATCATGATGTAATACTAGTTAATATTTTGTATCAGAAAGTCATAGCTTTGTGTGCCTCCGCTATGAGCTAGGCACTTTTACTGACTCACTTTGAATCCTCATTTTTAGTAAATAGCCGTGTAGGTATACAAGTATCTCACAACACTGGCTGAAATGATTATTCGTTTTTATGATAAACACATAGTGATGGTGTTGAAGGATCATTATTTACATCTGGTTCTGGGAATGCTAGATCACGTTTTCTAAGATTATTGCCTTATAGTGTTAAAGTAATAACTGCACTGCACATTGGGTGACATTGTTAATATATGCTGCGTTCTGCAGATTAAGAACCATACCGACCAAATCAAGCCTTCTGTATCTTTCACTTCATAGAGAAACACAACAGGCCACTCATGAAAATAAAACTTTAATAATTCAACGTGTAACATAAAATATTACATTCATTATCTACATTAAAATAGCAATTTATGTTCATAACTGATTCATTTATTCACAGACTAAATGAAGCTCGGTTTTAATGAGGCTTACAAATAATATTAAACTTTCTAAATTCATGTGTGCATTATCCTCTTCATCACCTCTTCTAAGAGGTTGTGTGCCCGTCGGAAACATTATTTAATCTATGTACGATGAGTGGCGACAAAAGACATCACCTTACGGATTGACTCCATTGAGGATTATTCAGTAAAGCAGGATTTTTAGAGAATAAACGATGCACATATAGGTTCAAAAGAGACAGAATTTAAAATTGTCCTAATGGCTTTGAGCATTTATACAAAGCAGGTGTGAAACTTATAGATGCATTGTGGGAGTTGCGAACCATGTGCCCTGCCTCCCAATGCTTCCTTGAATATAAATGAAAAATGGAGCATTCTAGCATTACAAATAAATGTAAATATATGTATTTATAACATTGGAAGTGTTCCGTTAAATTAAACCATTTATTCTAAATTGTTGAGTTGCAGATGGGGACAAATTGATTGGATATTATTCCCAAAGCGCAGTTTTAGTTTCAGTCCCTTTTGCAGTTAGTGGGCTTTTTGGGAAGTATTTTGAACTTTGCGCCAAGTCTATAGCTAATGGCCAGGAGAGCCCCAGAACAGCAGTCCATGATCAAATACGTGAGGGCCACGTCTGCCTCAGGCTGGAGAATTTTTCGAAACAAGTTATTTTAGTCTAAAATGTGCATTTCCTTTGTCAATTTTTCACAGTATCTGGTGAAGCGTATAAACTGCTGTGTATTATTTGGGTGACTTTCTCCCAATGTGGCAAATGGGATAAGTGTGGCAACTTAAAGGGTCCCTCCAGACTCCTAAAGCACTTTATCTTGCTGGAAAGCTTTCTGTGTAAAGGGTGTGTTCTCTTTTTTTTTTCATTTTGCAAAAAGTTCAGATTTCAATAGAAATTGGCACTTTTATAAATGAAAGACCAAGAAAAAAAGTTACTTGTGTTCTATTCCAAGTCCCTATGGATATTTAAATAAATAGAGGTTTTTAGTTCCAATCCAATGGCCATTATATTCCATGTTTTCCCTATTAAGGGTTAATAAGTATGTAGGGGTTTAAAAAAAAAAAATACCCCTCTCTGTCTAATTAGAGATTTATTCTTACCTGAAGCTCAAGGAAGCAAGGTGAATTGCTAGTGTAGGACCTACCTAAGAAGTTTGCCTTGACGTGGCAGGTAGGCTTACTCCTAATGAACTTTGGAGTGGTCCTGATTTGGAAGAGAGCGCAAGTAACTTTTTTTTTTTTTATTATTGGGTATTTGTATTTACTTTTTATAAATTAACCTTGTTACTCTCCCTTGGCTTTCAAGCAGACAACAGGCCCGGTTACGTCCTGGTTTTGTTAGTTCAGTGGAGCTAAACTCAAGAAGCAGCAATTGCCCAGAGCTCCTGCCTTGCAAAGACTTATCATTGAGCTGCATTGGGAAGTCTGTGATTGGACAGTCACAGAAAGTATGGGCGGGGTTTCAAGGGGAGGGCTTGCAAAGGCAGCAGACAAAAGATCTGCAGCTTTTGAAATCTGATTTTAGATATAACTCCAATGAAAAAAAACGCATAATTAAATACATGCAAGTTTTCGTTTGGGGTATATCTACTAAACAGCGATTTTTATTTATTGTGTATTTGGGCACTGGAGTGTCACATTAACAGATCTTTCACTTGAGATAAATGATACTTTAATGCCTGCAGCATAACATCAATGTTATGTTAGCTTTTTTAATTTAAATGGTTTAATAATTACAAAAAAGATATTCTTAATAAAAGATATTTAATGCACCCGCTGGGAAACTCTTTATGCTGGTGCATTCTGGGTATTCAACAAAACTCCCTCCCATTTTCTGATGTGTGCACCACTTATAGAATATCCTACGTTTTAAAACAATGGTCATTCTACGAGGAGGGGGTGGAGTGCATGCTGGGAAGTATTATGTACTGTGCTCAGGAGAAGGAAAATGTAACTACAAACTTGTTATTAAAATAACACTGCTGAACTGTTAACATAATGTATGAACATTTCCTGTGTTCTGCTGCGTAATGTACAGATGCCTATATGTCGCTGAGATGGGTAAAGCTCTAAGTTCTGATATGCTTTGCAAAAAAGCATTTGAGAATTTACATCAGCTGTGGGCCGGCAACTGGGCACACCTGGCAGAACATGCAACTTGCATTTGACTGGCAAAAAAGGCTATTTTTGACCCAATTGGTTTTAAAGTCATTTGTACAAACCACACAAATGAGCGCAGTATTGTTATGCTTCGCACTGCATCTGTGTTTAAAAAGGCAAAACAAAACTAGCAGCACATCCCTTTACTCCCTACATTCAATGCACATACATTTAATTATTTAAAGGGATACTATGGGCACCAAAACAACCTCAGCGTCATGGAGTGCTTGAGGTGTATAAAGGTGTATAAAGGTGTATACAGCTCAATTTTCTGCCATTTAGGAGTTAAATAATTTTGTATATGTAGCCCTAGTCACACTTCCCTGCATGTGATTTACACAGCCTTCCTATACACTTCCTGTAAAGATAGATCTAATGTTTAAACTTCCTTTATTACACAGTCTGTTTAATTTAAAATGTCTTATCTCATGCTCTGTTAATAGCATTCTAAACCCTACAGGAGCCTCTTGTGTGTGATTAAAGTTCAATTTGCAGAGCAGTAGATTAAAAAACTCTAAAGCAAGTTAAGATCGGATAGAAAATGAGACCATTTTTTTCATGACAGTCACATCCAGGGGAGGTGTAGCTAGGGCTACAGAAACAAAACAAATGTAACTCCTCGATGAGTATTGAGCAGTGAGACTGCAGGGGCATGGTTTATACACCAAAATGGCTTCAGTAAACTAAAGTTGTGTTGATCCCTGCAGTATCCCTTTAACATAAATGCCTACTTGTTTTTTATCTTTGCTAAGTGTGGTCGATTGTAAGTTGTATCAATTAATGTAAGTTGTTTTCCCTTAAATTTACTGCACATGCATCACCTCTATAGATGTTGCTTTTAAATATTTATCAAATTCTATAACTGGAATGATGAACTAATGCTTTCTCTAAGCCTTCTTCTTAGACCTAGCGTGTTATATTGTTACAAAACAGTGTCGAAAGCGGCTTATGTCTCTATAAAGAGTGTTTCTGACTGACATAGAACTCTACTTGTTAAGCTGAACACAAGAGATATTGACTTCTGTGAAAATCGCTCAATTAGCATAGTTTATTGGAGTACATAAATAGTGGGGGTTGGTGTGGCTACCTTTACCTGCCAGCTCATTTAAATTAAAAAACTAAATCACACACTGTGAATAAGAGGTAGCTTTGTCTTGTGCTGGTTTGTTGATGTGCAAATACCAGTATATTTAAAGAAAACAATACCACAAATTCTTCATTAACTTTAGCGATGATCGTTACACGAAAATGACATTTGTTGTTATTAGCAAAACAGTCTTATAAGTGTGGCATTGGTTGTGGGTTTTCAGGAACTTGCAGTATGTTGGGTGTGTCAACAAAACGGCTAAATTCAAAATGAGTGTTGCTGTTTTTCTTTGCCAATTTGTAGACCATTTTTACAAAGTAACATATTACAAAGCCTAGTATTAACGACAGGATTACAATAAATATTACCAGTAAAACCAACGAAGCCTTCTTGTTCGGAGAGTTAGATGGCATGTTATTTGGTAGAACTGCACTAGAGTTTGTGATTACAGACAATCTTGTGATGGCAACCGCTGACCCTTCGCTGTTAGTAGCCACACAGGCATAGACACCAGAGTCACTGGCTTTCACTCTTGATATATTTAACTTTCCATAGTCTGCTGAGAAAAAAGGGTATCCTGACATAACATCTAAACCATTAGGGAGTAACCAAGTCGAAGTAGGCTTTGGTATACCATTTGCGGAGCAGTATATTATTACTGAGGACAATTCCTTTATGTATATATTTTGGTAGTTATTATTGATTATTGGTATGGAGCAGGCCGGGAGTTTTATATCGGCCTGCGTTAATGAATCATTAGGTTTTATGGACTTTGTAAACCACTGGTTGTCTACTAGTTCCATTCCCCTGTAATTACACTCTCTGGTTAGATTATTGCCCTTGACACGAATTTCTAAAAAGGAATAATGGCTAAGTGCTTTGAACCAGTTGGGGGTGACCGTTTTTAACTTATTATTTTCCAGGTTAAGCACAGACAGCTGTTGTAGACTTTCAAATGCCCGGTCCTGAATGATACCGATCTTGTTCACTGAAAGATCCAACACCCTAAGATTTTGAAGACCGCTAAACATTTGATGTTGAATAATTATCAAGTTGTTGTTACCTAAGTTCAGTTCCTGAACTGAAAGATTATTAAATGCAGATGGGTGAATGGTGTTAGCACTGAGATTCAACCCATTTAGAAACAAACTTTTCAATCTGGGAAAGTTAGCAAATGCATTGGCATCGATGTAGGTGATTGGGGTACTTTTAACAATCAGTTCTTCCAGAAAGGGGAAATTCCGCACGCTTCGACTTGAAAGTTCAAAACTTGGACAGCTAGTCAATTGTAATTTGGTGATATTGTCAGCACCGATGACTGGGATTTGTAAATATTGATCAGATCTGCAGCAATGAATAGAAAGTAAGTTGCAATTGCATCCTACGGGGCACGAAGTGTCCGAGTCAATGCTCACTGGTCGTCCCAGATTTGCTAGTGACAGAAGAAACACTAAACGCAGAATTTTGAGATCCATTCAGTCTGAAAGATAAAACATATGATTAGTAAACTAAAATGTTTAATGGCCAGTTAAACAAAACAATGTGGGGTTAAAAAAAAAGTGTATTTTTTAATATCACTTGTTGATTTGTTTAGAATTTGAAAACATGCACTAATGCGATATGACCCCCTTTATGAAGAAAAGCACTATATAAAAATAGATACATTGTCAGTATTATTATAATTCAATGTAGAGTGAAGCAGTGAAGACCAGACCATTGAGACTAACTATCGGTTATCAAACAATGTTAGAGATGAGTTATTCTCTCTTTTTTTTGTTTTTTCCCATTTATATTAAAATACAGTGTTCAAGTAACAATTTTGGCATTTGTCCACCATAATTTCATTATATTCTTATTTTAAAATAATATTACAGCCCCCTAACCACTATAGCATGCTGGAGGGCCCTGGTGCTCCTCATTGTCAGTTATCAAACCATTTTAAGAACGGTTTGATTTCTTGCTGGGTCTGCTGAGTGCCACTTCACTGCCTTAACTACCTAATTTGCAAAGCTGGAAGCTTCTAAGAAGGAGCTCTGGGTGAAGCCCTGTTATGTTTTAAAGGACATTCTAAGCACCAAAACAACTTTGGTGTAATGAAGCAGTTTTAATATAGATTGTGCCTCTGCATTCTCATTTCTGAAATGAGGTCTACAGCCCCCCCCCCGCCCCATGGCCATTCCCCCACTGTATTACAGCCTATCGGCACCATGACCAGCTTCCTCCTCACTGTATTACAGCCTATCAGTACCATGGCCAGCTCCCCCCACTGTATTACAGCCTATCCGTACCATGGCCAGCTCCCCTCACTGTATTACAGCCTATCAGTACCATGGCCAGCTCCCCTCACTGTATTACAGCCTATCCGTACCATGGCCAGATCCCCTCACTGTATTACAGCCTATCAGTGCCATGGCCATCTCCCCTCACTGTATTACAGCCTATCAGTACCATGGCCAGCTCCCCTCACTGTATTACAGCCTATCAGTGTCATGGCCAGCTCCCCTCACTGTATTACAGCCTATCCGTACCATGGCCATATCCCCTCACTGTATTACAGCTTATCAGTACCATGGCCAGCTCCCCTCACTGCATTACAGCCTATCAGTACCATGGCCATATCCCCTCACTGTATTACAGCCTATCAGTACCATGGCCAGATCCCCTCACTGTATTACAGCCTATCAGTACCATGGCCATATCCCCTCACTGTATTACAGCCTATCAGTACCATGGCCAGATCCCCTCACTGTATTACAGCCTATCAGTACCATGGCCAGCTCCCCTCACTGTATTACAGCCTATCCGTACCATGGCCAGCTCCCCTCACTGTATTACAGCCTATCAGTACCATGGCCAGATCCCCTCACTGTATTACAGCCTATCAGTACCATGGCCAGCTCCCCTCACTGTATTACAGCCTATCCGTACCATGGCCAGCTCCCCTCACTGTATTACAGCCTATCAGTACCATGGCCAGATCCCCTCACTGTATTACAGCCTATAAGTACCATGGTCAGCCCCCCAGTACTATGGTCAGCCTCCCCACACTGTATTACAGCCTATCAGTACCATGGTCAGCTTCCCCCCACTGTATTACAGCCTATCAGTACCATGGCCAGCTCCCCCTCACTACAGCTCCCCCCATGGCCAGCCCCCACTGTATTACAGTAACATGGCCAGCCCCCCACCTCCCATTAAGCCTATCAGTACTATGGCCAGCTTCCCCCCCACTGTATTACATCATACCAGCACCATGGTCAGCTTCCCCATATTACAGCCTATCAGTACCATGGCCAGCTTCCCCATATTACATAGTATCAGCACCATGGCCTGCCCCCCCTCATCCCGATATTACATCCTACCAGTACCATGGCTAACTCCCCTCATATTACATCCTATCAGTACCATGGCCAGCACCACTAGTATTACATCCTATCAGTACCATGGCTAACTCCCCTCATATTACATCCTATGAATACCATGACCAACTCCCCTCATATTATATCCTATCTGTACCATGGCCAACTTCCCCTCATATTATATCCTATCTGTACCATGGCCAGCACCCCTCGTAATATATCCTATAAATACCATGGCCAGCACCATCGTATTATATCCGATTAGTACCATGGCCAGCACCCCTCATATTATATCCTATAAATACCATGGCCAGCACCATCGTATTATATCCGATCAGTACCATGGCCAGCACCACTAGTATTACATCCTATCAGTACCATGGCTAACTCCCCTCATATTACATCCTATGAATACCATGACCAACTCCCCTCATATTATATCCTATCAGTACCATGGCCAGCACCCCTCATAATATATCCTATAAATACCATGGCCAGCACCATCGTATTATATCCGATTAGTACCATGGCCAGCACCCCTCATATTATATCCTATAAATACCATGGCCAGCACCATCGTATTATATCCGATCAGTACCATGGCCAGCTCCACTAGTATTGCATCCTATAAATACCATGACCAGCTCCCCTCATATTAAATCCTATCAGTACCATGGCCAACTTCCCCTCACTCTATCATATCCTATCAGTACCACGGCCAGCTCCTCTCCTAATACATCCTTTCAATACCATGGCCAGCTCCACACATATTAGATCCTATCAGTGCCATGGACAGCCTCCCCCCGCACCCCCACTGTATTACATCCTATCAGTACCATGGACAGCCTCCCCCCACTGTATTACATCCTATCAGTACCATGGACAGCCTCCCCCCACTGTATTACATCCTATCAGTACCATGGACAGCTCCCCCTTCTCCCCCCATATTAGTCTATCTGACCTCTGGACAGTTATCTCCTACTGTCTTTTAGCCAGCACTTTTCCTTTGTATGCAATCCAGTACTGGAAGAAGCAAAAATTTGTCTCAAGTTGTTACTTGTTTGTCAACTCCAAACCTGACTGCCTTTAACCATGTAATTTAGATACCATCTCCGTAAAGGTAAATACTTGGTTGGAATTAACATTTTTAGGCCAAAATAGCCAAATAATTCGGCACTCCTCTTTTTTTATGGCTGGGCTATTTTGTTTCCCAAACTTGCAATTCCCTGGTCAAATGCTGGTTTATGGGTTCAATTAAGTCCATGCTAAGAATGTGCAATGTCTAGGATCCCTTTCGGATCCGTTATCCAAGTCTTCCTCCATTGAGTTAACTTGTGATGTAGGATGCAACAATGTACCTTTCAAGAGCATGTCAGATCGTAAAGACAATAATTCGTTTTTAGAAAAAATGTTTTGTTTTTTTTTAAATTCAAGTCTACAGAAAGGAACTGTATAATGACAGCACCCTTCGCTTCTCTAAAGCCAAGCAGGCAAAGCTGACAGATCAAAGGATCATGGGAACAGTTTTAAGAACAGTGTATATGATTTAAGGCTTTTACATTCTGTGTGTAATGTCAAAATAAAACTAAATAATAGATCTTGTGAATATTTTCTATACAAGCCAACAATGGTACGTCTGCTGTGAATGTGATCTCTCGCTTACCTGTGAATGAGTGCGACTGAAAAACCAGTGTCTTATTTACAGTGTGATATCGCATGGGAGATTATAGCTTCTTAAAGCATAAAAGAACATAAAAGGCAACTTTAACAGCTCCCATTGTTGAGCATATCCGCAGATTAAACTCGGGAACGCTGAAGTGATTTGTGGTTTAATTTAATTTTTTCACAGCTTAGGGTTTATGGCTGAGATGTTGTAAGATTAACACTTTTTTTTTTAAACCCACTATACCATTAAATTGGAATTTAAAAAAAAAAAATCAGTCACAAAAAGAGGCGAGAAGTCCATCATAGTGCAATATACTAATGGAAAAGAATAACGGACTAGTGAAGCCATACCAGTTTTTAAACTGACAGAAATCAGTCTCCAAAAAGACAGAAGATTTTCTTTGCCATGCAGGCACAATATGGTTTATAAGACCATACCACTGGCATCGCTGGGAAATGATCCATGTCTATTGCTCTATTCAATCCTAACAGTAGAAGCCCCTTTATCAGCCCTTAAAAGCAAAAGTGTGTTATAAAAAACAAAAAGTGGGGTGGACAGATTTCAGTAGCAAGCTTAAAACGGAACTATGATATAACCCCTTACTATGCAGTTATCTGTGATGAGACCTGGATTATTAAAGAAAAAATTAGAATTCTGTAGGTTGGAGGTAGGGACAAAGAAGGCTCGGGCAATGGAGCAAATTTTATTAAATACCAAAACTATTAAAGCAAATTAATAGGGAAATAATAGCTAACTAAACTAACCTTTTCTAAACTTCGGACCTAACATTTGACATTTAGCTGCCTGGAATGCTCTTTAAATAAATTAAATATGTAATTTGGAATCGCTAGATTCGATTTACTACGTTTGACAGTGACCATACTGGCTCCAACCCATCTTAAAGATGGAAATGTAGTTCAATTTAGATGCCAAGATTTTTTTATCACCTAACGTAACTAACAGAACCCTGCTCTTTAACATCATTTTGACACGTTGTAACCACCAGGAGAACCTTTTTAATCTGTAATTGCCAAGTTAGAAATTGAGGTTGATCTCCATATCTTTTGCCCACTTAATTTCCTCATTCCTTTCTTCCCCTTAATCTATTACCTTCACTTCATCAGCTTTTACCTTTCAAAACTTCCAGCCCCTTTACCACCTAATCCTTCTATCATTCCTTAAACCTCTTCATCCACACCATCTCAGTTCTTTCCCCCTCATGCTAGACCTCAGAGAAGGTCCAGTTCCTGAATCACCTCTATAAAGGACCTTGTCATATTGACCATACACATAATTTATAAATAACATAGTAATATAATATAAGGTATAACTAGCGTCACAAATAACAAAACCATGTGGACAACCCTGCCTAAACATGTAAAAAATTACTAGAGCGGTTTAAATGTCTACAACGGGCCAGATTTTCCACCAATTTTTGTAATGTATTGTATAGATTTTATGCGTAGCAGTGGTAAAAACTCCATCTTGCAGGTGACTTTTCCATCTTCCAACGTTATTAGTCCCTACGGCTGGCTGTTCAGAGATTCAACCCCCAAGATGAACAAACAAGTCTTCGAATTTTCTTCAAATCCTGGGCTCCAAGACACAATTACATATATCGCGAGAATCTTTTAAAATCTTTTAAAATCATTAACGTTCTATTATTTTTAGGTCAGCCCCATGTGTCACCTGTTGAATAAGATTTGCATGTTTATATTTGTAGCCTATCAATGGTACTAAACATCACCCCAGGCCAGCTTCAGGCTCTTTCCATGTAGCAAGCTGATGTGCAGACCAGTGTCCTTTTGCCGTAAGCATTTTGTCCCCCAGGGGAGAGACTTATTGTAAAGTAGGAAGCAGTGGTTTTATATAAGGACTGTGAATTTGGACAAGCATAAAAACTTTTCTGTATTGTATAGCCTTAAAGGAGCAATCTAGGATGAAGGTTAACCGTCTCTTTAAAAAACATGCAAAACATGCAAAATATGCAAAGAAAATTAATGTAAAATCTGGAAAATGTCTGTGACGACTGTGTTGAATAAAGATATTGGGGGGGGGGGAAATTCTGAAAATTAAAATTATTAGTTAGTGGATACTCTCAGGCCAATTATTGCAAGTAATTGTGATCTCTGAGAAAAGACAAGAATGATAACTTTTCAGACAGTTTATAGAACGTACAGCGTATTCGTAATAGAACACAGTCTACAATGCCTGACCAGAGTGCGTATGGCAATGAGCCCTGCAATGAATTCCAGACAATTGATATGGAGGGACAATTCCTCCAGGGCCACACTCCTTCCACCAGTTGACTTGCGCATGTTGCACCCCAACCCCCCAAACTGGTGTCCAATTCTACAACAAAGTCTGGAGCGGGTCTGAAAATTGGTCAGCCATTCCAGACCTGTATGTTTGTCAGCCACAAAAGAAGTTCTCCACAAACATCTAGGGTAAGAGGAAGCAATTGATCACAAGATAGAGAGGTCCTTAATAATTTGGCCTTGAGATGTGGCATCACTAATTAGTGTAATGAGCGTGGAAATATCACCTGTATAAAGGCGAAAAGAAGACCTATGACATGAGACAACAAACACAGAAGAATAATTTCCAGTTGTAGGATCTGTCGAAGTTCCTTCCGGATGGCTCTGACCTTTTATAGTTGTTACTCCAGAAGGCACACATTTTCATCAATCTCGAATCTTAAGAATTGGACATCATGGCCTGGAACAACATTTTAAAGACATTGTTTACATACAGAGTCTGAAGCCAAAGGTGAGAAGACTTGAAGCAGAAAATCAGTATGTCTGATGCTATCATTGGCGTAAATAATTTGGTGAAGCACCATGGGTCGACACCAAAAGGGAGGCAGGTGACCTACCATTGAAGCATAGGAATTATTGGCTATGCACTGCAACAGAGCATTCAACTGCATGATCATGAGCAGGTTGTATCGCCTCTTTGTGAAGTTCCTGCATGTCAGCATTGATCAGATGGAGTCTCAGGCAGTGGTTGGTATGGCCAAGGGTCTGTAAACCAAAGTCGGCTGGTGGCAGGACCCCGTTGCTGACCAGCCCTGAAAAAAACACCACTTTTTTTGTGGTCGACAGATCTTTCTCAGTAAGGTCTGAGCCTTGTTGAGCGATGAAAATATGTTCACATGTTTCTGCAATTCTTTTAGAAGTACATAGCCAAAAGGCATGCCTCTTGCCTTAGGGACAAGTTTCCTTGTACTTAATTCAGCCAACTTAGCGTCAGTAGATAATAAGATGTCCGTTCGCAGGAGAGTACCACATCTTGGTGCCCATTCTCTGACAGCATTGGGGTCAAAGGCTGCACCTTTGGCAAAGGCCTTGTCAGTCATGAACATATTTGTGCCATAGGGCCAGTGGTATTTAGCAACTTATCTTGTACCAGTTGAATAAGATATTGCATGTTTATATTTGTAGCCTATCAATGGTACTAAACATCATGTTTATAGCAACGGAATGTGCCATGAACGTGATGATAAGCTAATTGAAATCAGGTGCCAATGCCACTTTACCAGGCAAAGTGAGACATTTAGAGATTTCTGGAGCCAAATTTTTTAAAATGTGTTAACAGGGACATAAACTAACAGAGAATCTCCCACTAAATATTTGTGGACATATTTGGTGCCTGAATTTTGTTGAGTAAAATAATCCTCCTCCTGAGCTGATCCCAATTGGTCAGCCTGACATTAATCAACCATCTCTATTGTAGGCGGTAAATATTCCTTATCTGATGAGCGTACATGAACCTTTAAATCTTAGGGGCGGAGGTCACTTTTGCCTTCTTAGCTGGAGCTTTGACTTTAAATTTACCTGGTCTGCTAAGCACAAGCTTCCAATGCTTACTTGCCAGCTACTCGGAGATCCGAATGGAGCGATCTGACTTTGCAGAGTTGTCAGAACACCCTTCTCTTGTTGGGCATTAGAGGCGGTTGGTGACCTGATGAAAGAAGCCATGGACAATGCCCTCTCAACCAATGCCATAACAGTGGCATTAAGAATCCTGTGGTATGCATCAGAGAGTCATCCATGGTAATCAGTACAATTACTAGTACTCAGTATGCAAACTTAAAAAAACAGTTTAAAATTATATAAGTATTTGTGAACTGGGGCTCACCCGGAGTAAATTTAAAATGAAAGTCTTGCACCCACTAGTAGTGGGGTATACACAAGCATTGGAATATATGGCAGCTTATTCAGAGCTCATCCAAGTATATATGGGCAGCCGTTGCTCACCCAGCAATGTGAGTGTCTGTGGATAGACAAATATGGGACTCACCCACACAAAAAAAACAAATATAGGCCCAGTTTCACAAAAATATATACATTGAAGGGGCTCACCCTTGATAAACTGTTAAAACCTATTGGAGGAGAAATGTAGAACTCCTTAACATGGTGCTCTGGTCAAGCACTCCATGTGCAATTCGCAAATAAAATGGACGCTGGCGATAGGTGCAAACCTTGATGGCCGGTGGAGTAAGGTAAAAAAGGGGAGGGAAGTCCAGAGAAACAGCAGATATCCTGTCATGTAATAAAATAACAGTTGGGGCTATTTGTGTGCCAAATGGGTGGACTGTATTCTAAACTTCTTCCTGGGGACCTTCTCAAAGAAAAGTACTTTAATCCTTTTTATTGCGTTTCATAAACCAATCAAAGCTCCTGGAAAGTGTGTGGATCTCCATCCCACTTCAAAGTAACAATTAAAAATGCAGATGTACTCAGTGCTTGGTCAGAATGTCGTTTGTGTCAACATAAGGCTGCCTTCACAGATGTGCAGGGTACCACATTTGTGTGATGACACAGTCACTGCTTTCATAGATACCTTTGGTTATGACTGGAACCTGTTGTTGAGGTGAAGTTTGCTTGCGGACACTAAAACTTTGTCTATGAAAGTTGGTAGTGGAAGCTCATGAAGAGTAGCACAGGCACTGTTAGGGTTCTGTACCAACATGGATAAGAGAAGGTTTAAGATTCAGGGGATCGGAAGGTCAGGGCAGGTACCTAGAGCACTGGTAATGGGAGTCTTACGCTTAATAGCATTAAAACCACCGAGCAATGAACAGGTTCAAACAAAGTTTTATATCCTGTAGTATGGCCGAATAGAGAGACATTGTACGCAACGACGTGCAAACAAAAAGACTAGTTGAAATTATTTACTTGTGGTGAATCTTAAAAAAAATATTTAAAAAAATAAAAAATAACTATTTTGTAATTTAGCGGTTAAAGAACAATGGTTGTTATCAGGAGTCCAGAAAATGTTCAACTGCTAAACCATTAACAAATGTGGAACTCATCATCTAGACCAACACTTTATGTCCTTGATTTTATGTGACTTTTATTAAGTGTACAGATTCATTTTGTTTATTATTTACTCCAATATCAGTTTAACACAGCCAATTAAAATAATTTATTATATCTGAGAGGCATTTGTTTTCAAATAAATCCCTGATGGTTTATGTAGTGTGATATATATCTTTAGTAAATTATCTCAAATAGATTTGTGCATCATCTCCTAGGTTATTTGACCGTGTCTAGTCAATTTATTACTATGCTTAATAGTGTTACATTACCGGAACAGTATTTACATTATGAAAATGATCCAAGGACGTGTCATCAACACATCAACTCCCCATTAGTCTGAATGGGTTTGGTGGGCCTTTAAAGATATTGTGACCAAATTCTGTTTGCCCTTACATTGCACACACATAGCGTAAAAACAATATAGATACACATACAAAAATTGCACCCACATAAAGACAGTGCAAAAACACACACGCAGTACATGGACATGCACACAAATGTGCACAGAAAGCAGCACTGGTATACATTTACTGACAGTGCACACACAGTAGCTCCAACACATATGTCACTGTTCAGACAATGACAGTACACCCATATGCACTAATACTGCACAAACAATATATATTTTTTTAATTTATTTGAAAACCAACTTATGATGTTAACAGTTATGCACACAGATAATCTCACATATGTGTATCCGTGAAAGATTTACTGTTTTATGTGAAGTTTAGCTTTTAAATGTCCATGAAATGATGACAATCAGTAACGATGGTCGGGTGGACACTGAGGGGAGTTACTTCTACCTTTTCACCCGAGGAGTCTGACTCTATCGATTGCATAGGAAGCTGTATGTTTAAATCTGTGTAGTGTTCTTTAACACCTACCCCGGCATCCCCCCTAACATAATGTAATGTGTAAATGTAATTCTAATCCATTATATAGAAAACTTGTAAATGGTCTTAACCAGTGTCGCATCCTTCCGTATCCTTTCCCAATAATGTCTTTTAGAATGCTCGTGAAAGAGGCTGACTTACTTGTTTCTGTATTATCAAGCGAACGTCCAACAGGTTAACAGGGCCAACACCGCGACCTTGGTACAGAATCCCACAGAGAGCCACTGAGTACTATAGCAATACGTGCAATGCTGCATGGTCTACTTTTTATGCGATGAATTCGATTATATCTACATTTCATATCATTTTGTATTATAATAAAAGGGATTACGCAGTGAGACTAAAGGAAATGCGTTTAATGTTCTAGAAAGGTGCCGATCTCTACGGGGACGTAGATACTCCCTTCCTAACCTATTTACTGTGGGTGAAGCCAGTTATAAAAACACCTGCTGTGTCAAGGCAGTTAACGAGAGCTTAATTAATCCCCTTGGGACATTCATTGTGATGGTGATAGATGTAAGCTCTCCTTAACCCTTTTGAAGAAAGAATGGCCTGCAGCAAACTTACTGCTCCTATAAATCCATATAAACGGATCAGTTTCCCCGGAATTACTTATGTACTGGAATGTATGGCCTTCTGGTTTGGGATGGGTTAAAGGGACAGACCTGGAAGTCTTCCAAAATCTTGTTAACCCCTTAAGGACACATGACATGTGTGACATGTCATGATTCCCTTTTATTCCAGAAGTTTGGTCCTTAAGGGGTTAAACATGCTTGTTTAGTAACATTTTCTTTCCTTTCATTTTTTTGGGGGGTTTTAAAAAAATATATATATATTTTTTATTATTGACTTTTTGTAAATGTTTTATTGTGAGCTCGGTTCTGCCTACCTAATCATTGCCTTGTTCGATAGCTTCATAACACACGAACTGTAGGACTTAAAATGTATATATTTTAATGAGCGTGACATTAACTACCTACAAAATGCAATTTACATCACTGTGCAATAGAGGTGAAATCAATGGCAGCCGCCAGACAATATTAATCAATTTTATTCAACATCTATTGGCAGTGTCAAACTGCGGCATCTCTAGGTATTAAAGGTCATAAAAAAAGATTTAGGGTCCCAGAACATGTGATAGACTTAATTGCAAGCAAACTAAGGAATACAGTATTCACACATTAGATTTATTTAAAAATATACTTAAATGCCATAACAACGGGGCCATAAAATATTGTAGTATTATCTGTGATTACTATTAACAAAAATTATGGGGAAAAAAATACATAAAATGTTGACCTATGTGACAGCTGTACTTGTTGGTGTTTCTAATAAACTATATTTAGACATTTGCTCTCTCTGTACTTACCTGACCAGAACTTAAACCAACAACAACTGTGATTTATGTCCACAGAGCGCATGTTCTCTGTATTGTGTAACTTACAGCCATGTAGGGGAAGTAGGCGGTTACATTTACACACATCATGGCTGCCTCCACAGAATGTCACTGATATTTTCTTTTACAAGTTTCATCAGTTCCATATTTTGTTTATATGTTCTGATTTAAATTTTGGATGCAATTTTGGATTTTGAAATTAAATTGGATATATATCCCTCAATTTATAAATGTAAAACAGTTTAAGAAATATGAGTTAAGTGCATTTTTCCCCCCGCCGAAAGACCTGTGAGATTTACTAGTCTATGTTTGTCCAGTTTACTAGTCTAACCTGCTGCGAGAAATAAGATTGTAACTTAACAGCCGCAGAGTAAATGAATTCCTGGCGTAAAAGCCTTTAAACTCGCAGCGCAATTAGATATGCCAGTTTAAAGTGTTGCTAGTCCGTCTCTACAAAACAATTCCGTCACTCCACAAGTAAATTTTCCTTTGTTAGATTTTGCGGGCGAGATATTATTACTGTATAAATATTATTGAATGTCGTAGATACCACCAAGTTACTATATTACAGTGATTATAACTCACAATACTTTTGCAAGTACAGTAAAACAATCTAACTGAGCAAAATGAACTCACATTTACAGTTCTTTATGTAAATGGTCCGTTTTTAAGCTGACAATGATTTAAAGGCATAAACTTGGACATCCCCAAATCATAAACCCTGGACAATCGGGATGTACATAAACATGTGAAGTAAACTCAAAGCCAACGCCTCTCACTGAACACCTTCTACATGCAACACCGACTCCGGGGGATGTAGTTACAGCTTCCGTGAGTGATGACGTATTCTGCTGACACGTCAGCTTGCCCCCATCCCTCCTCTTGCCCTCATAAATGTAGCAAAATCTTACCTTAACTCCAGTCTGCTGCTGCTTGCTCTGCCCCTTCAGAAGTGATTCTCAAAGCCAATCACAGTGCTTTCCCATAGGATTGCCTGAGACTGTCAAAGAGGCAGATCAGGGACAGAGCCAGCACAAACCAAACACAGCCCTGGCCAATCAGCATCTCCTCATAGAGATGAATTGCATCAATGCACCTCTATGAGGAAAGTTCAGTGTCTCCATGCACAGGGTGGAGACACTGAATGGCAGTCACAATGGAGGTGTCCCTAGGCTGTCTGAAAAGACAGTGTTTACAGCAAAAAGCCTGAAGGTAATGATTCTACTCACCAGAACAAATTCAATAAGCTGTAGTTGTTCTGATGACTATAGTGTCCCTTTAAACCCTGTGGTTCCAATGTGTGCAATACATTGATCAATTTAATCTCTTTAGAGTTTGTGTCTTTGTGGTGTTAGAATAAAGTTTTTTACTTACCTGCCCAACGCTCATGTGGATTTGATGCCCGTACCTCATCATTGCCTTTTGGATAAGCTGCCAGGAAGTGCCTCCTAATTGAGCCTGAATGTTTCGAACAGTACTCTATGTTTGTGAGTGACCATATTTCTTTCTCACTTTTTACTCGTTAAAATTTTTTCTGACATGTTTGCTATTTTCTCTCTATATATATAATATATGCTGCTGTGGAATTTATTTCAAGATATTATAAGTGCATTTTCCATTTTGTGTGCGAACACGTTCTCATAGTATTTTTTTTAAAGTAACACTTTTGGACCTTATACATTTAGTTTTATATTGTTAGTTTTTTGGAGTCTTGGCACCTATAAGGTTACTGCTATTTGTTCAGTTTACTATATTACTATTGACTTATTTGCACATTAACATGGCCTTTACATATTAAAAACTCCAGAAAATAATTTTTTAGAATCATCAAAAGTAAAATGTAGCTAAACTTTTATTTTTTTAAAGTTACCAGCTGAATGATTATAATACAAAAATTAAAATATATATCGTTTCCATCTTTTAATAAGCATCATTTAAAAAGATCCATTATATTTAACCAAAAATTGACCTGTTTAACCCAAATGCAAGTAGGGACAGGGAAGAACAATTTAGCCCTGCGTTGGGTACATCTATACACACACCTGGCATACCCCAATAATCTTGCGGATTATTAATCAATTATTCCCCAAATTATTTTTCTCATTCAGGTTTTAATTCTCTTAATTGCCCTCGCCCCAAATCATATATTCCCTCTCCTCATCCTTAAACACTAAAGATTAATCCAAGTGATCTCACCCCCACTCCCTGATTTCCTTCTGCCTGCTCACAAACCCCCCATGCACTCCCTCTGTGTTTCCCCCATGTCCCCCTTTTCCTGCCTGTTCCCCCAGCTCTGTGGTACCTCTCCATCTCCTGCCCAGTCATTCGCCTTCACTCTGGTCTGTTTCCATGGCAACAGCAATCTGCAATTCCAATCTTTTTGCTACTGAAAGCCTGCCTCTCCATCCCAGCGGATTTGAACTCAGTTACAAAAAAAAAAACAGAGCCTATTAAAAAAAAATGCATATTATTAAGTTCCTAATGAGTGGGAATGTGACCGTGAACTACTTGGGACAGAATATCTAGGAGAGCACTGCATGTAGCCTTATTTATGGTTTGGCATGTAGAGTTGTAACATTATTTCTTTAGAATTTGTCCCACGAAATATGCCAGACACATGTTTAATCCCATCTTCTCATCATTACATGCATGTGATAAATAAAACTTCATTTGATTCAGGCTCCTGTGATATTTATGTGCCGTGTAGAACTGCTAGTCCAATCACAGCTCCCACAGTGGAAGGAAGGCCACGGGTGGCCTTGCCACATCTTCAAGGCTAATCCATTCTCTCACGTCATGTTTTCGTCACTTTCGTCCTTTGATCTTTTACCTACAGAATATGTTTTATTTTATACAGAAAACTGATATTCTTGCATACAGCAGACCTCCTGTAATATGGGAATAAGAAAAAAAGAAAAAAAAACAATAAATAACACGAAATTCTGACTGAATGTCAGAATCATAACAGGGTTTATTCACTAAAAAGTTAATTGTAGTAAACCAAAAACCATATTGTAAAATGTGCCAAATTAGGAAAAATTATCCAGCTAAACCGTTTAGGCCAAAATGGCGGCATGGCTAAATTCTATGATTGGTTTTCATTCAATTCACTACAATCTGGTTGTAGAAATCGTTTTTAGTAATACCCTACTTTTGGCCATACCGTCACTCATACCCCTAAAATTAGCGGGTTCTTCTTTGTCCATTTGAAATGTTGGGATGGTTATTTATAAACGGATAGGGGACACTACAATAAAAATAGCCATGATTATTTGCCTGCTAAATGCCAGGGTGGAGAAAAGTACAATTATGCTATAAAAGAAAATTTGTTTTTTTTTTCATAGAAATTGAAAATGTTTACATAAGGATAAATATTTCTCCCACAGTAATTAGTCAAACAGTTTTTTAAAGAATTGACTCTTTTATCTGGGTTCCCTAGACATTTGCGGTCTGCCCAAATTGATTAAACTAATGTGGAAGAAGACCTGAAGAGGGACTGTGCCACGGGCACCCCCAGCATTTTATCTGAAGAGGGATTGGGCTGTGGGCACTTTAGCGATATCTGAAGAGGCACCTTGAAAATACAGGTAATTTCCAAACTTTTAGAAAATGTTTTTACTACTTATCATGTGATGTTGCCTAGTGAGTCCCAGCACCATAACCACTACAGAGTGCCCCTTTATAATTATTTGATAATTAATATGGTGTATCAAGATTTTACATTAAAAATATCTGAAGTGTAACTTTATTACCTCGTGCCAATTAATCCCCTCAAGACCAGAGATAGGCAAATATTATGTTATTGGTAGTGGGAGGGATACATAGTGAGTAGTGGGAGGGATACATAGTCATTCTGGAGTTCTATAAGCACATACAAAGGGCCAAACCCCAGGCCCAGTGGAATGGGGCAGGCGAAACAGAACTGAGTCACATTTGACCCACCCCATTGGACCACAAGTCACCGTTCACAACTATATTTTTAATATGTAAACACAACGCTCCCCTGTATAGCTAGCCTTATAATTGTATAATATTTTGTGACAGATCTAAATCTCAGAGCAGAAATAACTTCGAACGATTAAATTAATTAATCTGATTATGTTAACGTGTGATTGAAACATTCTTTTCCTTGTTTGTTTGATCTCACATAAAATCGTATGGGAGGGGGAACAGAAAATAGCCAGTGCAACACCACCAGCTGCTGGGCTAATCGAGGTTTGAAACAGCTAGCTTAATGCTCGAAAGAATCCGCCCCGATTTAATCCCCTATGACATCACAAGATAGCACTAATATAACCTGCTCAGTGCTGCCTCCGACAGTGGAAAAGGGCAGCTTTTGGTTTCAAAACTAAAAGTAAATGCGAAATATGAATTTAAACCTAAAGAAAACTGTTCTTAGCTCCATATTTGAAGTGAAAAAAAATTGGTGTAAAGCATCGGGAAGGCAAAACACACAGTTTGTTCATTTAAAAATAAATGAGGGCGACTTGTACCAGTAAATGGACAATAGTCATATCTTCTCATTACTGTGTTAAAAGAACGAGCAGTTGTGAGCAGTGTATTCTACACAGGTGAATATTCCACTCATTTGTATTAAAGGGCCACTCCAGACCCCTAAGGCACTTTAGCTTGCTGAAATGCTTTATGTGTGAAGATGGTGTCCTCTTTCTTTGATTTTGCAAAAAGTGCAGATTTTAGTAGTAAACGTCACTTTTAAAAATTAACCTGGTAACACCCCCTTAACTCTCAAGCAGGCAACATGTCCTGTTACTTCTTAGTTTAGTGGGATCAGTGCACCTGAACTCAAGAGGCAACAATTGCCCAGAGCACCTGGCTTGCAAAGACTTCTAGTTTAGCTGGTGTGGGAAGTCTGTGATTGGACAGCCACGGAAAGTCTGGGCAGGGTTACAAGGGGAGGGCTTACAAACTCAGCAGACAAGAGATCTGCAGCTTTTGCAAGCTTATTTTATATATAGCAGCAATTAAAAAAATGCATACTTAGATGAATGCACGTTTTATTTTGGGGTATCTATTAAACAGTGATTTTTATTTATCTTGTATTTTGGCAGTGGAGTGTCCATTTAAGAATTACCTAGCATACGTAAGATTGAACATATCAGGGGCTGGCTGAAACATCAACTTACACAGGTTCATTCACTACAGTGGGACTTGTCTGGAATTCAAGTGAACAGCAAATTTTAAACCAAAATAGTTCAACTGTAATCATAAATGTTTTTAGCAAACCTTTTTTGTAAATCCCCCTAACCCCCCAAAATTTAAAAAAAAAAAAATTCTGACTATTCAAACTTTAATGAACGAGACTGTCTGGAAGTAATGAAGGTCTGGAGAGAGTCCGGAGGAACGATGTTCCACATAAAATATTCTCTAATAAAATAATGTTGAATAAACGATTAGGTTTAGCTGAGTAATTGTGATTTTAAAACCATATTAAACCTCATTAAAACATCAGACTATGCCAGTCACAAAATGTAATTTCCTGACAGAGGGATTTGCTGGGGCGACGGGTAGAATGAAGTCAATTACTAAATGCGTTTGCAAGGTTACAGTTTATAACACTGTAAATATTTAGCTTTCCCCTGAACCAAAGGGGCATTTAACAGTGTTTAGGGTTCAGTACAATGAAGACAACATGGATAAAATTATAATTTCAGTTATGTATGACAGTAGGGGAAGAGGGCAGAGTAAATCCACCATAAATAAGCAAGCATTAATGTGGGGTTTCACTTTAAATGCAATAAGTAATGGCTTTGACCTACTTTCCAGACTCTTGTAGTCATTAGCCAATATGATTATAGAGTGTTCTATCTGCCAAGCTCACAACTGACTAAACAAATTAAATGGATATACTTTGTAGGAAATTTTATAAGATCACCAGTTAAAAGGAACCTCCCTGTCAAAAATAACAGTGTCACATTTCGGGGGTGTTGATTTTAGCTATACAATTTATTAGCAAATGTGTAGGTTAGCAGCTATTTTAGGAAACGTCTACCCCTTTTCCAGTTGCAAATTAGTTATACATGTGTGCTTTAAGCATTTGTCCTTACCTCTAATCAAGGGGTAGGCAACCTTCGGCACTTCAGATGCTGTGGACTTCATCTCCCTTGATGCTTTGCCAGCATTAGGGCTGTACAAGCATTATGGGAGATGTAGTCCACATCTACCCAAATAATGATTACAGAATTAACTTCCCAACAAAATAAGTCCTGTATTAGACTCTTCCAAGTGTAAATGAAGCCTCCACTGGACAGTTACAAATCTTGTATTTGTAACTGTAACTGGAAGGGTTGCCACCTATATTGAAAAAAATAAAAATAAATGCTGATTTGCATAATCAACAATATATGTATATATGCATACAAATATTTAATGTTAAAAACATAAAGACACAATCCTCCCAACAGTCACACTTTAGGAGGGGCAGTCCCTATTTCAGGACTGTCAAGTGACCACGCTGTGCAGCAGGGAGTAGAACCAGGAGAGTTTTTAGCAGTATGGTTCCGCTGGTGAGGGGTGGTGGGTCCGCCACTTCCAGGCACACTTGCCCAATATAGGTATCACCAGTGATACAAATCTTGTATTTGTAACTGTAACTGGAAGGGTTGCCACCTTTCTTGAAAAAAATAAATAAATGCTGATTTGCATAATCAACAATATATGTATATATGTATACAAATATTTTTGGAAGGAGAGAATTCTGTAATTCACACAAAAAAAAAATCTACATACAGTTTGGCTCTACTGTACATAGGGATTGCACTGCAGTTTGGGGAGATTGGCTTGCTCTTCTGAGTGCTCACTCAATGGACCCAGCAGCAGGCTGCCTTGTCACCTGCCTATTTGCATCATAGACAATATAAACATGTACAAATACACAGGCTTAATTCACTAGACACCAAATTGTAATGAATTACAACCCAAACCCCAACTTGTGTCTCTCTCCCTGTACAAACCCGAAAACTGTGTCTCTCCTCCTGTCCAAATCCCCATCTGTGTATCTCCTCCTCCGGCAACCCCCATCTTTGTCAATCCACCTCCAGTATCTCCCATCTCTGTCTCTCTTCCTCCAATATTCCCCAATCTGTCTCTCCTCCTGTGCAAACCCCCTAATCTGGGTGTCTTGTCCTGTGTAAACCCCCATCTGTGTCTCTTCTCCTGTGGAAACCCCCAATATGTGCCTCTCCTCCTTTCTAATCCCCCATCTGTGTCTCTTCTCCTGTGGAAACCCCCAATATGTGCCTCTCCTCCTTTCCAAACCTCCATCTGTGTGCTTCTAAAACCATCTATGCTTTAGTTACGCCTGTATGTATAGTAGTCAACATCAATATATTTGCAAGAGTCTTAAAGGGACACTATAGTCACCCAGACCACTTCAGCTCAATGAAGTGGTCTGGGAGCCAGGTCCCCCAGATTTTAACCCTTCAGATGTAAACATAGTAGTTACATTGCAGGGTTAAACCAACCTCTAATGGCTGTCTTGATGACAGCCGCTAGAGGCGCTTCTGCGACGCTGGATGCGAAATTTGCATCCAGCGTACATTCCTATGGACTGTTTGAATGCGCGAGCGCGGCTTTTGCCACGCATGCGCATTCCGCTCCACTCAGGGGGATGACGTCGGCGGGGGGGAGATGTCACCAGCGCAGAGGGAGCCCGGTGCTGGATAAAGGTAAGTGGCTGAAGGGGTTTTAACCCCTTCAGCACCAAGGGAGGGGGACCCTGAGGGTGGGGGGGTCCTAAGGATTCTATAGTGTCAGGAAAACGAGTTTGTTTTCCTGACACTATAGTGATCCTTTAAACAGTTACATTTCAAACTGCTTTTGCGATGTTACAATTTTTGCAGGAGTCTAATTCTTGCAAAAAACTCTTGTACAGATTGTTAATGTGTTTAAGCAGAGACCATGAAGAAACGGAGGTAAAAAACGGTGTATTTGTTATTTTTTACTGTTTAGTAAGCAAACTTGGAATTTCTTACATTTAAAAACTGCTTTAGTGATTAGTTTACTTTCACCCTTTAAGGACAACACGGCTGTTCTCATATCAGCAAAAAGGAAACAAGCCAAACACTATAAGCAGTTATACCTGTGGGGGGGGGGGGGGGGGGGGGGGAGAGATGGGTTCCAGCCTGTCTAATGGACAACGATAGCATGTCCCATTATTGGGTACCACCCAAACCTAGCCACTTATGGAAAGTTGAATAAAAGCTTTAGATGTCTTTATCTTTGCTTGAGCTCCTTGCTGCTATTAAAAAGCCCCAAAGAACGTGTGCTTTTGTGTTTTGAAAATAGTTTTTCCATTTGAAAGCCCTTAGCCAGTAATCTCTGGACTTTCCTTTGGGGTCTGATGAGTCTATAAGAAACACATTTTATTGCAAACCGCAATCAAAGGGTCTAATAGTTGCTCCTTCCCTCGGCAGGCTGTTATTCTGAGAGCTTTCTATCTATGTCTTGCGTTAATGTGGCTATAACTATGGGACCTCTTACTAGATCTCAGAGTAGGAGCAGACATAATTGTATCCGTCCTTAACATAGGAGAGAAGAGAGCATGTTACTCTCGCTACTAAAAAAAGCATATAGATATAGTGATGCTGTTATCCATCCATCCGAAGGATCCGTTGCACTCCCAATTCACATGATGCTCCGTTAACATTTAAAATTCGAAGGAGTTTACTATTAATTCAAACATATCAACATTTTATCCTGATTTTTATTTTAGTTAAAATTGATTAAGAATATTAAAGGAACACTCCAATATTAAATAAAAATACATATATTTTTGTAGTGGTTTTGTTGCTACAAATGTCCCTTTATGGGTAGTAGATCCGTTTACTATCCTACCAGAAAGAATAGTACTAATAAGTAAGGACATTTAAACTGGCTGCTCTATACAGAAGAATGACTACACACTACTAGATATATAACGTGTATTTAAAAGAACTAAACAACTTATTTCATTTTACCATGACGCACGTTGCACTGGATGTGGGAGGGTGCAATTAGAGATGGGGATTGCCATTTTTATACTCTCTCTGGTCAGAAGCACCACTAATATGCCAAGACAAGGATCAATTGAAACAGCTGAAAATGTAACAGATGCCCAGAATTTGCACATCATGCTGAATTCATGAACGTGCATGAGGATGCCAAAGGACATACACTGAAGAGATATTTACTTATATGTACACTTTATAGTTAATATACTTATAGACAGTAAAATATTGTTTTTTACTTAAAGGGCACCTGTCATACCCAAAACTAATTTTGCTCTTTTAAAACCCGCATAAAATTTCATCTATACATTGTGCTAGTAGTTTTTCTACAAAATGTATAGATTGGGAGAAAACCCTATTTAAAAATAGATTTTTCTCCCACCAGTAAGTACGTTCTTCAGTATAGACTCTATGCCGAAGAATTGACAGGCAGAGCAGAAGAGACCTACCACAGGTGGTCCTTTTGTTCTACACCCATAGCAACCACAGAGTATGCTCTGTGGTTGCTATGATAACTCCCTAGCTGGTGCTGCTAGTGGTTGCTAGGAAGCACGGGAACGGACAGACTGATGTCACTCCGTTCAGACAACGCAATGAAGAAAGCGTGTCAGAGTCATGGAGGAGCCAGGTTTGATCGTAACACTATCCTGGATTACTGGTAACTTTTTCCTGTGTATATCAGACAAGTACTTTTGACAATACGTCGCAACAACATGGAGAGAAAAAAGAACCATGATTTAAGAACAAAAATAAAAATAGAACTTTCACTTATTTAACTGCACTTCTCTGAGCCTTCGTAAGATTTTCACAGTTGAAACACAAGCGTTTCCAGATAGACGTGGCCTCACAGAGTCCTTAATTGCCGTGTAAAGTAGGTCTCAGCCAATTTCCAGTACAGATGGTACTTTCAGTTCTATAAATTGCTTTTCAGTACATTTGATTGAGTGCCAGTTCTGTCAAGTCACTGCAAATTTTGGCAACAGGCAGCCTTTTAGATAATGTTTTCTACTGGCGTCTTGTGTTGTCTAGTGAATAGTACAATGTTTTAGATTTTCCGAACTGCATCGTTACTGCTCTACAAAAACAGTGGATTTCTCAATGGCCAATACAAGTCTACATCATCCATCTTTCTTATCATGGTAACTACTGCACATGGTCCCTAACGTAGAACTTCTTCTGCTGCCATTTTTTAAACCATGGGCAAAATAGAGTATCAAGATTAAATGCAAGAACGTAAGACGCGGCAAGCTCAGAGATCTGAAAATGATGCTATAAGGAACTATAAGAGTTTGGTGAAATGGTTTGAGGTGATAAATGAAGAATGTGCTACTAATGTTAGTACCCCAGTGCATTCTGGGAGTGCGGAAAGTGAATGTATGTTTATCTTATTAATAATAATTATTTCAAAAACGTCAGCGAGAGTAGCATAGAAATTTTTTTGCTTACTTAAAATTCCTTGGCATGAAAACACACGTGTTTTATATAGTGTACACTTTCTAAAACTAGTGCATCATGAAGACCAGCTCATTCCCAAAACTCCTGAATTGATATGATGGCTCCTTTGCCACGTGTGCTGCAAAGTGGATTTTGTGTTGGAATTATGGTGTGGTATTTAAATGGGCCAATAAGGGATTAAGAATACAGTTTCATGCTGCTCTCACTGAGATATTTGAAGTTTACATTTCCAACGGACCATCACTGGGTGACATCTGGCAGAGTAGATACGAAGTATGCTATAACCACCACCATACATCCATCCTTTCAATGTGCTTTTACCGCAGACATGGCATTATTTAGACTGGAAGGAATAATACAATTTCTTAGTTATGAAAATAAATTGCCAAAGGATGGGCAAAGGCTGAAGACTCGAATCGGGACCTGTATTATAGAATAATAAATGGTATGTATAATGGAGCTGGTTTTACTTTTATTGCTCCAGATCAAGGGTGGAGGTGCAGGACTTATCGGATCTGGATAATCTGTTCACTGACCACGATTTCAATAATAACTACACGCCGATTGGTTAAACATATCCTCCCACCATTAGAAAACATGCTGCAAGGTCATAAAAAGGCAGGTTAGTAGGAGCTATATCAGGGACACAATGTAAGTCACTAGCAATGGGCACTCCAGGAACCAGGTCATGGCAGCCCCAAATGTTTACCTTTGTAGAGTTCATTTAATTATTTTAATGATGCACTTGCACAGCGTTTCTTTGTGACAGAGGGATAGTGGTCTGAAATCAGAACTTTAATGGTGGACCCAAGACATTCGGGGAAAAGGTCAATTGTATGGATTGTAATAAAATAAAAAGCCTATTTAAATAAAATGCATTATTATTATAATGTATAATTTATAGATTTTAACTCCAAAGGTTTAATGAAAAAGTTAAATTAGTTTTGCCTTGAGTTAATAAAGGAAACATAATGAAGAATTTTCCCAGAATTTAAGCTATTAATAATATGACTGTCGATGTATTGTGAATACATACACAGCACTATATACTATTATTATAAAGAACTTTAAATAGACTATGAACTCCTTTCTTTTATGTAGATAATGAATAGGATACATAAATGTTTCTGCTGCATTACCTTGACATCAAAGTTCAGTATTCGGATTTTGTCTATAATGTTGAATGAATATATATATATAATAAAGTACTACAGTGCATACATGCTGATACACATTTACACACAGTTACACACACGCACACTACAGAAAAAAGCCCCCCCAAATTAGACAAATCCAATGTAGAGGGGCAGGGCTGAGGATTTCTGTGAGCCACTGAGATCAGAGGGAGCAAAGACTTACAATTGCACCGTCGCGATCTGACAGACTCACAGAAGTCTCCAACCCCTCTACTTTACCTGCGGCCAGGTAATTGTATTATGATATAAAAATACATATTACAGCATGGCAGCTGGGCTGTGGCCAGCCCCATGACAGACCAAACCACCAAGAAATCTTCTGATTGGCCTGCCCAGCCTTGTACATGGCTGTTTGAAGTTGTTTTACCTTAAAGGGGAGCTATCACAAAAAGTTAACTTTTGTTAAACGCTGTAAAAGCCCTCCCTCCAGTGTACGCTGCTGTGTTCACGCAGTATTCTACAGCAGTTGGTCTCTATGGATGGGCAGCGAAATGATATGCACTGCTTAGAGGAGGGGCACAGACCTGCACTCACTGCCAGTGATGTATGGTACACCGACAGCGAAATTATATGCACTGCTTAGAGGAGGGGCACAGACCTGCGCTCACTGCCAGTGATGTATGGTACACCGGCAGCAGAATGATATGCACTGCTTAGAGGAGGGGCACAGACCTGCACTCACTGCCAGTGATGTATGGTACACCGACAGCGAAATTATATGCACTGCTTAGAGGAGGGGCACAGACCTGCGCTCACTGCCAGTGATGTATGGTACACCGGCAGCAGAATGATATGCACTGCTTAGAGGAGGGCACAGACCTGCGGGCACTGTCAGTGATGTATGGTACACCGACAGCGAAATTATATGCACTGCTTAGAGGAGGGCACAGACCTGCGCTCACTGCCAGTGATGTATGGTACACCGGCAGCAGAATGATATGCACTGCTTAGAGGAGGGGCACAGACCTGCGCTCACTGCCAGTGATGTATGGTACACCGGCAGCAGAATGATATGCACTGCTTAGAGGAGGGCACAGACTTGCGCTCACTGCCAGTGATGTATGGTACACCGACAGGGAAATGATATGCACTGCTTAGAGGAGGGGCACAGACCTGCGGGCACTGTCAGTGATGTATGGTACACCGACAGGGAAATGATATGCACTGCTTAGAGGAGGGCACAGACCTGCGGGCACTGCCAGTGATGTATGGTACACCGGCAGCAGAATGATATGCACTGCTTAGAGGAGGCGCACAGACCTGCACTCACTGCCAGTGATGTATGGTACACTGGCAGCAGAATGATATGCACTGCTTAGAGGAGGGGCACAGACCTGCGCTCACTGCCAGTGATGTATGGTACACCGACAGGGAAATGATATGCACTGCTTAGAGGGGGCGCACAGACCTGCGCTCACTGCCAGTGATGTATGATACACCGACAGGGAAATGATATGCACTGCTTAGAGGAGGGCACAGACCTGCGGGCACTGTCAGTGATGTCATAAAGATAGACTGGAGCAGGGAATAAAAACTCTAATATTTTTTTTTTTATCTAAAGACCAACACTGTTCCAACACTGCAAACGTATATGTTGCAAGGCATCTTGTGTATTAATGCCAGTGTTAGCAAAGCCAAAACAAAAGGGTATCAACTTAATCTGTTTTTAAATTTATTTTATATGTCTTTATTGTTGATTTTTACATATGTATATATAAATAACAAAACGTAATCTGTTAATCTTATAGTTACTTAGTAATCTGGGTTTAAAAAAACAAAAACATTTAAGTAGATCAGTGTCAACATTTTATACATCTCTCCGTTTTTTTGTTGTTGGTCCGAAAGAAGGTAAAACAAAACAAACAAACCGACCCAATTTAAAATATTCTTGTTAACTTCGAAATGGCAGCTACTTCATGTATTAAATATTATAATCCTGAATATTCAATTAAAAAAAATAAAAATAAAAAAAGTTATCCAGACCTTATTTAAAAAGTTTAGCAGTATCTGATAAAACGACATCTCATCAGTAAGATCGCATGACGCAAATGTAGCATTGCCCTGGAGAGGCTGCTAGTATCCTAGACACAAACTATGCAAGTCTAACGCCATTAAAATAACGCAGTAAAATGTGATCTTTTAATGATCAAATATATTTATAAAGGAAGAGCCAGTTGTTTAACACCTTTCTTTTTAACTGGTTCCATGGATCACTCTTAATGAATTTTCCCGGTGGTATCCACTTACCTAAGCAAATAATACAAAAAGCTCATTGCACCCACAGGGCCGTCTGCTGATAGTTCAGGAACCTGCCTCCTTAGGGGGTCCGTATGAAAGCCAGGCATTGCAAACTGACTTTTCCCTAATTATACTCGATGGGAAGAAAAATATTCTTCTTCGAGCCCAGCTATAGAAGATTTTAGAGAAAAAAAAAAAAAAGAGAGAAGGTTTTCAAACGTTTTTATCAGTGTGATGTGCAAATTACTGCAGACTATATTGGGAAACCAGGTAATTATCTAACCCCTCGTGACTCAATGTAAGTGGTGAATTTTCTTTTAGGCTCACCGAGATGCGCTATGTCGGGCTGTTTTTACAAAACCTGGAGGACGTTTCTGACTGATCCTATTGGCGATGTCTAGGTTTCACATAAAGGAAATGGTTTTACAATGTCTTCAAGGCTTGCTTTAGTCGTGTTGTTTTTTCCTTTTTCTTTTTTTTTATTATAACGCCAATTAATGGTATATAACAGACGACATTTAAATGTCGAATAAAGATCAATACATTCATTAAAATTATGCAACAATATTTGTGTAGACTTTAAGGGTGAAACTTTGAAGGGTTGATCCAACCAAAAAACACTGGTTTTGGTTAGAGTAATCTTTTGTGTATCCACCCCCCCCCCCCCCGCCCCCCCAAAAAGAGAAAATAAAACAGCTAACACTTACCTTGGTTCCAATGTTAAAACTTAAGTTATCCTTACAGCCAAATCTTCCTCATCTTCACCAGAAAAGGAGTGAAAACAGGGAGGACAGAGGACACAAGAGAGCCAGATTTACATTTCAGATGCTTGTAGGTGCAGATTTCAAAACTGCCCAAAACAACAAGTAAAGGGAGTTTGATGAATTTATTAACTGGACATTGCGGGAATAAAAATCCCACATTTGGGGTCAGAGGTCGGAGACAGTCAATTACAGCCAAAGGAGGGATATTTAAACCCAAATTACCTTTCTGTCAGTGCCCTGTCATGGTTTCCCTTTGATGGTTATCCGAGAGTTTGTTCCTGATCGTGTATATCTGATTTTTGACTTTGGCTTCGTTCTGACTTCCCTGATTTCTGGTACCCTTGACTTTTGGCTCCTCCTGTGTGAGAGGCTGTTCATGGGCAGACAGGAAGTGATACCTTCCACTTCCTGTCCAGACTCACAAAGAGACACTGGAGGAGCTGGGACAGCACTGAGTTTTACACCCACTATAACTGTTCCTGCAGGTCTGGTATGAAGCATAGGAAGGTGACTGGACTACTGAATACACTGTCTAAGGCACCAGGCACTTATCTCTCCCATCAGTCTACTTGTGCTCTGCCTAATGGAAACTTCAGCCCTGTGTCTGGCACCAGTATGCTGCGTGTTCTGGCATTAAATGCCAATTTTGCACAGAATTGACATTAGCCACCCATTGCTCTTATTCTGGGCTGGCCAATGACCCTACCGGAGGAATTACACCTCTGGCAGCAGAGAGGTTAATCTCCGTCGGTGCAGCGTTTCATAGGGGAAAAAAAAAACACTGCACATACGGAACCCAGGCAACATTGGCCACTTCAAATCACTGAAGTGGTAATGGTGCTTGGAATAATCTTTTAAGAAAAAACAACAACTTTCAAGCACCATAAGATATGATTTAAGCACAGCTTAAATGTATACCCCAAACAAAAACAAAAATGTTACCCTTGCTGGCACAGTCCCTAACTTAAAAAAAATCAAATTAAAAATGCAAGTTTACCTGCGATCCGACACTGGAAAGCATTGAAGTGGTCATAGTGTGTTAAGTAACCCTTTAAGATGCATGGAAGACCTCTAGACCCGTCTCCCATCTCTTAGATCAGGCATAGGCAACCTTCGACACTCCAGATGTTTTGGACTACACCTCCCATGATGCTTTGCCAGCATTATGGATGTAAGAGCATTATAGGAATGGAGTCCACAACATCTGGAGTGCCTAAAGTTGCCTATCTCTGTCTTAGATAGTCATAACTGCAGTGTTTTATGGGATATGCTACAGCTACAAGCCCACTACTTCACTCAAATACATCATCTTTGCCTTTACAAGTATTTGTATAGCTTGGGCCTGTCCAGTGCAGACACACCATATTGGTCTCCAGGTATCTGAGCCGTTTCTTTGCAGCTTTCTTTCAAGAGCTGTTTCACAAAAGAAAAAGAGCGATCAGTTAGCTCATAGCAGTCACTTGGTCAGAGGTCTCCATCTCAGTTCTACAAGCATATGAACAGTCCAGGGTTTCAACATTTTCCAATTCGTCTCCAATGAGAATATTAATACAATCTAGCACCACTGATTTCCTTGGGGAATGGGTTGGAACCATTGCACTTAGTAATTCTTGTCGAATGGCGTACCAGATATCCCAGAGCAGCTACTTCCTGTTCTGAGCAGATCTCACTGCAGAACTTGCAAATCTTGGGTATTTGCAGCATTAGAGGAAAGTTAATTTATTACAAGAATTTTTAAACCCTGCATTTCTTATGGCAGGAAACAGTGAACAATTGTCGGTGACAAGAGCGACCTGCATTCTTAAAATGTAACCGTGGAATCTCCCTGGAAGGGCTAAAATGTAATTTATCTTAAAAAGTACATACCATTCCTACCAAACCAAGTGCATATTGTAACATTTGGTTCTATTAAAAAGGCTAGTGTCTCTTTAATAACTTGCGCGAGTCTAGTGTGGAGATACAGTTAAATAGAAAAGTATGGCAATGAACAATTGCTGTTCTAAGGGAATTACTAAATATAGAATTAGAAGTATTTACTAATGAGTCAGTGCATTTATCTTGTCTGTTTATACAGATACAAATTAGGGCAGCGGCTTGAAGAAAGCCAACATGGTTAAAACAAAGTCAAATAGAATGACATAACGAAATCGATTCCTCTCTAAAGCTGTATTTAATCTAGATAACCCCCAAACAGTCACCAAGATGCTTCGAGTTCAACGTTTAATGACGTGGCTGAATCAATAGCCTTTGCTCAATAGATACAGCAGCAATTACTTGGATGCATGGAGTAAACCTGATACGAAATAAACACACCTGAGAAAAACATTATAAAAGAACAAATACAAAAGAAACCTATAAAATATACTCAGCATGTCAACAGCGCTAGTGCTGAATGGTTGATTTGCACAAAAATTAGTTTTGCCCGTAAACGAATCAATTCGTAAAGATCAAAATCCTTCTCATCCATACCCAAATGAAATGATTTGTTCAGGAAATGAATTATTATTAGTTGCTTCATTTCTGAACCAAACCAAGCCAACTCGGAGGACATTCAGCGTCTTCAAACTGATTCAATCCTTTCCTATGGGGAAGGCCTAATGCATGCGCGGTACTCGCTGAGGAGTCAGAGAAGGAGCCAGCACCGAAGGACTTCTGCGCTGAAATTACGTGAGTATTTTAAAGGATGTAAAACTTTAATTGCTCCAGCAGGGCGTGAGGGTTTGTGTGGAGTTTTTAAAAAATATTTTTTATCATAGACATCTAATATAATTTTTTTGTGTTGTTTTACGTGTGTTGTTTTAACTGCCCTTTGAACGGCACTGTGCATTTTTCTGTGTTTGGCAATTGACGATACTATTAGAACAAACAAACAATTGTCAAGTGAACCAGGGCTGGAATGGCTGATGGAAGTAAGAGATGAAGGCCGAGCATTTCCACCGCATGCATTCTGGGATGCTAGCAGCTGCGAAGTTTGTCCCGCTAACTCTGCCAAGAAACCAGAGGCAAAGACATAATTTAAATGCTAAACAATTTAACGAGGATTCATAAATTCTTTGAAAATTTTAATATTGTAATTGCAAAACTCTGCCAGCTGTTTGATTGTCATAAATATCTCCTCGGTTCTTGTTTCATAAAACTGGATGCAAAATAATGCGAGGAGGCTTTGCAGACGTCCCAGTTTGAGAGATTAGAATATGCTGACTAAGGGAGAAGATCACACTTCAATTAATTTAATTAGCTCATTTGCTTGACTTTGCAAACGCTTCTGACACTCCTCGATGACAGGAGACCTGTCAGCTGTCAAGCTTGAAACATGTGGAGTGCTGTGTGCAGTGTACTCAAACAAATTAAAGGGACAGAAACGCCTGTGATTACTTCCTTGAAGCGATAGGAGAATTGCGCAAGCTGCAGATCGTTAAAGCGGAACTGTCTCTTCTCTGAATGTGATAGTTGCTCATTCTCTCACCCCAGTAAACAGTGTTAAAGCTCTTGCAGGGGCGAATTGTGCGGTGGCAGTAAGGAAAATACAAACAAACCGCACATACAGTTCAGGGCGAAACTCCCCCAAGATGGTGCAGATGATCTCGTATGCACTCCAGAGTGCAATGATGCTCTCTCAGGCATTAGTGAATTTGCACGGTATGCTCGACTCTACCAAAAATTAAGTCATATTTTCACAAGTCACAGTCCTGCGTTAAAGGTTTTAAAGTGCTAGACCAACCGCTGTCTGAAATGCACGATTTAATTAAAGTGGCTCTGTTTTCTTAGTATTGTTGTGTATTTAAAAAACATTTTTTCTTTGTTTTTATGTCTCTTTTTTTTCCTCTACACAATTTTTATATTAAAATAAATGGTTGTCTATTTACACGTGTGGATCTTTTGTATTCTACACTGGAAAATCATACCAGCCTGAGAAGGGGGAATCAGAATATGCTATTCGTTGAGCTTGGTTACAGCTCTAAGTGGGCAAAACTAATGCTCCATGCTATTTCTCTTAATTAATTTGTTACGCTATGATTGCTTGTCAGGGTATTATCACATTTGTATAGCATAAATATATATATATATATATATATATATATATATATTCTTTATTTTTGTTGTGCAATGATGACAAAGAAAGGTTTGTCATGACATTTAGGGAAACTAAAAAATTGTATATACTTGCCATGTCCATGATCAAGGTGTTGCAGCTCATACACGAGTTTCCCCTTAGCCCACACCTGCTCAGTAGCTGATATCGCAATTTATTGAACCCGAGGATCCCTGTTGCCACAGACTCGCCTGTCAGGGTCCCCATGTGCTGACTTTAAGGCCCACCCAGCTGGACGTCGCTTCCTGTGTTGAGACCAGGGCCCAGGTGCAGGTCCCTCTTCGGACCGAGGTCCAGGAAGCCTGCAACACGCATCAGGACCATGCTTTTGGCATGTGTATGCCCTTCCGAGCCGCATTGCTCCGTTTTCTCACCGTAGGCGCAGCACCAGGGCATCTCGTAGCAGGGAGTAAGTCATCTTGGTTTCGCAAAGTGCCAGATTGAGCTCCAGATGTTGGTGCAGGGTTCTGTGCGGATCGGTTTATTGTGTTTCAAAGTTGTGACCACATGCGGTCAAAGGCTTGGGCAATTCGATCTTCGCTGGGAGTCCATGCTGTAGGATTCCCTCCGACAGCCACCATAGGTCCCACGAGGCAGCGGGTCCGCTCAGCTGGCCCAGCAGGGTCTTCAGGCAATTATCAAGCTGTACTCCAGTGGGGACCGGGATAACCCCCGACGGTCCAGAGAAGTGGTTTATGGGGCTGTGCCGAGGCGTCAAAGCGTTGCGCTCACTGGTTCGGGAGATCGGCCACTTCTCCAGTCGCCAGGCCCAACCGGCCGCAGAATCAGGACCAGATAAGAACCCGTCAGGGGATACAATTCAGGCGTTAAACAGTGCAGCTATAGTGAGCATCGGTCTGCAGCTTAAACTAGGTGGTTTCTGCGTCACGTTTATGCAATTTTGCCTCAGTTTAAGGTTTAGAAGACCAGAGCTAAAAATAAACACATCTGGCCATTGCTTGTCAGGCCCTGCCCCCTGTGTAGAGGTGCAGCATGCACACTGTGCTACAATTTTCAAAAAATTATTTTTCTTTAAGAAAGATAGCTAACCTAGACTATCTTATGGCACATACAAGCTTATTCACTGCAAATGTAATTAATATGGCACTGTCACCTTCTAATTCACAAAGTCCCCTGACCGTGACATCGCCACTGGGACTCTAGTGGCCAGGGGGGCATATTAAGAAGAGATTTACTTGCCTGAACGCCTTGTGGGCGTGGCCATCTTGATCCAGCTTGGCCTCTTCGGAGCCGATGTCACTTCTGTACTCTCGCAAAAAGGTGTTTCGGGGTTCTCCATAGACACATCCAATTTCCTGCAGCCGTCACCGGTGACCACTTTTAGGACTGACACTGAGTCTCTTGACTGGGTTTGAATTTCAGTGACGGCGCTGATTTATATCCAAATGACCAAATATAAGTAAAAATAGCAGACTTGTCCAATTTTGCTGTCGCAGCTACAGTCACAGTTTGACATTGTGCAAACCAGGTGAGTGGATCCTGGGACACCCCTAGTACACGTCCTCCACATTGTATACCGCACGGCATCGCTGGGCTCTGTGTAATAAAAGCAAGTCACCGAGCATTGACATTTCCTTATTTATGAATTTCATGTACTTGTTTAGTGTGCCTCTGTACCAGAAAGGTTACCTTAACCGGCTACTTGTTCTAGAGCCAGCAGTTAAAGGTTAAATCAATATTTATCTGTTAGCTGACAGTCAGAATGCAGGAGAAAGTCCCCCTGTCAGGTAGAAGAAGGTATTTCCGTCTAAAGTTCATTATTTACATCTCTATTCTGCCAGCTACCTATTGACACATGCACACTCATTACACCAGCAGCACATCGACAATGCAAACAGCGAGATTTCGAGTGTCGTGTTTCGTGATGAGCACAAGGTGCATTGTAGGTGTTCCACAGGGCTAAATATCTTTAGAAAAAAAAATGTTTTAATCTATGCATTAGCTTGCAATTGTATATATCAGAAATTACACTCTACTATCTAATAGGTCCCATTTAAAGAGGTCACTTCTAGAATTACCTAACTAAATGTTAACAATAGTCAGGATCGCAGGGGCTCTCTCACATGGCCCAGACGCATTCCCGCACCCAGTGCGCGTCCGTTTATGCGTGCACAAATACATGTCTTTGTTCGTGTCCGCCGGATTGAATCATTACGTATAAGGTTATCTGCGCAAACAAGTTGTCAATAAGATATATTTTAATACCTCTTTTAAATAAAGGATTGTTTTAAAAGCAATAAAAAGATAAAACATAGAAAATGAATGCTGAGTACAAAATGGCGGGTTGGTTATATGATTTTATCCTACCAGTAATGTAAACATTTATGAAATCATAAAATCTAATTACAGTCCATGGAAGCAGTTTCACACTGTGTGTGTGTTTGTTTGTGTGTGTGTCTTTGTGTGTGTGTGTGTAAAGGTTACATAAAGATTAAGCTGTGTTGGGGGTTTATAACAAAGAGGAGAAGAAACAGCTGTGATGAAACAAATACACAACTGTCTGTGTACTCCAGATGATAGGGGATTAATTATTAATAAGTAATTAACCATGTTTTCTGATATGATTTACACATGGATCCAATCCTATATGCTGCTTCTGGAATTTTCATTAGAAATTATTTTACCACTGCCTTAGAATGCAGTGTTAAGAAAACAGAAAAGAGGTTTAAACGGCACATGTTGCTCAGACTCAACCTCTACTCAAACGAACTTGCCCGCTGCTGTGAATGCTGTGTGTTAAAGTGCAACAGAGGACAAGTTAGGTTGCGAAGCAGTTGGTCAGATAACAGTAGAGTCTGATCCAACATCTCATCCATCTCAGACAAATAAAAAAGTGAAATTAAAAAAAAAAAAAATCAATACACATAGTTACATAGACTGAAAAGAGACACACGTGTCCATCAAGTTCAGTCTTTCTCACATTTGCTTTTGCTGCTGATGCAAAAGAAGGAAAAAAACCCAGTTTGAAGCACTTCCAATTTTGCAACAAACTAGGAAAAAAGTCCTTCCTTACCCCTGAATGGCAGATTTAATCTTGGATCAAGAAGCTATAACCCCACAATTGAAAAATTATATCCTTGAATATTATGTTTTTGCAAGTATGCATCCAGTTGCTGTTTAAAGATCTGTACAGACTCTGATAAAACCACTTCTTCAGGCAGAGATTCCACATCCTTATTGTTCTTACAGTAAAAAAAACATTTCCTTTGCCTTAGACTAAATCTTCTTTCTTTCAGTCTAAACACATGACCTCATGACCTATGTATAGTCCTGTTCGTGAATTGATTTTCAGACAATGTTTTGTATTGGCCCCAGATATACTTGTACAATATTATCATATCCCCTCTGAGGTGCCATTTTTCTAAACTAAAGAGGTTTCTATTTGTTAACCTTTTTTCATAATTAAAATCCATTCCTTTTATTAATTTTGTAGCCCATATCTGCACTTTTTCTAGAGCCATCCTATCCTTCTTTAGAACAGGTGCCCAAAATTGTGCAGCACATTCAAGATGTGGTCTTACCAGTGATTTATTAAGAGGCAAAATGATATTCTCATCCCGAGAATTGATGCCCCTTTTTATACAAGACAATATCTTACTGGCCTTAGCCACTGCTGATTGACATTGCATATTGTTGCCTAGTTTGTTGCCTATTACAATTCCCAAATCCTTCTCATGTGTTGTTATCCCTAATTCACTACCATTTAGAGTATACGTTACTTGTGCAGAACTTTTCATTTTTCCACATTAAATTTCATCTGCCATTTGAGTGCCCAGTCCCCCAGTCTATTTAAATCCCTCTGCAGCAAAGTAATATCCTGCTCACATTGTATTACTTTACAGAGGTTTATGTCATCTGCAAACAATGAAACATGGCTTGCAATGTTTATTTCAAGATCATTTATAAACATGTTAAATAGAAGCGTTACCAGAATAGAACCCCAAAGGGGCACCTTTTACCACTTTTGTCCAGCTCGCAGATTTGCCATTAATGACAACTCTCTGTACTCTACTTTTATGCTGATGTTCTAGCCAAGAGCAAGAAATTTCATCTAGACCGATTTCTTTGAGTTTGAACTCTAATCTATTGTGTGGAACTGTATCAAACACCTTGGTGAAATCCAAGTAGATCACATCCACTGCAACATTCTGATCTATACTTTTATTTACTTATTCGTAGAATGTAAGTAAGTTAGTTTGACATTAACCTATGTTTCATAAAACTATGTTGATTTTTGCTGATAACAATGTTCTTCTGAATGAATTATTGAATATGATCCCTAAATAACCTTTCAAATACTTTCCTAGCTACAGAAGTTAAGCTCACAGGTCTATAATTTCCAGACAACGATTTTGAACTATTTTTGCATATTGGAACCACTTCTGCTTTCCTCCAATCCCCCGGTACAATTCCTAAAAGAAATTAATCTCGAGAGGTTCAAAACAGAGGTTCACTTATTTCCACACTTAGTTCCTTAAGTACTTGTGGGTGAATACCGTGAGGCCCTGGAGCTTTGCTTATATAAACTTTCTTTAGTTGCTGCAGCACTTTGTCGTAAATTATCCAATCACAATTTTTCTGCTAGTTTTTTGCGGCAATCATTTGCATATCTCTAGGCATAGGTTTTTCCTTTATAAATACCGAGGAGAAATAGTTATTTAGAATTTCTGCCTTTCCCTGGTCTTCATTAACTTACACTCCCATCCCAGTTTTCAGTGTACCTACACGTTCAATTTTTGTTTTTTTAGAATTTATGTACTTAAAAAATGCTTTGGGGTTGGTTTTGCTCTTTTTGGCTATCAATTTCTCATTTTGTAGTTCAGCGAATCTAATCGCCTTTCTCCATGCATTATTGGCTTCCTTATACAGGGAGTGCAGAATTATTAGGCAAGTTGTATTTTTGAGGATTAATTTTATTATTGAACAACAACCATGTTCTCAATGAACCCAAAAAACTCATTAATATCAAAGCTGAATATTTTTGGAAGTAGTTTTTAGTTTGTTTTTAGTTATAGCTATTTTAGGGGGATATCTGTGTGTGCAGGTGACTATTACTGTGCATAATTATTAGGCAACTTAACAAAAAACAAATATATACCCATTTCAATTATTTATTTTTACCAGTGAAACCAATATAACATCTCAACATTGACAAATATACATTTCTGACATTCAAAAACATAACAAAAACAAATCAGTGACCAATATAGCCACCTTTCTTTGCAAGGACACTCAAAAGCCTGCCATCCATGGATTCTGTCAGTGTTTTGATCTGTTCACCATCAACATTGCGTGCAGCAGCAACCACAGCCTCCCAGACACTGTTCAGAGAGGTGTACTGTTTTCCCTCCTTGTAAATCTAACATTTGATGATGGACCACAGGTTCTCAATGGGGTTCAGATCAGGTGAACAAGGAGGCCATGTCATTAGATTTTCTTCTTTTATACCCTTTCTTGACAGCCACGCTGTGGAGTACTTGGACGCGTGTGATGGAGCATTGTCCTGCATGAAAATCATGTTTTTCTTGAAGGATGCAGACTTCTTCCTGTACCACTGCTTGAAGAAGGTGTCTTCCAGAAACTGGCAGTAGGACTGGGAGTTGAGCTTGACTCCATCCTCAACCCGAAAAGGCCCTACAAGCTCATCTTTGATGATACCAGCCCAAACCAGTACTCCACCTCCACCTTGCTGGCGTCTGAGTCGGACTGGAGCTCTCTGCCCTTTACCAATCCATCCATCTGGCCCATCAAGACTCACTCTCATTTCATCAGTCCATAAAACCTTAGAAAAATCAGTCTTGAGATATTTCTTGGCCCAGTCTTGACGTTTCAGCTTGTGTGTCTTGTTCAGTGGTGGTCGTCTTTCAGCCTTTCTTACCTTGGCCATGTCTCTGAGTATTGCACACCTTGTGCTTTTGGGCACTCCAGTGCAGCTCTGAAATATGGCCAAACTGGTGGCAAGTGGCATCTTGGCAGCTACACGCTTGACTTTTCTCAGTTCATGGGCAGTTATTTTGCGCCTTGGTTTCTCCACACGCTTCTTGCGACCCTGTTGACTATTTTGAATGAAATGCTTGATTGTTCGATGATCACGCTTCAGAAGCTTTGCAATTTTAAGAGTGCTGCATCCCTCTGCAAGATATCTCACTATTTTTGACTTTTCTGAGCCTGTCAAGTCCTTCTTTTGACCCATTTTGCCAAAGGAAAGGAAGTTGCCTAATAATTATGCACACCTGATATAGGGTGTTGATGTCATTAGACCACACCCCTTTTCATTACAGAGATGCACATCACCTAATATGCTTAATTGGTAGTAGGCTTTCGAGCCTATACAGCTTGGAGTAAGACAACATGCATAAAGAGGATGATGTGGTCAAAATACTCATTTGCCTAATAATTCTGCACTCCCTGTATGTCCGATTTAAATGCTTTAAATGTCCTTTTCTTATTTCTTATTTCTAAATTTACTTTCTCATTAAGCCACATTGGTTTTAATTTGTTCCTTTTATATTTATTACCCAATGGTACATGTTTGAAGATATTCCATTTATCTGCAGTATTTTTTTCACTAAAGAGTTTGTGCCAGTCAATATATTGTAAAGCTGCCCTTATCCTTTTGAAATTGTCCTTTTAAAAATTATATGTTTGAGTATACCCCATGTGCTTTTTTTTTTAGTTTATTTCAAAGGACATTATATTGTGAGCACCATTTCCCAAGTGCTCATCTACTTAAAAGATCAACATTGTTTGTTAGAGATCTAGACAATCATCTTTTCTAGTTGGTGCTTGTACCAGTTGTGACATGTAGGTGTCATTTAACAAGTTCAAAAACCTTATTCCCCTTGCTGAACTGCTAGTCCCTCTATCCCAATTTATATCCGGGTAATTAAAATCTCCATTAATTAACGTGTTACCCAGATTTGTAGTTTTCCCAATTTGCTCTAACAGCTGTTCTTCCTCATCAATATTAACATTAGGTGGTTTATAACATATCCCAACCAATAATTGATTTCCATTCTATTGCCCCAAGCAGATATTTACCCATAAAGCTTCCAGATGTTCCTCGTCACATTCCACTTGCCTGAGATTTGGCTTTAATTCATGGTTGACATGCAAAGATACCCCACCACCTTTCCTGTTTTTTTCAATCCTTCCTAAATAGTGTGTACCCATTTAAGTCAGCTGTCCAGTCATGTGTCTCATCCCACAATGTTTCTGTTATGCCCAGTAGTTCCCAAACTTTTTAGGTTCAAGGCGCCCTTAATATTTCAATATTTTTCCAAGGCACCACAAGTCAAAATTTCTAAGTTGTATATCTGTACAGCGCTGCGGCATTTACTGGCGCTATAGTGTAATGTACAGTGTTGGCGCTTGAAGGGGTGCTTGTATATAGTTTTAGTGTTTTAATACAGGAGTGTGTATGTAATGTTTGTGTTAGATTGCAGGAGTGTGTTTCTATGTTGCGCCGGTGTATGACTGCTTGGATGTATGCACATACACACATATATACTTACACAGATATGAATATAAACAAATTCGTATAGACACTGACACATACAAACACCCCTTAACACATGCATACACTGACCTATACACGCACCCTGACACACAGATGCACATACAGAGGTGTTATCCAGGCACAAAGATGTGTGTGCACAGACACACACACACACAACATGACACACACAGAGATGCACACCCTGACACACACACACACACACTCAAGTGATATTTGTAATAATTAGTGTGTGTATCTGAGTATATGTGTCAGTGTGTGTGTATCTGTATGTCAGTGTGTGTATCTGAGTGTATGTGCCAGTGTGTGTGTATCTGAGTGTTTGTGTCAGTGTGAGGCACCACCTCCCTGAAATGCATTTTTGCAAGTTGGGATGCCTGTCCTCTGTTCTGACCATTAAAAAAATAAAAAAATAAAAAATATGAATACGCGTGAATCAAAGTGAAAACTTGATGGCAGTTGCCCTGTAACATGTGCCAGAGAGGATACTATTGACATGGAATTATTTTGTAGAGAATAGATTGTATAATACAAAGTGCAGTTAAACTGACAGCAAATAATTTATTTATACATTTATTGTCTAACCAATACAAATATCCCCACTATAGTGGCTTGCATATGTACACTAGATCCCAAATGCTATGTGAGGTATTGCATAATACCTGGGGGGTTATGTATATCTGGTTGTGCATGATCTCTATGGCAATATTTTTACCTTTGTACCCGTACAATATGATTAAAGGTGCTAAAAGGGCTTCATGCAATATGACAAATTGAGACACATTTGCATTTTTTGTGACTTTCGTGCAGTGCAAATGAGACTGATTACAGTAGGGAAAAGAACATGAGCCCAATAAAGTGATGTAAAAATGCAGCAATTTAGCATCTACTTTTATACAGAATCTGTAACAAAACAGATAATTAATCATTAGCTAATTTTTCCATTTTCTGCTGTTGTACCGATATTTACACCACTTGTGTAGTAATTGCATCAAGCATGTTTGATATGGGGAGTTGGATAAGGTGAAACTACATAGCAACCGGATTGCAATAATTGCAGTGCAGCAAAAAGGAGCAATTTTAGGACAAGACTACCATAAATTAAGGAGAGACCCAGTGTCCTGACCACACAGTCGGAAGAGGTCATAATGGGTCCGCGACATAGTGTGTAAAAGTTTAGGAGTTCAATACCAGCCGACAATAATTTTCAATTTGCCTTTTGAAACTTAGAGCACCCAGTGGTCTTTCTTAAGATTCTTTTAATTATAAAATGCAAAAGTGTTATAGAAAAATTCACACTTTACGGAATAACCCGGTTGATTATCAAAGCATACATCGATTTGTAATTCAGTTGTCAGTTTGTCGAATCTCTTTAGTTCACTATTTAGTGAATACCCTATTTAGATTAATGTAATCGCACTAACTTACACAGGCTGTAAAGGATATATTGAGTGAGAAACTGCCTTTTTAAAAGCATTTATTTACAGGATTGAAGTATCTCTAAGCTAAAGGAGAAAGTGTTTTGTTGGATTTTCAAAGTGGAGTTACCTGCTCTGTCAAGGCACTGCAAAGAAAATAAAACATACAAAGGCATTGCCTGTGAATGGAGGAGGCTCAAAGTCTACCCCTGGAGCTAATCTAAATGAGGACACAGAGGCCAGCTGTGAATTCATCCGAAAAATAAACTCTCAAAACAAAATGAAAACAGAGATGGCTCGTTCCAGAGACTGAGACTTTGGACAATAAATTCAAAGCACTTGGTATAGTTTTTTTTTTTTTTCCTTTTCATTCGGCCCATGACATAATACAGACTTAAATTATTATTGTTATTAAAAACAATTCTGTATGAATGTAGACTAGATGGGCCAAATGGTTCTTATCATTCTATGTCTCATTCTATGTCCTATAAAACATTTGGCTAACATAACCCCCTGTGGTATTCCTGGGCATTTCCACATTTCTGTTTTGGATAATACAAAAATATATTCACAGGAAAAAATATAAGTATGTATTGAGCAGGTGAGTTCCCATACGTTTGCTCCACAGGTGAGTTGTCAAGCTTTTGACTGCGTTGACCCAGGATAAATTTTCCTGAATAAAATGATATCCTATTTAGTGATAAAGCAAACTCATGGCTATTCTCATGATAATCAGGCCCTTTGTGCTGGTAGTATTCAAGACATTTTTTTTATAAACATTGGCTAGTATTGTGTGTTTTCAAGGCGATCACAATTCTAAAGTAATGCAGGCGAAGTTAAAAAACATTATTGGCTTCAAGATGCACGATAGGCACATTGTCCACCACACCTCAATGAAGTGGTTTTGGTGCCACTGCCATGAAACCCCAGCCCTTCGTTTTAGCCCTGCTTTTCATTGCTGGGTTTAAATGTCTGGACAGCTCAGAAACTAAAAACTTTGCTATTTCTATCAGGTGGTCTTATAAAGACCATCTGATTGGCGCAGTGCGATTTTGACGCGCATGCGCAGTAGCCTCCCAAATACTTTCTATCCAGTCAATGAGGCAGTTCTAGCCCCAAAGACCGTTGCTGCAAGTAAGAACATTTTTACTAAAGTACACTTGGGCACTGGACACTTAAATGGCCAAAAGAGTGCTATAATGTAACATAACATTTGTATTCCTAACGCTATAGTGTTCATTTAAAGCCAGGCTTTACTGTTGTCATTAATCATGCAACCTCAATGTCTACACGCCAAGGTCGCGAGATTAAACAAAGTGACGGTTTGTGACTACATCACAGGGTGAAGGTTATGGAGAGCAGTAATGAAGGTGATGTGTAGCATTAGCGAGTTATATTACAAATTGCCATTGATTTGTGTGTCTCTTTAAGATTGTTCAAAATGTACATTTTGGGTATAGCATACTGGTGTATTTGTTGTCTTGTCATTCTGCTAAATGTATTGTTTTAACAGTGCCTATGTGTCTCTTGGTAGTCGTCGTTTGTATTTTGGTGATATTGCTTGTTAACGTCATCAACTCAGTTGAGTTGTAAGTTGTGTGCATAATGCTCACTGTTTGCTAATGTTTTTAGTGGTTTATAGTACTTTTAGCTTTTGAACTATATTTTGGTAATTCTTCTTTGGAGTGATTGTGATTGTTTAAACGGCTTAATGTAAGTTTAGGGCACTTTTCTTGCCGAATCGTTAATAGGAGAGGTGCAGTCAAAAAATGAATGAATTCGGATCACTTCAGGATTGTTAATGGTTCGTCGGTTGCTGTTAACGTCGATCATTTTGTAATGCTAAATTGTGAATGCTGCCTATAGTATCTGAGAACCGTGCCATTTCTAGTTGCTCAGCACATTTCTTTTTCCCAAGATAAGAGACAAAATAAAGATGGGGTAAGAAAATAACGGTCGATTTGTTATTCCGCAAGAGACTCCAAGCTGCACAAAGAATTTTATAGGGTCATCGGTCCCATGAAACAATATGTAAAAGGACAGAGATCAGTATGGGGTTTATGTGTGAGAGGAATTTGTTTGAACTGCCCTTTATAAACCAGCCTATTAGTGACACCTGCTATAAATCTTTATCTTGTCAGCCTTCAGAAGACAAATAGAAAACACACTTGGAGAGTTTGTTTTTACTGATTTAAAGGGACACTATAGTCACCAGAACAACTACAGCTTATTGTATGTTCTGGTGAGTAGAATCATTACCTTCAGGCTTTTTGCTGTAAACACTGTCTTTTCAGAGAAAATGCAGTGTTTACATTACAGCCTAGTGATAACTCCACTGGCCACTCCTCAAATAGCTGTTAGAGATCCTTCCTGGGTCATGGTGATACCGGAGAAACTGACGGAAGCCAAGCACAGAGAGATGGACACAGGTTTCTTCAGGAAGGAAGAGATTCTTTATTGGATCACCGATCGGGACTCAGAGGGACTAGCGTCACCAAAATACAGCAAAGTCTGAGTACTGAATACATAGAGTACATTCCTTATATAGCACTGTAGCTCCTCCCACAATTAACTACACCCACACATACCCTTAACCTATTTAATAAATAGAGTCTAAACTCATCCATCCGGTCTAACCACGTGGCTCATCTGATACAAAGGAGAGGGACGCGTAATTCCAGTTCTTACATTCCTGCACCTGGTCAGTACAGTGATAACAGTATCTTAGCTACGTGTAATTAACTAACTGATACTACAAACACATATACATACATATGCCTTGTGGCAATCTTAGCCTGCTAAACTTGTATTTTACTGGAATTACATCACATTCCCCCCTTTGATGCCTCTGATATTTCACAATTACTTGAGGCATCACTTAACCTTGGTTTGCATATACCTCAGGTTACCATGAACCAGACCAGACTTATCTTATGATGTGAATCTTTTAACACTCATCTTCCTGCATTGGTTCTCCTTGATCTAGAGCCTTATACTTATATATCGCCATTATCTGTGCAGCAGCCTTCCTCTCTGCTATACTTCCTATCAGGCTTTGCACAGACCTAACTACTAAGGGTATAAGACACGGTAGGAGTAGACACAACAGTAAAATCAGTAGGACTCCACCTACCACTGCCTTAAGCCCTCCAAACCACTCATACCAGCTACCAAACCAACTACTTGGATTGTACCCTTTCCATACCTGAGTAGGCACATGCACTAGTTTAACCATATGGCTAGTAAGCTCAGCTATTGCTTGCCCTTCGTCATCTATTTGAAGACAGCAATTGCTCAGGTTAAACTTCCCACATACACCTCCCTCTACTGCCAAAAGGTAATCCAAGGCTAATCTATTTTGGTACACTGCTGTCCTCATCCTGGTATTATGCTTCGCTAGAAGATTGAGTGCTTGTGAGGTCTCATTAGTAATAATCTCAACCACCGCCTGTAATCTTATAATACGGTTGAGCATATAAATTGGGGTTCTATAACCAAAGGTACCATCTTCTGCCCACGTGGCTGGCCCATAATAATCTATGATACGCTGGGGAGGCCATTCATTATCTTCCCAGGTGCCTATCTCTAAGGGTCCCCTTTTCTTCCTATGATTCACATCATACACTTTAACACCTAAAGTCTCACCTGTTTCAATCGGTAACAAGAAGAAGGATGGTTTGAGCATACCCAACACACATGCCCCTTCCCAGTCCTGTGGCAACTCCGAATAGGCTTTCTTACCACAGATCCAGTACAAATTTGCTGGGGCTCTCCAGGTAGATGTGATGGATAAATCAAACCACACATCCTTTAAACTGGCATATCTAGCAAACGGGTTAGATGGTTCTGAGACATTTGAAGCCGACCACCAAGTTGTATTTTTAGTATCATCATCATAAGCTTTTTGCCCTAGACAAGTTAATTCTCCTACAGAAGTATTATACATTATTCCTTTCCTTGCTATGCAAACATAACCTATGATGGAGGTCTTTAATCTCCACTCAGATTTACCTCTAACACTCAAATGATAATCGGCTTGTGTAGATATTAGTTGGTCAACTGCCTCAGAACCGGACATTACCTCCTTTGCTTCCCAAGGCCATTGGTCTCCCATGTTAGTACCTCCACACACATAGCAGTTGGTAACATTAAGACTACCGGCAATACTTTCAGCTAGGTCAATGAACAGGTTTTTAGCGTTATGGGGGATCTTATTATCTATACTCATCTCTTCATAAAAGGAATGGTATACTTGATGAGTCTGGGAGGATACCGTATCAGTCTCTATTCCTATAAACAATAATGTCCCAGGATCTAAACCCGTCCCGTATATCTGAAACCCAAATAAATTTCCATACTTATCTAGGAACTTGTCGGGGTTATTAATAAGTATATGGACTGGGTTGCATTCCATAGACTTACAATAAGGGCTAGTCGGCAACTTAGTCACTATCATGTCTTTATCTACTGTCTGTCCCCAAGTCGCCCACCCCACACAAGACCAATATGGACAAAAGTTATAGTCTTTATTTGGGCATCTAGGACTCACATATTTATTTTTACTACTGGGACAAATATATTTATCATTAGACCCATACGTCCTCTCCCATCTAAGATCCCCACATACATTCCACGGTTTTCTACCACTTGATATCGCCTTACATGCATCAAATAGCAGAACACCCGAAGAATGTACGGATTCTAACACCGTCTTATTAATTAGGGTCCCCTGAGGATCTCCATTCCTGAGAGTCAACCAAATTGTACGAGGTTGATACTCTGGACTGAAGCACTTAGGTTCTCCTACTCCTAAATGGCACACACTATAGTCTATATTTAGGTATCTACATCTTGATACCTCTCCTTTACATTCGTATTGTGAATGCCAAATTAGGGTTTGGGAAATATGGTTACCTGTTCTCGTAGTCTTAATGCATACCTCACAGCTAGGAGTGTCGGTACCTCTACCTTCCTGAATATAAAAACACATATAAATAAACACAATCAAAAGCACATCTTTCGCCGTCATCCTCAGTCTTCGTCCGTGCGATGGAACCTCAGCTTCCAGGATGTGAGGGCTGCAGGGAATGGAGTTCTGCTCGTCTTCACAGGTGTCCCTTCGAGACTTTCCTGGCTTATACACTATGTGTTGGTAAGCGGACAGGCTTTATTATGGCCTTCTCACTCACACCTGTAACAATAAAATTTGTAATCCACAATAATTCCTCGTTACTCCGACTGAGTAGTGCGTTTCAACCGGATCTTGCAGGGATTCTCTGGATCTGCTGTAATTTGCCAAGAATCGACTGCTGCTGGTTTAACCCTGGAGTGATGTATCCACGGAGTTACTTCGGCTACTTTTATCGCTGTAGGGGTAGACAAAAGAACAACATAAGGACCTCTCCACTTGGGCCCTAACGGTACATTATTCCACTCTTTAATCCACACTTGGTCTCCTGGATGATAACTATGAACAGGGGGATAAATATTCACAGGTAATCTATCTTGTACCCATTTCTGTACCTCCTCCATAGTCTTACCCAACTCTACAACCTGCTGCCGGGTAATTCCTTCTCCCAACTGACTCAAGTCCCCCCTTAAGTTACCAAGTACGGGAGGTGGTCGCCCATACATGATTTCAAAAGGAGAGAGGCCCATCCTTCTGGTAGGGGTACTGCGGATTCGCAATAAAGCTATGGGTAAGAGAACGTTCCACTTAAGTTGGGTTTCCTGACACATTTTAGCCAACTGGTTCTTTATAGTTCTATTCATTCTCTCTACCTTACCAGAACTCTGGGGTCTATATGCAGTATGAAGCCTCCACTTTATACCAAGCATATGAGTCAGTTGTTGTAGGCACTGATGAACAAAAGCTGGACCATTGTCCGATCCTATAGAACAGGGTAGTCCATATCGGGGTATTATTTCTCGTAGCAGGAATCTTACAACTTCTCCTGCTTTCTCTGTACGAGTAGGACATGCTTCTACCCAGCCTGAATAGGTGCACACAATTACCAACAGGTAACGATGTCCACCCGATTTAGGCATTACTGTAAAGTCTATTTGTAGATCGGACATGGGGAGTCCCCCCATAAACTGGACTCCTGGTGGCTTTACTGGTCCTTGTCTTGCATTATTCTTAGCACACGTTACACATCTGCGTACAATGGCCTGAGTCAAGTTGGACAATCTTGGTATGTAGAAATGTTTCCTGAGAGATTCTTCAGTACTGTCTCTCCCAGAATGTGTCCCGTTGTGATAATTTTGGACAATTTCTACCGCTAGTGATGCTGGTATGACTATTCTTCCATCTTCTAGCTGATACCACTTGTTCTCCAAATACTTTCCCGGTTCAGTCTTTAACCACTCCTCTTCTTGAGCTGTATAAACTGGAGTCCATTGGGACAGTGGAGTTGGTATAAGAGCAGCTATATGCCCCACATACTCCTGTCTTCCTGATTCAGCAGCACGCTTAGCTGCACTATCTGCCATCCGATTTCCCTTGGTTACATCACCATCTCCTCTCAGATGCGCTCGACAATGTATGATACCGACTTCTTTCGGCTCCCACACTGCTTCCAATAGTTGTAGGATTTCAGCTGCGTACTTGATTTCTTTGCCTTCTGAATTCAGTAGTCCTCTTTCTTTATACAAAGCTCCGTGGGCATGAGTGGTTAAAAACGCATACTTAGAGTCCGTATAGATATTTACTCTTAAACCTTCAGCCAATTGTAACGCTCGTGTTAGTGCTATTAATTCTGCCTTTTGTGCTGATGTTCCTTTCGCCAGTGGCCGAGCTTCTATCACCTTGTCTATTGTTGTCACTGCATATCCTGCATAGCGGATCCCTTCTTTCACATAACTACTGCCGTCGGTGTAATATTGAACATCGGGGTTCTGGATGGGAAAATCACGAAGATCTGGTCTACTTGAAAATACTTCATCCATTACTTCCAAACAATCATGTTGACTTTCAGTAGGTTGCGGCAAAAGGGTAGCTGGATTTAAGGTGTTTACAGTCTCTAAATGCACTCTTGGGTTTTCACACAACATTGCTTGATACTTGGTCATACGGCTGTTACTAAACCAATGATTTCCTTTGTAATCCAACAACGTCTGTACTGCATGTGGGACTCGTACATAAAGTTCTTGACCCAGAGTGAGTTTATCGGCTTCAGCTACTAGCAGGGCGGCTGCAGCTACGGCTCTTAGACAAGGTGGAAGTCCGCTGGCCACTGCATCCAGTTGCTTAGACATGTAGGCAACAGGTCTTTGCCATGATCCCAAGTACTGTGTCAATACTCCCACAGCCATTCTTCTTTGCTCGTGTACATATAAGTAGAATGGTCGTGTGTGATCAGGTAGACCTAATGCTGGGGCACTCATCAAAGCCTTCTTCACATCTTCAAATGCCGTTTGCTGTTCTTGGGTCCATAAGAAGGGGTCGTGCTCTGTACCTTTGATGGCTGCGTACAGAGGTTTTGCCAGTATCGCATAGCTGGGAATCCATATCCTACAGAAGCCTGCTGCCCCCAAGAATTCTCGCACTTGTCTTCTATTCTTGGGTATTGGTATTTGGCAGACAGCTTCTTTTCTCTCTGGCCCCATAATCCTTTGACCTTCAGAGATATGGAATCCCAGATACTTGACAGTTGGCAAACACAACTGAGCCTTCTTCCTGGACACCTTGTATCCTGCCTTCCAGAGAATATGTAGTAGATCGTGCGTTGCTTGCTGACATTTTTCTTTTGTAACTGCTGCTATCAACAAGTCATCTACATATTGTAACAATACACATTCTCCTGGGATAGACTCGAAATCCAGTAGATCTTGACTTAGAGCTGAACCAAATAGGGTAGGTGAATTTTTAAACCCTTGGGGAAGTCTTGTCCAAGTCATTTGGCGTTTTGAGCCCGTTACAGCGTTCTCCCATTGGAAAGCGAAAATACATTGGCTTTCTGCGGCAATTCGGAGGCAAAAGAAGGCATCTTTGAGATCTAAGACTGTGAAGTAAGTAGCCCCGCCCGGAATTAAAGCAAGCAGGTTATATGGATTGGGTACAACTGGATGTATGCTAACAACCGCATCATTGACTGCTCTTAAGTCCTGTACAGGTCGATACTCATCTGTACCGGGCTTTTGAACAGGCAGCAATGGGGTGTTCCAGGGGGAAGTACAGAATTTTAGGATACCATACCGTATGAACTTATCCAGATAGGATTGGATGTTCTTCTTAGCCTTCTGCGGAATGTGATATTGTCTTAGGCTCACTGGATAAACCCCATGTTTCAGTTCAATTTTTATTGGTGGAATATTGCGGGCCAGTCCTGGTGGGTTGTTCTCTGCCCAAACTCCTGGTATGTTAAACAATGTCTCATCACTCCTAGGGTTTTGGCTAGTCAACACTGTATAAAGTCGCCACTCTTCTTCCTTTGGTACGGATAAAGTCATAATACCTGAAGGTCCATTAAACTTTAAGGATGTTGTTCCATTTGGTAGGAACGTAATCTGCGCTTGTAATTTTGATAGCATATCACGTCCCAGCAATTGGACTGGACATTCAGGCATATAAAGGAATTGGTGTTTTACTACGTGGCCTCCCAATGTACAGAGTCGACTTTTAAGAACCGGTTTTTCAGCACTTCTTCCAGTTGCTCCTATCACAGTAATAGTCCTTCCAGATGGAGGAGCAACTAGATTAGTCACCACTGAATGTTCAGCACCAGTGTCGATCATGAACGCACTCCTTTTCCCCCCTATTGATACATCGACCATAGGCTCCGCTCGACCAAGGGGGATGGAGCCCGGTCGGTATCAATAGTCCTCCATGACAGTGTCAGCCAATCCTACAAAGTCCCTACCTTCTCTATCGCGGGACCTTTGCGCTGCTGGAATATACCTGTCTTCCCTAACACTTCCTCTGTTCCCATTACTCCCTCTATAACCATTACTCCCTCCGGGGCCTCCTCTACCTCTCGCTCTACCTCTAAAGTTTCCGTAGCCTGCCCTGGGTTGGTCTCTCTCGTACTGCTCTCTTTGCGGACATTCGTTCCTCCAATGCCCTTCTTCCTTGCAATACGCGCATTGATCCCTACTCAAAGGCTCCCTACTCCATCTATTATTGCCTCTATCTGGGCCCCGTTTATCTACGCCTGCGATCGCTACCGCTAGCATATCAGCCTTTTTACGCATCTTGCGCTCTTCCTCTTTCTTACTTTCTGTATCCCTGTTCATATAGACCTTATTTGCTACCTCCATTAGTTGGGTGATGGACATACCTGCAAACCCTTCTAACTTTTGTAGCTTGCGCTTAATATCTCCGTATGCTTGGCTGACAAAGGCGGAGTTAACCATTCGGGAATTGTCTGCGTCTTCCGGATTAAAGGGGGTATACAAGCGGTATGCCTCCAATAATCGGTCATAAAAGACACTGGGCGCTTCATCGCTTTTCTGGATCACCTCAACTGTCTTCGACATGTTAATGGCTTTCTTTCCTCCGGCTTTCATGCCAGCAATTATAGCGTCTCTATAGGCTCTGAGTTGAACCATATCAGCACCATTTACGTTCCAATCGGGATCGGTGTTGGGATAGTGTGTCGCGGCCCATGCTGCTGGATTGGCTTGGTTCAAAGCACGGGCTCTATCCTCTAATGCTTTAATGGCTGCTTGATTTATTCTTGTCCTTTCCTCATTGTTAAATAAAGTCATTAGTAACTGCTGGCAATCAGCCCATGTCGGATTATGCGTCTGTACTATTGAGGTGAACAGATCAGTCATAGCTTGTGGTTTCTCAGTATACGAGGAATTATGGGTCTTCCAGTTTAAAAGATCGGTTGTGGTAAATGGGACATATACGAAGACTGGGTCAGCGTGTGCCATTTGACCTGCGGCATCGATATAAGCTGACCCGGGATTCAGACGAAGAGGCATCTGATAGTGCTTTAATTGTTGGGCACCAGTCAACTGTCGGGTTTGGATGGGGCTACGTAGAGAGGCGTCAGTCATGGGTTCCGGTCGGGGAGAGATAGGGTATGGGGATGTGGGAGGTCGGTTTTGGGAAAAGGTCGTAAATAAAACACTTCGAGCCGAGCTAGATGAAGCTTGACCGGAAGTCTGAAGTGGCGCCAAATCAGGATATTCGTTTCTAATGGGGGTGGATTCTGGTTCCGGAAGGGGAGATTTAGTACGAGGGGGGGTGGATCCTGTACTGGAGGAGGAAGCGGAAGTGGATGAGGGTAATGAGGGGAGGGGTGCAGGACTTCCTGCGTTTGCGTCACTTCTTCTTAACGGAAAGTAAGGGGGCGGCAAAGGGATCTCGGACTCAGGGGGCGTGTCCAAAATGGGCCTAACACCAGTCCTAGTGGACGAGCAAGTCCTAGCTACCATGAGGCGACACTGCTCCTCGTGGCATGTCTGGAGCCATTTTGGCGAGTCATTTACGGCCTGTCTCCAACAGTCAATATAAGGAAACTGGCCGTAAAGTTCAGGCCTACCCGATACAGCCACGTGTAAGCGCTGTACCAGAGTTGGATCCAAACTGCCACGTGGCGGCCATGCCGCAACCAAAGTAGGCCACTCCCTAGTACACAAAGTGACCAAACGTACAGGAGACATCTTTACCCCAAAATCACAAACTTTGAATCCCTTTTTAAAATTCTTAACCATACATCCTAAGGGATCCGGAATCGTTGACTGCGACGCACCCATACTTAACAATGGAACGTCGTCGACAACGAATACTATACACGCGTACTATTCAACAGTCACACCCGTTTCCTCTGGCAACAGCACCACGTGGTACGGTTACCAAGTGAAACGTACACAATAACAATAAACACTCAGGGAATTCCCGTACACACACAGCTGTTACACCAGTCACTATATAATCAATATTATGCCCTTTGGCGTAACTATACAGTCACCCACGCTATAATTCTCTATATACGAATTACCCGTCTATAACACACCCCAGTAACATCGTCTTTTACAAATAGCGGTTACAGTACGGTTAGCATAGGTCAAAGCACAAGTTAAGGTCACAATACAATTATTAGTGGTTATGGTGTTAAACATGCAATGGACGACAATGATTAGTACTTATTATATAATGTCAGTAAATATACAGGGTTATGGTACCGTGCACTATAATACAGCAACACACTATTAACACTCTCGCTAGACGGCTGAGCTCGCGCTATCTAACAAGATATACACTTTACTAAAACAATCGTTAACACATTTACAATTCCCAACTAAACTATTGGCCAGTACCTTGAATGGACTACCTAAAACTATATACACCCGTTTTGGTTAGCCACACTGCCCAATCACCACATATATAGCGAGCTAGAGAACCGAATTTACACAGGCGCCTCTTAGTCGCACTATCAAAAGTCTAGTGGGTTCCAAATTTACACGCCTTCCCACTTAGCCCAGATAGGATGAGAACTAGCGAACCGAATTTACACAGGCGCCGCTTAGTCTCCCGGTCCCTCCGACCTAGCGAACGTAATATACACCCTAGAACGCTAGTCTAGACAAGACACCGGTGTCCGGCTAGGGCTATTTACACCAGGACCCCGCCTGACTAACCAAATCAAACGGTCTGACTAAAGAGCGTTCGATCGAGCGGTGCGCCTTCGCTCCTTCCCTCCGACAGAGGGGGCAGATACACAGATTCAAAACCCCTTTGGGCCTACCGCACAATCGGTATACCCCTAGTGGGTCCTGCCGTCTAAAACAGCAGTTGTCTTACCTCCTCGTTCCTGAACCTGAGTTCACACTCATCGACGGGGACACCCCAGCACTTCTCACGTAGAGGCCGATGATCTCCTGGACAACAGACCAGTGGCGCCGAGACGAAGGGAGGTCCACGCAGAAGTTCAGGGGTGCAGCCGTAGAGAACGTGGGCAAAGATAGACCGTCTCACGCCTCTGCCTCTCAGCTACCGTTGAACGATGAGCTTCCCGGCCAATGCACCAAATGATACCGGAGAAACTGACGGAAGCCAAGCACAGAGAGATGGACACAGGTTTCTTCAGGAAGGAAGAGATTCTTTATTGGATCACCGATCGGGACTCAGAGGGACTAGCGTCACCAAAATACAGCAAAGTCTGAGTACTGAATACATAGAGTACATTCCTTATATAGCACTGTAGCTCCTCCCACAATTAACTACACCCACACATACCCTTAACCTATTTAATAAATAGAGTCTAAACTCATCCATCCGGTCTAACCACGTGGCTCATCTGATACAAAGGAGAGGGACGCGTAATTCCAGTTCTTACATTCCTGCACCTGGTCAGTACAGTGATAACAGTATCTTAGCTACGTGTAATTAACTAACTGATACTACAAACACATATACATACATATGCCTTGTGGCAATCTTAGCCTGCTAAACTTGTATTTTACTGGAATTACATCACAATGGCTGCCTAAAATGCATCCAAACATTGTGTCTCCTCCCTCCGCATGCAGACACTGAACTTTCCTCATAGAGATTCATTGATTCAATTCATCTCTATGAGGAGATGCTGATTGGCCAGGACTGTGTTTGAATTGTGCTGGCTCTGCCCCTGATCTGCCTCTTTGCCAGTCTCAGCCAGTCCTATGGGGAAGCACTGTGATTGGATCAGGCCACCACTTCTGATAATGTCAGCAGACAGCGTGTTTTTCTGAGGCAAACAGCAGGCAGATCTACAGCTTCAGGCTTGAATACAGTAAGATTTTGCTATATTTATGGAGGCATGAGGGGCTAAATGGTGGTTTTATCACTATAGGGTCAGGAATACATGTTTGTGTTCCTGACCCTACAGTGATCCTTTAAGAATGTTTAATGGAACTTTAAGTTTTCTTTTTGCCGTATTTTTTTGTAATATCACATCACCTGTCACTACCTGCGGTATAGATGTAGCTTACTATACTATACAATGAAGATCCAGGTAACCTGATAAAAATATTCAGATGCCTTGGTTTCAATGTGAAATGGTAATTAAAGGGATACTCCAACCATTAAAACACTGGTTTTGGTTGAAGTAAACCTTTCTTTGGTGGCTACCTTTTCCCTATCACTGAGACCAAGTTCTCCCTCAGTTGCAGGTGGTATGGGAGGAGTCTCCCTGGTTCTTACAAGATAATACTCTTGACATTCTCATCAGACCTGGTAACCAGTTATTGTCTTTAAGGGCTTTCAGATGAGAAATTATGGTATCGCTGGATAAGTAAGCCATGATAACTGCAACATGTACAGTAAGATTGTCTAACGATCACTTCTATTGTATTAACATAAAGGTGAATTCACTAAATAGTGCTGGAAACAAACAGCTGTGTATCAGATTAGTTTCTAATTCAGCGTTTTACTGAAGAGACCCAAAGCAAACGAAATCAAATAGATCCAAATTTTGTACAGGAGGAGACAAGGTAAGCAGCCACAGATAAAGATAAAAAATACAATTTGGGGAAGCTTAACTACAATATATAAGAAAAAACAGGAATTATAGGCGCTCGCTATAACGTGATAGATCAGTGAGGGCTGCTGTATACGATACAAGGATTCCCAAACCTTGTGTATTGGTGAAACAGAGAATAGAATATGGCGTATACTGCACCCAAAAGTAATACGTACATACACCTCAGGGAGGAAGAGTTGGTAAATACCTCAAATGCTTGGAACGCAACGCATGCCCTTTTTGACGATGCTTGCGTTCCAAGCAGAAGACACATGACCGCCGAGATTCGGGCCATGCTGCGTCACTTCCGGTTATGACGCGTGCGGCCCACGGTGGAACGCACATTGCGGCCGGAAGTTGCAGACCGTTATCTCTGCCGCATCACTTCCGGTATGCGGTACGGAACTGGAAGAGCCAGGTAGCGTTCTGCAATCAAATTTCTCATATTTATACAGGACACTGAGGAAACCACCCCACACTTTTGATAAAGCCTCTGGAGAGGCGAAACGCGTTAAGTGGGACATTTTTTTGGACATTTGTACCTACATATATTTATATGCTATATTTATAATAAATAGTCAATTTTATTCTACTTATACATATATCTTGTATTATTTTACCCTACACTCCACATCCTGTTGGCTACCTGGTGCCACCATATCCTTAGGTGGGGATAGTACCACCCATGCTGTGATTACTAGAACAGGTTTTGCTCTACAATTGTAAGTACAATACTTTCTTTAATCATCCTGGTTTATAGTACTTACTACACTATCAGAGTATTTTTCTCTTTCACTTTTATATTTGCATTTGCATCTGGAGGATCAATACCATCTTTACCATCCTGTATCCTTAGACGGGGATTGTACCGTCCACGCGGAATAAAGCAGAGCTCTTATATAGCTCTACCCTATGTGAGTGGTTTTCCTACAGTTATTTAGCAAAGATTTTGCACTTTTTAATACTGTATTGCACTATTATTGTTTTTTCTGTTTTTTTACTTTGAGGTATTTACCAACTCTCCCTCCCTGAGGTGTATGTACGTATTACTTTGGGCGCAGTATACGCCATATTCTATTCTCTGTAACTACAATATATATCTATGTACAGACACAGCAACAAGGGGAATTATAGCAGGAAATTTTAGAAAATAACAGTATTAGGCACGTTAAATGTTATTTTCCATACTGCTGGTTTCTGACCTTTGGTATTGTCTTGTGACTGTTGCATGACCTTTGATTAGACATGACTGTGCTTCATCTGACATTTGGAACAACTACTGGCTATGGCACTTTCCCCTACCTTGACCCTTATCTGTGTTTGCCCCAACTTTTTCCTGACATCTATCCCCAGGTCGTGGTGTATTTCGTCTTAAGCGAAGCCTCTGTGATTTCAAAGAACACAACCACAGGGTGTGAAAACTTGACACAAATACATCCATGTCTCAATGCTAAACCTTTTGACATTGAAGTTTTTACCAAATACCTAACGGTCATCTGACAACTCGAGCTAGGTTCTTGTAAACTGATTGTCATTCAGCCATTACGTAATTATTTTATATCCATATCTCCATAAAAGGGAACCACCTGTCACCTCATTTCTAATTACAACTCCGCCGTGCCGTCCTTGACATGCCTCTTATTATTTTCCGTGCACTGCTCAGGGAAGAAAAATATAGATTTCTCTCCACATTGACACCTAACCCGTGAAAAACACTACTTTTCCAGTGCAGACACGTCCCATTGGTAATTACGGCAGATGAGTCTGTACATGTCTTTCCGTTTGTTTGCTAAAAACTGATAAGAGTGATTTTGCTATAAACAGATTTACGTGGATAACAACAGAGAAAGACAATGGGTGGAAATATTTATATTGAAGAGCAAACTTATGCATAGATTAATTTGCTCCTTGTTCTCCATGGGTGGCTATCGAACATCAGCTGTTGAACCATCAGAAGATGTTTTCTATGACGTTTCCAGTTGAAAAGCGAAGAGAATAGCTTTTTCAAGCCAGTGAAGGTGGGATATGTGACCAGAGGGACCCAAGCAGTGGTGTATCCTGGTTTTGTGCTGCCCTAGGCAGGAAAAAACTCAGGCGCCACCCCCACCCAACCCTTCCCCTCCCCGCCCGCGCCACCCCTACCCAACCCTTCCCCCTGTCCCGCCTTCTAAATGCATTCACAGACAGATACGCATACACTAGCTAACAGAAACACACACACACTAACAGACACACACTAACAGACACACACTCACTAGCAGATACACACACACAGTCTAACAGACACACACACACACTAACAGACACACACACTAACAGACACACACACACTCACTCACTCACATATTTAACACATTTTTTTTTTAATTTAACCCCCCCCAGCCTCCTTACCTTTGGGAATGCTGGGGGGGTTTACATTCACCCATGCATGACATTCAATGTTAAAACTCTCTGAGTAAAGGCCTTGTTTTCTACACAATGGAAACTCCAAGGTTTCTGTGATAGTCAAACAAGACTCTTTCTCATCAATTTCTCAGTTGTTAAAGACACACACAACAAACATTCCATATTTACAAACATAGTGGAATAAACAAAAGATAAACATTACAAGGCCATTTCACAAATCCCTGACATCGGATTTTCCCCATGGATTTATCTCTTGAAATAGCATTGAAACTAGCGTGTGTGTATATTGTATGTACCGTGTGCGTGTTTAGTGGATGAATACAAATATATTCAGGGCCAATACAATCCATTGTGTGGAAATCTATTCACAAACTGGACTTTACATAGGTCATGCGTTTAGACTGGAAGAAAGAAGATTTTGTCTAAGGCAAAGAAAAGGTTTTTTTACTGTAAGAACAATAAGGATGTGGAATTCTCTGCCTGAAAAAGTGGTTTTATCAGAGTCCATACAGATGTTCTAACAGCTACTAGATGCATACTTGCAAAAACAGAATATTCAAGGATATAATTTTTCAATGTAGGGTAATAGCTGCTTGGTTCAAGGATAAATCCCCCATTCTGGGGTCAAGAAGGATTTTTTTTCCTAGTTTGTTGCAAAATTGGAAGTGCTTCAAACTGTTTTTTTTGCCTTCTTTTGGGTCAACAGCAAAAAACAAATGTGAGAAAGGCTGAACTTAATGGACGTATGTCTCTTTTCAGCCTATGTAACTATGTAAGTGTGTAGTGTATGTAGAGTGTGTGAGTGTGTGTGAGAGTGTGTGTGTGTGTGTGTGTGTGTTAATATGTGGGTTAGGATAGCCTAGGGGTTACATTTTGTGGGCAAAATACTTTTTTTTATTTTATTTAAAAATAATTAATTGAGATGGGAGAGATCTGTGCTCGGTGTGTAACTAGCCCCTGGCATAAAAGTGATTGTATTTCTGAATGTGCAGTATTTCTAACAGAAATGTTGCAAATGCAGACTCCTACCACCATGACCACTTTAAATCACTGAAGTGGTCATAGTGGTTGGAGTAACTCTTTAAGAGGAATGGAATTAGACTCGGGATGCAAGGCATAGTTACTGAATACAAACAATCTTCTTGTCCCTTAATTTAATTTTTTTAGCAGCTTTGTGGTTTTACAAATAAATTGAAGACCATATATAACCAGAATAAATCACTATTTTGTGACATCTGAGGATTGACAAACATTCTCTGTGGTCCCAAATATTTCCATTCAGGCGACGGGTCTGAATACAATGTAAAATGGAGTTCAGTAGATGATCTCTTATTCCTTTGAGTCTGTAATTACTGGGGTTCACCGCAGATCACTGTATGAAATACTCAAAACAGATGGGCACCTGCGGTGAAAATTTCAAGAGATGTGGTTCATCGGTACCTGGGATTTGCGCATCCATTTCATAGATAATAAAACAGATTTATGAGATCAATATATCATTCTTACATGATAGTATAGCACATAGATTTTCCATACTCTACTTTTCTTTTCCTCTAATAAAAAAAAAAAATCTGATATGTTTACCCAATAAAATTTTACAAGGATGAATTAGATTCATATTGTTTTTACGGTATAGAGCATCAGAGTCTACAATAGTTTTTTCATGGACAGGATCTCATCAGAAAACCTCATCAGTCAGTGTAATTATTTACTATAGAGCTCTCTGTTTACGAGCACCGTCTGGGAAGGGGAGGTTAAATATATTTCTGAAAATATTTTGGCGACCAAACTTCAAACATTTGCACATTTTATTTGAAACATTCACGCGCCCCTATTTTCTTATAAGACCCAACATTTTGCCCGTTCCCTAGTTTTTCCCTCCTTACCTCTTGTGCTTATAAAACATACCGTTAAAGGGACTATGTACTTGGTGTCCAGTAGATGTGCTCCCCTCCTCCACTACATTTCAGTAACAGCCAGAATTCATACTTAGTTAGCTCTAGAGTTAGGTCTCCAGAGCTATGCCCTGCACCTTAGGTCTAGCTTATTGCTGAATGTCAGCTAATGTCACAGGGTTATTAACCTAACTTACAGTGTATGGGAAACCCACAAGTAGAGATTCTAATATAGTCGTATTACCAGGCCTTGGAGTAGTCGGATTTAATGTTATATAAAGATAGAGACACAGTCAGAAATAGCCAAGTGTAACGAGTATATACCCCTACACGCAGGATCCAGCCTAACAGAAGACAGTACAGAGGAGAGATACGTCTACCGGACCTTAGAGTGGCCGGACTCGACGTAATAGGATAAAACAGAGTCAGGAACGATCCGAGGTCAAGGGCACAAAGAGACAGCGTAAACGAAAACTAGCCGGGGACTGGTACACAGGAATCAGCAAGCCGGCAAACAGTACAGAATAGGATAAAGCGAAAACGAAGTCAGAATACAAAGCCAAGGTCAAATACGGAGAAACACAACTGAACACAACAAGCACTAAAGGGAACTGTAGCAGAAACCACGATAGGGCAACGAACTAAGGGAAAAGGGTAAGTATAAGTAGCCTTAAAACTAATGTGATTGGCTCCTGTCACTTCCACTCCCCCAACAGGTAAGTGTATGGGGTGATTGGCATGACAGGAGCCAATGGGAGCCTTTTTGCAATTTAGGCTCCCACTGTCTCTTTAAGAGCGCGCCCGAGATTCGCGGCGCGCTCTTAGCTGCAGGCGGGACACGTGACCGCTTCTCGCGGTCACTGCCCGCCTTCCTGTCTGAACAGTCGGACGAGCCGCGCGCGGCTCGTGCAGCCGCAGGACCGCGCGCGGCTTGAAGAGAGGACCGCGTCCGGCCCCCGGATAAGGTAAGTACCGCTACAGTACCCCCCCCTGAGGACACGCCCTCCGGGCGGGCAGGACCAGGCCTGGCAGGAAAACGCGAATGGAAAGAACGTACAAGGCGGGGAGCATGAACAGCATCCGCAGAAATCCAACTGCGCTCCTCAGGCCCATAACCCTTCCAATGTACCAAGTACTGAAGCCGACCCCTAAGAAAACGAGAGTCAATAACAGCAGATACTTCGAACTCCTCATGACCCTCCACAGAGACAGGAGGGGGAGGGGGAGTATGCCGGGTATAGCGGTTGCGTACGTAAGGCTTCAACAAAGAGGTGTGAAATACATTGGGTATACGCAGATTCTTAGGCAGACCCAAGGCATAAGAAACGGGATTAACCTTATGTATAATGCGATAAGGACCAATGAAGCGGGGAGCCAATTTCATAGAAGGCACCCGGAGGCGAATATTCCGTGTGGAAAGCAAAACCCTGTCCCCCACAACATAGGAAGGAGCCGCTCTGCGATGCTTGTCAGCCTGAGCCTTCTGGCGGGCAGCAGAGTCCACCAAAGAACGCTGAACCTGCTCCCAAGTATTACGCAAACCAGCCAAATGCTCATCCAGAACTGGCATGCCCTGAGAGGAGAATGCAGCCGGAAGAACAACGGGATGCTGGCCATAGACAACGTAAAAAGGGCTTTTGCCGGAAGAATCATGAGTGGCATTATTCCGAGCAAATTCAGCCCAAGGAAGCAGGTCAGACCAATTGTCCTGATGGTGAGACACAAAACAACGGAGGTACTGCTCAAGAGACTGGTTGGCACGTTCAGCAGCTCCATTAGACTGGGGATGGTAAGCGGAAGAAAATGAGAGGGAAATACCCATCTCCGAACAAAAGGCTTTCCAGAACCTGGAAATAAATTGGCTACCCCTATCGGATACAATAGATAAGGGAATACCATGTAATCGAAACACTTCTCTAGCGAAGATAAGAGCCAATTCCTTGGAAGTGGGCAACTTGCGAAGAGACACAAAGTGAGCCATTTTGGAAAACCGATCTACTATCATTAGGATGACTGTGTTACCATTCGAAGGGGGTAATTCAACAATAAAATCCATTGATAGATTAGACCAAGGTCTCTCGGGAACGGGCAATGGATGCAACAGCCCACAAGGAACTCTACGAGAGGTTTTCATACATGCACAAGTAGTACAAGCACTTATATAGTCAGTAACATCCTTACGTAAGGTATCCCACCAGAAATACCGAGAAACGGCTGACACTGTTTTGGAAATACCAGGATGTCCAGCAGTCTTAGTATCGTGATAAAGTGACAGAATATCCCGTCTCTCGGGAATGTCAACGAACAATTTATCATTAGGCCTCTCGCTGGGTGCCATGCCTTGTTTCGCTTGTATGGCCTGCAAGAGGGACGAGGAAATAGACAATATAGTAGTTGCTATTATCCTGTCTGGGGGAATGACAGGAGTGACATCAATCTCCTGTTTGTCAATAGTCTCGAATTGTCTGGACAGAGCGTCCGCTTTGGTGTTCCGGTCACCTGGCCTATAGGTGATTATATAATTAAAATGAGACAAGAACAGTGACCACCTAGCCTGCCTTGAAGACAATCTTTTAGCTTCGCTAAGGTAGGATAGGTTCTTATGATCTGTAAATATGAGAATAGGATCCTTAGTTCCTTCTAGCAAATGTCTCCATTCTTTGAGTGCTAAAATGATAGCAAGGAGTTCGCGATTACCCACATCATAATTCCTCTCTGCCTTGGACATTTGTTTAGAAAAGAAGCCACAAGGATGCAATGGCTTGTCAGGAGACTCTCTTTGGGATAAGACAGCACCTACCCCTATATCGGAAGCATCAACCTCAAGTATATATGGCAATGAGGGGACAGGATGCTGTAAAATAGGGGCAGAGGCGAACGTAGTTTTAAGAAAGTCAAAAGCCTGAAGTGCCTCAGTAGACCAGACACGTGTATTGCCATCCTTTTTAGTCATACGAGTAATAGGCGCTACTATAGACGAAAAACCTTTGATAAAACGTCTATAATAATTAGAGAAACCCAGAAAACGCTGGATGGCTTTCAGACCTTGCGGCAGAGGCCATTCTATGACTGCAGCGAGCTTCTGGGGATCCATCCGAAAACCCTCGGCGGAAATCAAATACCCTAAAAACTGGACCTCGGACTGGTCGAATAGACATTTTTCTAATTTGCAATAAAGACCATTAGCAAGAAGGGTCTTCAGAACTGTTGTAACATGTCTGTGATGAGCGTGAATGTCAGTAGAATATATTAAAATGTCATCCAAGTACACAATAACAAATGAGTGAATAAAGTCCCTTAAGACATCATTAATAAATTCTTGGAACACTGCTGGGGCATTGCAACGCCCAAATGGCATGACGGTATACTCATAATGACCTGACCGAGTGTTAAAGGCTGTCTTCCATTCGTGGTCCTTTTTAATACGTATCAAATTGTATGCTCCTCTAAGATCTAATTTGGTGAATACCGTAGCATGTTTGAGCCTGTCAAACAATTCTGTTATTAGAGGTATAGGGTAAGCATTTTTGATGGTGATCTTGTTAAGACCTCTATAATCAATGCAAGGTCTTAAATCACCTTCTTTCTTTGATACAAAGAAGAACCCCGCTCCAGCCGGAGAAGAGGATCTTCTAATAAATCCCTTGTCTAATGACTCTTTAATGTACTCCTCCATGACACGGTTTTCTTGAACCGATAGGGGGTACACCCTGCCCTTAGGAGGTATAGTACCAGGCAACAAATCAATAGCACAATCGTAGGGTCTGTGAGGCGGTAATTTGTCAGCCTCTCTTTTATCAAAGACAGTCTTTAAAGTTAAATACTGAGAGGGTATTGTCGTAGATAAAGGAGGAACAGTAGGAACGTTAATAGAATTCACAGGCGTGACTTCAATAGTACATGACTCATGGCAGGCTTCACTCCAAGATTTTATCTGCCCTGTCTCCCAGTCAAAAATGGGATTGTGGGCACGTAACCATGGATACCCTAACACCAACTGTGAAGAGGGAGAGGTGATGACCTGGAACCGAATGGTTTCATAGTGTAGAACCCCTGTGTACATGTGTAGCGGTGCAGTCTCGTGAGTAACAACAGGAGATATCAATGGTCTACCATCTATGGCCTCAACGGCCAAGGGTGTCTCCTTCTCTCTGATGGGAATATTGTTTCTCTTTACAAAACCAGAGTCTATAAAGTTCTCGGCTGCCCCAGAATCAACCAGGGCGTCTATGTTTTCAACTATACAACTCTCTCCCATATGTAAAGAAACAGGGAGAAGCAGTCGGTTAGGAGGCAATGTAGGAGACTTAGAAATCACACCCAAGGCCAGTCCCCTATAAGGTCTTAGGTGCGAGAGTTTTCCGGGAGCAGAGGACACTCCTTTACCATATGGTCTCTCTTACCACAATATAGGCAGAGTCCCTCCCTTCTCCTATGTAATTTCTCAGTATCTGAGAGTTTGGCAACCCCTAATTGCATAGGTTCCTCTTCAGATACTTTAACACTCTCCGGTATATTAACTCTGGGTTGAATAGGTGTAACAAAACGTCTATTCCTGTTCTTAGTATAGAGCCTGTCACGAATCCTATTATCTATATCGATGAGGTAGTCAATAAGGTCCTCTAAGGCAATAGGAAGCTCCTTAGCTGCTACCTCATCCAATATAGAGTCTGATAAACCTTCCATGAAGGCCGTAGTTAACCCATTATTGGTCCAATCGACCTGTGAGGCAAGGGTACGAAACTGTATAGCGTAATCAGCCACAGACCTAGAACCCTGTTTAACCCTCATTAATGCTCTAGCGGCATTCTTAGACCTTTTCATAGTATCAAAAGTTCTGCGAAAAGCTGTTAGGAAACTGTGAAAGTTATGCACCATAGGTCCATTAGCCTCCCAAATAGGGTTTGCCCATTCAAGTGCTTTGTCGGTAAGTTGGTGCATAAAGAACCCAACTTTAGACCTCTCTGTGGGAAATGAACGTGGATACATTTCAAAATGAAACTCTATTTGGTTAATGAACCCTCTGCATGTCTTAGAATCCCCTCCATACCTAGGAGGAGGCGTTAAATGTGCTGTAGCGTTAGGCATAGTCGATGCTTCAGGAAGCAGGGGTGCAGGAGGGTTAGGTGCGGTTGCTGGAATGGTTCTAGCTAAGAGCGTCTGGAGAGCCTGAGCTATTTGATCCATACGGTGATCCTGCTCTACAAATCTAGCCTCATGGGTCGCCATCTGTTGAGCTAAATCTGCGGGGTCCATGGCCCTATCGTAATGTAACGAGTATATACCCCTACACGCAGGATCCAGCCTAACAGAAGACAGTACAGAGGAGAGATACGTCTACCGGACCTTAGAGTGGCCGGACTCGACGTAATAGGATAAAACAGAGTCAGGAACGATCCGAGGTCAAGGGCACAAAGAGACAGCGTAAACGAAAACTAGCCGGGGACTGGTACACAGGAATCAGCAAGCCGGCAAACAGTACAGAATAGGATAAAGCGAAAACGAAGTCAGAATACAAAGCCAAGGTCAAATACGGAGAAACACAACTGAACACAACAAGCACTAAAGGGAACTGTAGCAGAAACCACGATAGGGCAACGAACTAAGGGAAAAGGGTAAGTATAAGTAGCCTTAAAACTAATGTGATTGGCTCCTGTCACTTCCACTCCCCCAACAGGTAAGTGTATGGGGTGATTGGCATGACAGGAGCCAATGGGAGCCTTTTTGCAATTTAGGCTCCCACTGTCTCTTTAAGAGCGCGCCCGAGATTCGCGGCGCGCTCTTAGCTGCAGGCGGGACACGTGACCGCTTCTCGCGGTCACTGCCCGCCTTCCTGTCTGAACAGTCGGACGAGCCGCGCGCGGCTCGTGCAGCCGCAGGACCGCGCGCGACTTGAAGAGAGGACCGCGTCCGGCCCCCGGATAAGGTAAGTACCGCTACACCAAGGTCAGGATTCCAAAAATACTCAAAGTCAGTATACAAGCCAAGGTTACTAGCAGAAATTCAAGAGAGATTTACTATAGGTGGAGCGGTTCGGTGGCCGAGCGGTTCATTCGGCCCGCACGACTTGAGAAGGGGAGGGGCAGCTACTTGCTCTAGCCAATAAGCTTAGCCCTGCACTGCTAGGCTTAACTCAGACAGAGAACCTCCAGCTACAACGGAGACTGTAGTAGAGGCAGGTAGCAGCACCTGGAGGGCCCCAGGTAAGACAGGTTAAACTGTTCTAAAACTATTTGTTTTATGTAAAGGGGTACTGGGACACTAGAGTGCTCCTTTAAGTACCCCAAAATCCCTGTAAAGTAACTTAGTAAAATTCTGCCTTCAGTCTTAAATCCCTCTAAAGCGTCTTGTTAATGTTCTACTCTAAATGTCTCAAACAAAAGATTTTCTCACTTTGCCAATTTGAAATATTATGATATAGTTACATTTAGCAGTTTGTCCTTCGTAGCGGATGTCAGATAGCAGAATGAGGAACAAGTGTTTATGGTTTTAGACAAATCAGCTACGGTTTCCCGTGAACACCCCAAGCTACCGATCTTTTCCTGACTTTAGCATGACACTTCCATTTGAAAGAAAAAAAAAAACAGGGATGATCATTTTTGTAGTTGCTGCTACAAGCAGAGCCTGCAGCATCGAGTCGCACATTTGGAAAAGCTTCGGCATACATTTCTAAAATCCAATTACTGTCGCTTACCTAGCGCTGATGAGTTTTTGCCAGAGATATGTGCAGTTGTGTACAAGGACACTTGACAGTGCTCTTTTACAGCATGCGTAGATAATAGGATTTTCCATCTTATTATGACAATGAACACATATCTGTCATTTCATTTTGTTTTGTTACATTTTTCTTTTTTTACATTTGCCATGCCATAGCTATAGCTAGTAGGAATTGACAAAAATGTTCTCCACCGAACAAGACAAAGTGGAAAGCATATCTCGCTTAAACAAGCAGTGCTTGTGAAAAGTCATGTTTGTTTTTCCCATTTAAGATGCAGTGTGCTGATATGCACCTGTGCCTTATAAAGTGGAATTGTATGCTCAAATGCATGTGAATCAGGTGCAGACATGTATATGAACTGGTACATGCTCTACACAAAATATAGTTACATAAACATAAGTGTTTGGGCAAAAAAAATGCATTTACCTTTATCATTCTATTTTTTTTTTTTGCACAAATTTGTGCAGTACAGGGTTGGCCATAAACCCGTAGACATTGTATTTCAGCTGCTGTAAGGTAACCATTAGCAAAGCGTCCAGTAACATAGTAACAGAGTTGTAATGCACTCATTGTGTACACAGGATTTGTGGCACTAGCCTATTGGTGTAAGAGAGGAGTAGGCAACGTTCAGCACGCCAGAGGGTTTGGAATACAACTCCCATGATGCTTTCCCAACATTATACCTGTAAGAGCATTATAGGAGATGTCGTCCACAACAGCTGGAGTACTGTAGGTTGCCTACCCCTGATGTATGATGTATACTAGCAGTCTTGTTAGGCACCCTTTCTATAGGTTGCTTTCTATAGAACAATCCCTCATCTAATGCTTACACAGTACTACATACAACATAATTGTGGGTGTATTTGTGCACTATACACACACACAAATATATAAAATATACAGTGAACCTCGGAACTAGAATGGTCCCTTATCTGAGCAATTCGGTAGTCGAACAAAAAATTTAGAAAAAATGTGTCGGTACACGAACGATCCTTGGTACCCAAACAAATCATGCCACAAACATGTTTAATTATAATGCTATGTCTTACTTTAGACACATTTAAAATGCCAGAAGAACAGTTACCTATCCCCATCCAACCAATAATATCTCTTCTCCTTTCCACTTACGTCATCAACTCTCATCATTACAAGTAAAGTGAAATTACATTTTCTTTTCATTTACTGTACATTGTGTTTATTATTTTTCTTCTATATACGATTTTATGCATATAGGGCATTATTAAATTATAAAATTTGTGTTAAAATGCAGCAATTTGGGGGGGGGGGTCTTCAACGGATTAATCAAATTTACATTAATTCTTATGGGAAATGTTGATTCGGTTCTCGAACAAATCGGAACTCAAACAGCCTTCTGGAACAGATTAACTAAAAATCTGGTGAAATAAATTAATTCTCACTGCACAGAATTTCTTGTTAGAAGTTGGGCATTATAACTTCTTGGATCACATCTTATTTCCAGGCTATAGCTTTGAGTTGCTGATCCTAGACCTGTCTCATTTTAACTGCTCTTATTTACGCATTCTCTTGCTAAATCAGTTTTTTCTTAAGTTTTCTTAAGCCGTGCCAGTAAAACACTAGCCTTCTGAGCAGGGGAAATGTCACAGCATCTGACTGCCTCTGGCGCAGATTTCTCCAACTTTAATCACACCAGTCTCTTTATGGACGTTTTCGGAAGCATTCTCTGGGTCTGCAGGTTTTTGAGTTTGCAAATCTTCCTGATCAGGTATGGCTTTTGTTAAAAAAAAACTAAACAAATACAAATTATATATATTATTTCATGTGCCGTAGGCTGGCTGAGGATTATGGGAAATGCTGTTTAGAAATATCCACAGTGCTCAGACTTACCTCTCCATATATGCTGTTGCCTCCACTTCTGGGTGATTACTTCACGCGATATACCTGTACTTATTCCAATAAATAGAACCACATAATATAAACAGGATCTACAATGAACATCGCTATACATGGCACATTTGCAAGTATTCACTAGTTTGTCCAATTCAAGTATTTTGGTCTAAAAGCCTAGGCGTGCACACTGGGTTTGCCGGGTGTGCCTGCCCTAATCAGGGGCGGCTCTCTAATTAGGCGGTTTAAGAGGCCGTCTAAGGCCTTGCGCTGTTTGGGGCCTCGGTGACCGAGGGGCCGACACCAAGAGGGGACCCGGTGGCTCACTCTGTATGCTGCTGGGTGCGAGTCCTCTCCTCCAGTCTGCCAGGAGGAGAGCGCCCATCGCAGACACCGGTCTGCAGCTGCGCACTGTACAGAGCTGCATACCATGTGTCTCGCAAGATCTGGCCAATCAGAGTGTTGCCACAGGTTACCAAGGCAACACTCTGACCAGGTCTCGCGAGATAAGTGGTCTGCAGCTCTGCACAATGCAGACACTGGACCACCAGGGAAATAAGGTATTTAATCTCACCCTCTCCCTCCCAGTATCCCCCCTCACTATCACCCCCCTCCAGTATACCACCTCCTACACCACCATTACCCCTCTCCCAGTATACCCTCTCACTATCACCCCACTTCAGTATACACCCTTCCACACCATGATTACCCCCTCCCTCCCAGTATACCCCTCACTATCACCCCCTCACAGTATCCCCCCTCACTATCCCCCCTCCCAGTATAATCCATCCCACACCACCATTAACCCCTCCCTCCCAGTATACCCCTCACTATCACCCCCTCACAGTATCCCCCCTCACTATCCCCCGTCCCAGTATAACCCCTCCCACACCAACATTAACCCCTCCCTACCAGTATTCCCCCTCACTATCATCCCACTCCCAGTATACTCCCTCCCACACCACCATTCCCCCCTCCCTCCCAGTATTCCCCCTCACTATCACCCCCCTCCAGTATACCACCTCCTACACCACCATTACCCCTCTCCCAGTATACCCTCTCACTATCACCCCACTTCAGTATACACCCTTCCACACCATGATTACCCCCTCCCTCCCAGTATACCCCTCACTATCACCCCCTCACAGTATCCCCCCTCACTATCCCCCCTCCCAGTATAATCCATCCCACACCACCATTAACCCCTCCCTCCCAGTATACCCCTCACTATCACCCCCTCACAGTATCCCCCCTCACTATCCCCCGTCCCAGTATAACCCCTCCCACACCAACATTAACCCCTCCCTACCAGTATTCCCCCTCACTATCATCCCACTCCCAGTATACTCCCTCCCACACCACCATTCCCCCCTCCCTCCCAGTATCCCCCTCACTATCACCCCCCTCCCAGTATCAGGGCTGGCGCGTCCATAAGGCGGCACAGGCGGCCGCCTTAGGGCGCACCGGCCCGGGGGCGCAAATGTCCGGGTGACCGGCAGGAGGGAAGCGCACAGCTCCCCTCTCCTGCCGGTCACTTCTTGCAGCGTGGCCGAGCGCCAAGCTGCAGTGCCGCGGACTGTGTGGAGGGGGCGGGGATATGAACACGTCATATCCCTGCTCCCTCTGTAGCACACAGCGCGGCTGGCGCCCAGCAGGGGCGGAGCTACCCCTGGCCCCCTCACGTCAGCATGGGAGGAAGTCCTCTCAAGAAGACAGCAGAGGGCAGAGAGGAGGGGGGCTGGGCAGGATCAGCTACTCCAACTTCCAACTACCTCAGGCAGCACTCTGGATCCCAGGTAAGCCACCCTCCAGAACCTGTCTGTCAGTGTGTGTGTGTGTGTGTATGTCTGTCTGTGTGTATGTCTGTCAGTGTGTTTGTATGTCTGTCTGTCTGTCAGTGTGTGTGTATGTCTGTCTGTCTGTCAGTGTGTGTGTATGTCTGCCTGTCAGTGTGTGTATGTCTGTCTGTCAGTGTGTGTGTGTATATATGTCTGTCTGTCAGTGTGTGTGTGTGTGTATGTCTGTCAGTGTGTGTGTATGTCAGTGTGTGTGTATGTCTGTCAGTGTGTGTGTGTGTGTGTATATGTCTGTCTGTCAGTGTGTGTGTATGAATGTCAGTGTGTGTGTGTGTATGTCTGTCTGTATCATTGTGTATGTATGTCTCTATATGCCTCTCTGTTTCTTTATGTCTGTGTCTGTATTTCTGTGTGTGCCTGTGTCTGTATGAATGTATGTCTGTGTTTGTACGACAATGTACCTGTATGTGTAGATTGTATGACTGTGTTTGTTTGATTGTGTGCCTGTATATCTTTGTGACTGGGTGCCTGAATAATTATTTGTGCATGTATGTATTTTTGCCTGTATCTATGTCTATGTGGGAGAAAAAGAGAGATAGATAGGGGCTGGGGGGAAGAAAGAGACAGAAAGGGGCTGGCGGGAAGTAAGAAATACATAAGAGGGGTTGTAGGAGACACACTAAAGGGCACAAAGGGGTAAGACATTCAAGAGGTTGGATATGCAACACTAATGGGGGTAAGAAATTCAAAAGGGGGCTACGAGACACAGAGGTGAAGATGCATTGTTTATTTTTTATTTTTGTTGGGGGGGCGTCAAAATGCATCTTTGCCTGTGTAGTCAAAAATCCTAGCACCGGCCCTGCCCAGTATAATCCCTCCCACACCACCATTTCCTTCTTCCTCCCAGTATCCCCCCTCACTATCACCACCCTTACATTAAGTGTATGTATGTATATATATATGTATGTGTGTGTGTGTGTGTGTGTGTGTGTATATAAATATTGAAAGGCTTGCACACACGGTCTTGTTTTCTTTAAAATATTCCTTTATTTCATCTCTTTAAAATCCGTTCAACGTTTCAGCCAACGTCTGTGGCTTTCATCAGGATCAATTCAGCACGGTGCATTAAATTGGGTGATAGTAACAACCCCTGGATGTTGGGCTAAGGTAACATCCCCAGGACGTACTTGGAAACCAGAGTAATCTGAATGTACCTTTCCTGGTTAAATACTTTGTTATTATTAATATTTATATGATAATTTATGGCACTAGCTTAAGTGCACCCGGCATTTTGAAAATTAAAAGTGTGTGTGCAAGGACAAAGAGAGACATTATATATATACACAACATGAAATTCACTGGGCAGCTCCTGACAATTTACAGTTTAGTGGAAAAGTGACAATTATTGGGAATACTTCATAAATCGCAAATTTAAAGGGACAGTATAGGCACCATAACTATTACATGAAATATTGTTTTGGTGCCATTAGACTCCAAGTTTTATTTCTGGGGTCTTGCTCAAACAGTTGTCCCAGGGGAACCTGCTGCTCAGCTATTATTACTATGGATGTTCAATACTTTAATAAACTTCAGTGCATCACTTGACGGGCATAGCCAATGAATGGTGTTAAATATGAATAATATTGCTAGTGCAGAGAAGTGGTAATTCAGCATCAGTATTAGCCTCAACCATCCAGGCTGATGGACCATCATCAAATAACGCAACCTATTTAGTACCATAATCACTATAGAGTCGTGTAGTAGATATGGTGCATGTCCTGCCTCTTTAAGGCAAAAATTACTGACAGCTGATTTAGAAAATTTGCCAATAGCACTATTTGGAACTAAAACTCCTCTCTGTCTCTTGTTTGATGCAAGAAAAGGTTGACTACTGTCTTTGAACTGATACATTGATGTCGAGGTACACTCCCAGCTGTTAACCCCAATCTCTCCGACAGGAAACGCGTTTCTATATTAATATTTAACTTTGCATAAGTATGTATGCTTAACAAATTTCAGCTACCAAGTTTTGGTCTCTAGCTGCCCTTGAGCAGACAATCCTCCCAGCTGAAGATCGACAAGAAAGTACACATTTCCTTTAATGATAAACAACCAATTAACAATGAACCTTGTGGTCTGGTGGTTTTACAGTTTTTCCTTATGTACAAATCAATATCAATTCGAGAAGCGCTGAATTCACAACAGCCGTGGCAGAATAGGACTTTGCAGCCTGGCCTGGCTTAACAAACAGATATCAGATGGTAAGAATGGCCTTAATTAGGTAGGGTGCAATAAACAGCACTTTGCAGAGCGACTTGTACATGATGATGCATTGCAGAGCAACACAGGGTGTCCTAATCAGGATTAACTATAATCGCCACTTCCCGCTTTCATTCAAAGAGGTCAGCATTTCACGAGCTTGTTTTTTGGCAGCGAAATTGAAAAATAACATGACGTGACATTTTCCATAAAAATCTTGGCTTTTCTGGGTTGACCTGAATCGCATGAAAATGTCTATTTTAACCGTGGATGTTTATGATAAAATGTTATTTTGCAGGGTGGTGCGATTTACCTTTTTATGACAGAAAGAAACAAAAGAAAATATATTAGGGTGTAGTCTGTAGACAAGGAAATGTGATAAAACACATCTTTTAGGTCAACGTAGGAAGGTCGGCCAATATTAACAGCTACGCTAGAATCATTCTCCAACTTCGCAGTTGCTTCGGGCTCTGCTGTTTTGGACTGTAATTTTCAAATTTTTGAGAAATCCTGGTTTATTAAGTTAACATAATTGATAAGATACAGAAGTGGTTTAAATGTGTGTTTGCAAAGTAACATTCCCTTTGCATTATGGGATTGAGCAAGATGGGAGCACACGCTGCATCTCACATTTAGGAGGGACAGTTCCAATTCAAGTCACAAAACCCTCTGTCCCTTTTTTCAAGGACCATTATAACTATAGACAAATTAAGATACATTCTGCCTAAGGACTCACCTACCATTGCGACCTTCTATTGTCTGCCTAAGGTGCACAAAAACCTTACCCATCCACCAGGCAGACCCATCATTTCTGGGAATCAATGTCTAACAGAAAATGCCAGCAGGTTTTTTGAATATCTATTACATCCATTCGTCACCAACTTAGCTTCCTTTCTACAAGACACTAAACAGACTTTACTTACATTAGAAAACCTCACAGTTCCGCCCTACACACTTCTCGCCAGTCTAGATGTGGTATCACTATATAACAACATTCCCCACAATATAGGCATCAAAGCCACATCTTACTTTTTAGAGAAGTCTAACAAATTCTCTGCACAACATCAACAATTTCTACTGGATCTACTAACTTTTGTACTGACACATAATTACTTTGTATTTAACGGAACATATTACTTACAAATGATGGGCACTGCTATGGGGACGGCTTGTGCCCCCAGCTATGCCAACTTGTATCTAGGCTGGTGGGAGGAAACAATATTGTCTAAAATTGGATATGAGCACAGCCAATTCATACTGAATTGGCACAGATACATCGATGATGTGCTTCTCTTTTGGACAGGATCCATCCCGAAATTTCAACAACTGGTCAATATCCTAAACGACAATGACATTGGCTTACAATTTACATCGGTCATTGATGAGAAGACATTAGAATTCCTGGACCGTAAAATTATACTTGATATCGACGGTACCATATCCATTGAACTACATAGAAAGGCCACGGCTACCAACAGCCTGCTGCACTGGCAGAGTCACCATCCTTTTAAACTCAAGGCTGGCATACCCTATGGCCAATACTTAAGGGCCCGGAGACATTGTTCCAGTGAAATTGCCTTCCAGAAAGAAGCGAAAGACATTAAATCAAGATTCAAAGAACAGGGTTACCCTAATAGAATTCTAAAAAGTGCCTACCAAAAGGTTAGCAATATGGATAGATCCACCTGCCTTCGTTCCTCTAGACCGAAACCACCTAAACAGACCATAAGATGCATCGGCACTTTTGACCAATATTGGGAACCCGTGAGAGAAATTCTCACCAGCCACTGGCCAATTCTGGTACATGATAAGGAACTACGAGATAATATTACTCCCTACCCCAGCCTTACGGCACGAAGACCCAAAAACCTAAGAGATGCCCTTGTCCATAGCCATCTGGAATCTCCCACCACTATGCCATGTAGGTTATCACAGACGAAGGGCACCCACAAATGTGGTTCTTGCAAGGCGTGCAAATACATCAATTCCTCCAAATTTATCCTATGCACTAAAACCAACAAGCAATACCCGATTCGGGATTTTATCAATTGCAGCACTACCAGAATCATTTACGTTATCACGTGTAACTGCAAGATACAGTACATAGGTAAAACATACCAACAATTTCGGAGACGCATACTACAACATGTGAACTCAGTTACCAATACCAACATCATCACACCGGTAGCCAGTCATGTCCGCTCCCAACATCAAGGAGACCCCTCTAACTTACAGTTTCAAGCTATTGAACGTCTATCCACTAACGCTAGAAAGGGGGACTTTAATCTAAGACTACTAAAAAGAGAGTCTAAATGGATCCATGAATTTAAAACCCATACACCCTCAGGTCTCAATGAGGAATTCAATTTCACTCCATTTATTCATTAACACTCCCCAGTTTTTTTGTTTTTGTTTTTCATCTCTGGGACAAAAGATACCTATGTTCTATCCCCTTTCCCCTTGTGAGTTAACACACACCCACAGTCCACTGATAGCAGTTCTGCTTTCTGACAACCCTTTTTTTCTGTAACCAAGTTACTATCTCTCTGTGCGAACAACAAATTATTTTCTACTCTTTAATAATTCAATTTCACTCTTAATTATAACAAACTGTTTAGTACACTCTGAGCAAAAATTGTCAATGCTCTCCATATTCTAATGTATCTAAGCAATTTTGGTATTTAAATTCACTTGGAAATTTACCAATTTCCACTTCTCCTCCATGTATGGATAATGCTAGGCATTTAGCAATCTCTAAGTCTCTCTATTTCTAATTTTTAAAAGACATTGGTTGAATTTTACCAAAAACAGCACTCGAAGGGTTAAATCCAAAAAATAGCACTCAAAGGGTTAAATCCTTTACCCCTCCCACCTTAATCATTTGGGACTTCTCATTGAACCACTATTTTTTACTGGACCAATGAGATCCAACCTTTCCTCCTATTTAAACTGAACTTGAACAGGAGCTCAGTTCCCCTCTGAAGAGCCAGAGTGGTGAAACGTACGTCAGGGGCTCTCACCTGGCGTTATCCAGCACACAGCATCATCAGTGTCACTTTCTATCCCTGTCAAGATTTTCTAACAGGGTTAGACACACGGCAACACTGACTCATCTGCTCTATCTAGAAGCAAGTTCAGCTAAATCTCTCTCTAGCCTGTTTTGGCTTTCTGCTGGGAGGTTGGGACTTTATATCACTGCACTAGCGATCAGGAGAAATCAGGCTTTTTGCTAAGGGGTGCCCTCGAAGGCTCGAGTTGCTAGGGTCACTAGTGACAGGCAGATAGCCTCCTTTACTATACACCATATTATCTGCAGTTTCTCCCCCTTCCTTTTTTATTATCAGTTTTGTATTTGAGCTTTTCAGGAGCTCAGTCATCCTTTCACGCTTTACCAGTATTAGCGATTTAAATACTGCAAATTTACCGGTCTCTCCCAGAACCTTGGTTTAGCAGTCTGAGAATCTGCCAAAAGTTGTTTGGTCAATTTGGCTAATATACCGACTCAGCTACCTAAAAGTCTGTATATATGTGCATTATAAACGGCAAGCTTATTTCATTACAAACCGCTTGCACCACGCTCTACAAAATATCTGACATAAGTGTTTTGGTAAATCTGTCAATTATACCCATACAGCTACTTTACCGCTATAATGTCTCTAAATAGTTTTTTGAAAACGGCAAGCTCATCTATTTAATGATCATACCGCTTGAACAGACGCCCTGCTATATATCCTCAGTAGCAGGAATCTAGTGAGCAGCTTACTCCGCTGTATACACTTTGGTGGCTTTGTATCATTAACAGTATAACCCTTTCGACTTTGGAAGTCACAGTGGCTCACTGTTTTGCTCCACTGTCTCCTGGTGTTGCCATATTTTTTATATATACATTTATATTTGTGTTTTGGTGGGTCACTATACCAACCGCTACTTTTATTTTTAGTTATAATTAAAACCTAAGTTTTATTGTTGGGAACTAGCTATCTGCTTTTTCCCACTTTAGTTTCCCTCCAGATTGAGGGAAACCCACTCTATCAGGATTATTTCTACTTATTTTTCCTGTCCTTTCTCTCTGCGTTCCTTTTATTATTTTGTCTTTTTTTCAAGGAGCTCCAGATTGTTGGTGTGTCTAACTATATGACAGAGCTCCACAGCAGTAATACTCAAAGTAGTGTGTCTTACACTAGAATTGTGTAGAAACTAGTATTTACAAATAAAATAGATAGTTCTTGTTCTAAATTACATTTTAGGTGCAAAAATGATTAGAAAGTCACCTAAAAATTTTTGGAATAACCACACTCCTGGTCAACCCTCCACGCACACCTCCTAAATTTTTTTTTAAATAACTGGAAAACTAAGCTGAATAAAAAAAAAAATAAAACAAGGGAAAATAGAGAAACAAAAATGGATTAATTTAAAAAAGTGACAGTAACATTTTAAATAGTTCATGGTCCATGAGACTTCCATAACACACGAAACCTGCCTTTACAAAATCCTGCTTAAACGCCATAGTACATGTAGTTCACAAATATTCGCAGTGCCAAAGTTTAGCAATCGCTGGGCTGAAACTATACCTGAGTTACCGCTTTGCGATATAACATCCTTATTTCGAACTTTGCTGGCGTCAGAACAACAATATGCCTAAGCTTTATTTGTAATCGCACAACAGCCCGCAGAGGCACGACTTGTCAATAAGAAATAAGGGGAAATTTGGTGTTTATAATGTCTGTGATTTTGATAAAGCATGGGTTTAAAAAGTAACGTAGACTAGTAGGTTTCCTTTGAAGTTTAAAGTTGTTGGTGCTAGTTACTAAAAGTAGGGGGTGTTCCCTCCCCCGCCCCCCAAATCTCCTGTAGTAATGCAAAGTGTGTTAATAAATGGAAGTCGCACAAATACTTTATTATTTTTAAAACTTAGATTCTCTACATGAAACACGTTATAAATGATTTATCCATACCTTAAAGGAATTCACCTTGAGAAATTCACAATCTCACAATGTAGATGAAAAAGACGTTGGAGGGGGAGAAAGGTTAATGGTGTTTTAAATTGATCAGTGATGTCATTCTTTGCCGTGATTGATAAGCATCTATTATTGATGCATCAGAGTATTCAGTGACTCCAGTTTTATTAAATTTTCCATTATTTGATTTACATATTGCTCAGTATTCAAATTATATAGAAACAGGAAATCAATGCACACATTTACATAAACACTGCACATGGCATATGCATAGTCGCCTTTCCGGTATATGTGTGATAAACCCAAACCCCCCACAAATACTCGGACACCTTTATTTGGGAAAATTATTACAGCTTTATTAACAAATTAACAAAGTTAAAATATTTTAGGGTCATTGTCACATATTAACATAACATATCCCCCCCAACTGCTTTAACAATACTACGCCAGACAATGACCCACAACAAAATAAGTAAAACCACATTATAACATATAATTAACATATAACATAACCATTGCCACCGAGGGCATAACATAAGCAATGCCACCAAGGCAGTGGCATACACACAATCTGTGGGGCCCCAGTGCGAAACTGATCCGTGGGCCCCCCCTCCGCCTTATCCCCCATTCTCCCTCCCCTGACAGACACACACACACATACATACAGACACACATACATACAGACAGACACATGCATACATACATACCAACACACACAGACACATACATACAGACAGACAGACACACAGACACATACATACAGACCGACACCCACACACACCCACACATACAGAGACACATACATACAAACAGAGACTCATTCGGCCAGGGCTTGGCCAACCAGTGCCCCACGAAAGAAACTCCAAACCCAATGCTGCCAGATCCGCCCATAAGCAATTCCAGATCGGGCAATTTAGGGGCTTAAGACCTGCCACACATCCAGATCGAATGACATGATGCGGTGAAACTACTCCGCTGGTCGCTTGGAGAGGGACCTGTTGAACACCCTCCCCACGGGCTCCTCCTGCATGGGAAATTGAGACAGCCTACCAATGCTCCATGGGCTACATTAAAATGATTATTTATTGCTCTCAAATGCACTCATTCACACTGAACATTACCGTAAGTTGTATTGTTGTGGAGCTCTGTGATACACTTATTCACACTGAACATTGCTGTGAGTTTTATTGTTGTGGAGCTCCGGGGATATACTCATACACACTGTATATTACTGTGAGTTTTATTGCTGTGGAGCTCTGAGGATACACTCACATACTGTACATTACTTTGAGTTTTATTGCTATGGAGCTCTGAGGGTACACTCACACACTGCACATCACTGTGAGTTTTATTGCTATGGAGCTCTGAGGATACACTCACACACTGCACATCACTGTGACTTGTATTGCTGTGGAGCTCTGAGGATGCACTTATACACACTGCATATTACCATGAGCTTTAATGCTGTGGATCTCTGTAATGCACTTATACACATTGCATATTACTGTGATTTTTACTTCCAATTTAAATTCCTAGAATAAGACAGTAACAAATGTTAATGGAGAATTTGGTATTCAAGAGAGACTTAAGAAGTAATATAGCTTCTATTTGTATACATACATACAGACACATACATACAGACAGACAAACATCCATACAAAGACACATACATACATACATACAGACACACTCAGACTCAGACAGGCGCACACACACACATACAAAGACACATACATACAAACAGACACAGACAGGCACACACACACACATACAAAGACACATACATACAAACAGACAGGCACACATACATACAGACACACATACATACATTCAAATACACACACACAAGACACACATACATACAAAGACACATACACACATACATACAGACAGACAGGGCCGTCTTTAATATTGATTGGACCCTGGGCAAACATTTGCTTTGGCCCCCTGAACCCTGTTGTCCCCTCCCTGGCATGCAATCAAGCCTCACACCTCAACGCAAAGGTGGACGTAAAGTAGAGAGTGCTCTGGTGCATGAATTATTTTGAGCAAGAGGGGGCAAAAGGTAGATCCCCATCTGTCGTGCAACTCCAACAATGCTTTGACAGCTGGGGCTCTACCAATTTCCCATGCATTTATTTATTTATTTATTATTTTATACATTTATATAGCGCCAACAGATTCCGTAGCGCTTTACAATATTATGAGAGGGGGATTTAACTATAAATAGGACAATTACAAATAAACTTACAGGAACAATAGGTTGAAGAGGACCCTGCTCAAACGAGCTTACATTCTATAGGAGGTGGGGTGTAAAACACATTAGGACAGGAATTTACAATCAAATAAGGTGGGCTGCCCTTTAGGAGAGGGCAAGAGACAGGTATGTGAGGTAAGGGTTAGTCTTGGAGGCCATAAGCTTTCCTAAAGAGATGGGTTTTAAGGCACTTCTTAAAAGATGCAAGACTAGGGGAGAGTCTGATGGCGGTAGGCAGGCTATTCCATAGGAAGGGAGCCGCCCGTGAGAAGTCCTGCAAGCGCGAGTTGGCCGTACGAGTGCGGACAACGGACAGGAGGTGGTCACGGGCAGAACGGAGAGACCGAGAAGGGACATACCTATGGATCTGTGAGGAGATATAAGAGGGGCTAGAGTTGTTCAGTGCTTTATAGGTGTGAGTTAGTACCTTGAATTGACTCCTATAGCATACAGGAAGCCAATGTAAGGACTGGCAGAGGGGTGAGGTGTGAGAGAAACGACTAGAGAGGAAAATCAATCTAGCAGCAGCATTCATTACGGACTGTAAGGGTGCAGTACGGCTATTGGGAAGACCAATCAGGAGAGGGTTACAATAATCCATGCGGGAAATTACTAGAGCATGGACAAGCTCCTTGGTAGTATCTGGTGCAAGAAAGGGGCGGATGCGGGCTATGTTTTTAAGATGGAATCTACAGGATTTGGCAACATGCTGGATGTGAGGCTCAAAGGTGAGACCAGAGTCAAGTATGACGCCAAGACAGTGCGCTTGCAAGGATGGACTAATGTTGGTACCACAAAATTGGAGGGAGAGCGAAAGATGAGGATCAGTATTAGGAGGAGGAAAGACAAGGAGCTCAGTTTTTGAGAGATTGAGTTTCAGAAAGCGGGAGGACATCCAGTCAGAGATGGAAGAAAGGCAAGCAGTGACACGTTGCAGGACGGCAGGGGAGAGGTCCGGGGAGGAGAGATATAGCTGGGTGTCATCAGCGTACAGGTGGTAGTGAAATCCAAAAGAGGTAATAAGTTTGCCAAGAGAGGCAGTATAAAGAGAAAATAGAAGGGGACCAAGGACGGAGCCTTGGGGAACTCCAACTGAGACAGGGCAAGGGGAGGAGGTATCATTAGAAAAGGAGACACTGAATGAGCGTTGGGAGAGATAAGAGGAAAACCATGAGAGGACAGAGTCACAGAGACCAAGCGATTGAAGAGTTTGAAGAAGGAGAGCATGATCAACGGTGTCAAAGGCCGCTGAGAGGTCAAGAAGAATTAGTATGGAGTAGTGGCCTTTGGATTTAGCTGCGATTAGGTCGTTAGTAACTTTGATAAGGGCAGTCTCTGTAGAGTGGAGAGGGCGGAAGCCAGATTGAAGGGGGTCAAGGAGAGAGTTGGAATTGAGAAAATGAGACACACGGGTAGAGACAAGTCTTTCCAGAAGCTTTGAGGAAAAAGGGAGCAGGGATATGGGATGGTAGTTAGAGGGGGTGGATGGGTCGAGGGATGGTTTTTTTTGTATAGGTACTACAGTGGCATGTTTAAGGTCAGCAGGGACGATGCCAGAAGAGAGCGAGCAGTTGAAGATGTGTGTTAGAGAAGGCACAAGACAAGTGGAGAGAGATCTAATAAGGTGAGATGGGACAGGATCGAGCGGGCAAGTGGTGGGGCGAGAGGAGCAAAGAAGAGCAGCCACCTCTTGGTCAGTAGCTGTGGAGAATGTCTGAAGGGTAGGAAAGGCATGATCTATGTGTGATTGAGAAACCGAAAGGCAAGGAGGGGAGAATTCTTTCCTTAGCTGTTCAATCTTGTCAGTGAAGTAACATGCAAAGTTATCAGCAGTAAGGTTAGTTTTGGGGGTGGCCACAGCAGGGCGAAGAAGAGAATTAAAGGTGTGAAATAGACGCCTGGGGTTGCGGGAACATGAACTAATGAGAGCGGAAAAATAGGACTGTTTGGCAAGGGCAAGGGCTGCACTGTATGAACACAATATGAATCTATAATGGAGAAAGTCTGATTGGGTACGAGACTTCCTCCAGGAGCGTTCAGCACAACGGGAGCATCTTTGCAGGTAGCGCGTTGATTTAGTATGCCATGGTTGGGGGCGGGTCCTCCTCGAGGTGCTTGTTTGGAGTGGCGCTGCAGTGTTCAAGGCAGATGTAAGAGTAGAGTTATATATGGAGATGGCCTGTGAAGGACAGGAGAGGGAAGGGATGGACAGCAGTTGTGAATCAATGTCAGCTGACAACTTTTGGAGATCAAGAGAATTAAGGTCCCTCCTGAGTTGAGGGGGGTTAGGCTGAGGTTTTTGGGTGAGGGGGTACGTGAGAGCAAATGATAAGAGGTGGTGATCAGAGAGTGGATATAGAGTGTTGTAGATATTAGATACTGTACATGCATAAGTGAAGATTAGGTCAAGGGTATTGCCAGCTACATGGGTGGGAGAATTTGCCCACTGCGATAGCCCGAGGGAGGAAGTAATTGAAAGCAGTTTAAGTTTTTGCAGAGGTCAAATGTGGGTTTATAGGAATATTGAAGTCCCCGAGAATTAGGGATGGAATGTTAGAAGAGAGGAAATAGGGTAGCCAGGCAGCAAAGTGGTCAAGGAAGAGAAGAGGGGAACCAGGGGGACGGTAAATAACAGCAATGTTAGCAGAGAAGGGTTTGAAAAGGCGAATTGAGTGTATTTCAAATGATGGGAAAGAGAGAGAAGGGGGGGGTGGGAAGAGGTTTAAAAGAGCAGTGAGGGGAGAGGAGAAACCCAACACCACCACCTTTACATTCAGAGTTTCTTGGGTTGTGGGTAAGTTGGAGACCACCGAAGGACAAAGATGCAGGGGTGGCAGTGTCAGAGGGGGAGAGCCAGGTTTCTGTTATGGCTAGTAAATCTATAGAACGAGAGATGAAGAAGTCATGGACAGCAGTGGATGTAGTTATATTGCAAACAGAGCGTGCGTTCCAGAGGGCAGTATTGAAGGAGGATTTAGAGGAACATGAGATGGGTATGAGATTAGTGTGGATCCTTGGGTTAGTATGTGCTGAGTTTGTTGCGAGGGGGCCGGGGTTAGGAGAGACATCACCAGCAGCTAGGAGCAGAAGGATAGAAAGGAAGTGAAGGTGGGAGTAGGATTTGAAAGTTTTGTAAGAGGGTATGTATGTAGAGGATTTGGGAGGAGTTGGTGGAGATAGGCTGGAAAGGTATGTGTAGAGTGCATGGGATGAATAGAGAGGGGAGGGGAGTAAGGTGGAAGTAATAATTATGGTGTTGCTAGGGACAGGTGAGTGAAAGGATAGGGATATTTTAGTGATTAGAGAAGTTAGTGTTAAAGTGAAAAATAGAAGGGAGAACATTAGAAAAAATGTGTATTATATAGATATGTAGATCATATATACAAACACACAAATATCAATGAGTGATTAAACCAATGTAAGGATGCAGTGTGTTAAATAAATTCAGGTGAGGGTTGTATTTAGCACTGAGCAGTATTTGTGTGTTTGGGTGTAAGCATGTTTTTGTATGGAGTCTGTTTGTGTGAATGTCGGGTTATGTTTGTGGAGATGGCATTTGCAAGCATGCATTTATGTGTAGTGTTGGTTTATGAATGCACTGGTGTGTTTATATATAATTTTGTTCTTTAAAAAAAGAGGTGTGTTTATATGTAGTGTTGAAGTTTGAATGCAGGTGTGTATTTGCGTGTAGTGTTGGTGTTTGAATGCTAAGATGTATGCACATATACACATGCACTGCCACAAACACACACACAGATACACACACACACACACACACACACACAGAAATACTTGCAGATACACAGATATACACAATCATACAGATGCAGCTATACAGACACATTTACACACACTGACACACACACATACAGACACACAACTTGACACACATGCAAACACACAGATGCACACACTGACACGTATGCAGATACACTGACAACATACAGATACACATACACACACAATGACAACATACAGACACACAGATACATAACCTGACAAATGCAGATACAAACACTGACACACATGCAGATACACACATTGGCAACATACAGATACATGCACAGGTATACACACTGGCACACACACAGATACATACTACAACATACATATACACACACTGACACACACACACAAACTGACACACACACACAAACATATATACTGACACACACTGTAACAGACAGACATACTGACACACACAGACATACATACTGACACATACACAGACATACTGACTGACACACAGACATACATACAGACACATACTAACACACACAGACATACTGACACACACGGACATACATACTGACACATACATACATACTGACACACACAGACATACTGACACACACACACAGACAAACGGACACACAGACAAACATACTGACACACAGACAAACATACTGACACACACACAGACATACTGACACACACGGACATACATACTGACACATACATACATACTGACACACACAGACATACTGACACACACACACAGACAAACGGACACACAGACAAACATACTGACACACACACAGACATACTGACACACAGACAAACATACTGGCACACACACAGACATAATGACACACACACAGACATACTGACACACACACAGACATACTGACACACACAGCCATACTGACAAACAAACAGACATACATACTGACACACACATACATACTGACAAACACAGACATACTGACACACACAGACATACTGACAAACATACTGGCACACACACACAGACACACAATCTTCAGTTTCCTACCCTTGCAAGAGGCTTCCTTCCCTGGGGTCAAGTGTGCTGGCTGGGGTGGTCTTGTCCACTCGCACACACCATTGTGGCGTCCCATTTGTGCCAAACCTTGACATAGGCCGCCCATGTGGATGGTGCCAACGACCCCCCTTTAGTCCGCTAAGCAATAGGTCCCAAGCTGCCATTTTACGCTGGGCAATGCATTCCTTCCTCCTGCGTGCCCGGGACCTCTGCCACGTTCACCTCCCCGGCACATGACGTACCCTGCACACAACATTAAATTGCATGCAAGAGAGAACAAGGTGGCGAAGGAGCCGAATAACATGGATAGAAGGAGCAGAGAAACCATTAACAGCTTCAACCACCGACCTGTTGGCGGTACAAAGATAACCTTCCTGTCCCTCATTTGTTGTCCCCTCAATGCCAGCATCAGGAAAGAGTTTCAGAAACGCCAGTTTGAGAATGAGCGGGCTCGCCTTCCGCTAATTCGGCCAGGGCTTGGCCCACCAGTGCCCCGCGAAAGAAACTCCAAACCCAATGCTGCCGGATCCGCCCATAAGCAATTCCAGATCGGGCGAGAAAGCCACCGGCTCCCGGCAAAGGACATGCCTGTAGCGGAGTAGTAGTATTATCCACGGTATCTCCGCTGGTAGACAGGATAAGCAGATCCAAAACAGGCAAAATGCAGGTAGCGTAGTTACAATCCCTTCCTCCCAAGAACTAGACGACACATAGCTTGGAGGTCAACTGAGGTTTTTAATTACAGTCACAGTATTTATGCGGTTACAGATCTACAGGGTTTCCCAAGTCCTAATGCAGGGTTTGTCCAGTAGGGGACTACATGGGGGACTGGGTTTTACACATCTTTTACCCAGCATACATTGCTGTACCAAGGAGATGCTTATCCCAGCATGCATTGCTAAGGGGAGTATCCCTTGGTACAGAGGAATACAGTTTTTACATCAAAATCCATAACTCACATAATATTTCTGTTATACAGCTTTATAACCATTTATTACATAGCTGGGACCTGGACGCACAGTTAAGTGAACTTGCGCCCAGATCCCAGCACAATTGACCGAATGTCGTTCAGTTTCCCTTATCAGGTTCAATTCGTTTAAACGATTGCCTGAGTTAAGGGAATAAAACTACCGAAAACTGTAAACTCCCGAACGGCTTGGAAGTCCAGCGGGGCTTGTGTTGTCGAGTAGCCGAATTTAGTTCCAGGCACTCAACGACAAAACCCCGCTGGCTTTCCGCGAACAAAGATGGCTGCCGCCTCGTGGTCGATACACGAATGGCGGCCACCCGCAACTAACCGCAATTAACACGGATACAATGTTGCTAAGTACCTAGTTGGAGACACACGACCGTCTATGGGTGGTCTCCCATTCGGTACTTTCCTCAACTCACGAACAGTGCGGGAATACACTGTTCGTGTAGATGTAGATTTAACATTAGCGGTATTCGTGTGCTTGAAACACACGAATACCGCATACATAGTAAAATACAGGGCATAGCAAGACATTTACATTAGTCAATTTAAATCACACTTCACAGTTTCTGAGTGGCTGAATTTGCCACAATGCTCATAAATGCCCATAAAGTCCATTAGGGGCTTAAGACCTGACACACATCCAGATAGAATGACATGATGCGGTGACACTACCCCGCTGGTCGCCCTGGAGAGGGACCTGTTGAACACCCTCCCCACGGGCTCCTCCTGCATGGGAAATTGAGACGGCCTACCAATGATTGCTCCATGGGCTACATTCAAATGTTTTTGCTCTCAAATGCACTCATTCACACTGAACATTACAGTGAGTTTTATTTTTGTGAAACTCTGGGGATATACTCATACACACTGTATATTACTGTGAGTTTTATTGCTGTGGAGCTCTGAGGATACACTCACATACTGCACATTACTGTGAGTTTTATTGCTGTGGAGCTCTAAGGGTACACTCACACACTGCACATCACTGTGAGTTTTATTGCTATGGAGCTCTGAGGATACACTCACACACTGCACATCGCTGTGAGTTTTATTGCTGTGGAGCTCTGAGGATGCACTTATACACACTGCATATTACCATGAGTTTTATTGCTGTGGATCTCTGTAATACACTTATACACACTGCATATTACCATGAGTTTTATTGCTGTGGATCTCTGTAATACACTTATACACACTGCATATTACCATGAGTTTTATTGCTGTGGATCTCTGTAATGCACTTATACACATTGCATATTACCGTGATTTTTACTTCCAATATACCCTCTAAATTCCTAGAATAAAACAGTAAAAAATGTTAATGGAGAATTTGGTATTCAAGAGAGACTTAAGAAGTAATATAGCTTCTATTTGTGTAAATAGAGCTTTGTTCTTCGAGTTTGGGGGCTGATACGTAAGAGAGAACTATTTTTACTTCTATTACATTTTCCAAATGGGACGTACAAATCCGAGCATTCTCGATTACCAAGTACTCTCATCTTAACAATACCATTTGTGAAAAAAATACAAGTGGGACAGCACATTACAAGACATCAAACACCAACAACAGCATAAATTCCCCGGAGCACAGGATCAAACGCAGTTCGGAAGCTATAAAATATTTACATACACTATAAGATACAGTAAAGGGATTGGCTGTGCCACTGCGTTGACTGGTCTAGAATGCCAACAGCGACTATTATAATAAATTATTGCTCTGGTTTCCTTTGGGTGTCTTTCCGTCTACTATGTTGTTTTAGCTCTTAATGAAAGGTTTAATTAAACCAGTAATTCTAACTGTACATGTATTCTCAATGAACACATTCATATATGCCCAAACGTATTAGCCTGTGTTGATCTATGGGAATATGGTATATTAGTGGAACGATGTACACGAGTCTATTAATTCTACATGGATATATTATTACCACTCTGTGCCCAGATAATGCACACAACACGAGGATTGGGAGTGCGCCCCTTTCTCTTTCTGTGGAAGCACAACTTGTGCTTTTTAATTAAAGCGCTCTAGAATGATCCCTTACTGTTGGCAAGACTTCACAGCACATAAAATGTACAGGGTTATTCGAGGTTATTCGAGGTTATTCGAGGTTGCAATAGCCGATCGGGAAATATTTTCTAAGTCAGCTATGCTTTTCATTCAGCTAATCTGGCCTTAAATTTGAAATTCACTTTGAATTCTCACTTTATCAAATAACCCTTTTAATTTGAAAATCCAATAATTAAAAACAAACATATATGCGATAGCTTTTAGCAGTGCTACCCGAAGGACTATGGCAGAAATGCAAAAACAAAGTGTGAATTTGTCTTTTAAGAGCAGAGAGGTGAGAAATTGAGGTGGTGGGATTTGGCCAAAGCTCCTGTACAAAGGAATTTGATTCTTGATTCTGTAGCAAGCTTGATAACATGGAACTTTGAAGCCTTACAGCTGGGACTCAAGCCATTCATGCGTGTTCTCGATTCAGATTTAAGTCCCTAAATATTGAAATAAATTGTGCATTAAAAACTCCCATATGCCTGCTATAACTCAACGTGTTAGTCTGAGGGTTTGGGATATATTATAGGTTTCTGTGCAACTTTGTAGCATATAAAATATTCAACAATCTGTTTACTGTCTCCGCCGCGTTGTCCTGACCTTGAAATGTCTTTCCGGAGATAACTTTTTAGGCATCACTGATCACAAATCATTTCACAGGGACACGAGCACCTACCGGTACCCCTACAGCGAGCTCAACTTGAGCATCTGATGCCAAACAAACCTGAAAGCGTTTAGTAAAAAGCAAGGCTTTCTAGTATTTTAATCTTACATTTTTGTGGTTGCTTAAAAAAACATGACAGCTGCAAATGCGAGGACACAGTTCTTTTCAGCAACAGTGTTGGTTCTTGTCATATGCTGTATGTCCCCTTCAGACAGAAATAAACAGCAAATGTTACACCAAACTTCACGATCGGTTCCCCATGATACTCTGAAAGCCAGATGATGCTACTGGAGACTGTTTGCATATTATTTATTCTTATTTATGTTTCTAAACTAAAATAACACTTCCAGTAGACCAATCATCCAAACATAAATATAGTATATATCTACACAAAAGAAACATTGTATATACTAAATGTACTTTTTTTCTATCTAGTGGGGACATTTTTTTAATATTATTAATAGCAAATTCTTTCTTCATTTGTTGTATGTGTTTTTTTTCTTGTTTGTTTTTTTGTAATTATGGGGTTGTTATTCTTCTGTGTCAAACTATAGTCATTTTAAATTTGTGCGAAAATAAATCCTCTGTAGTAGCAATAATGTATATCTAATCCTCTTAGACACCATTGAACCACGAGATGGCACAATCCAGAATGCTGCTCTCATTACAGGTGAAAAAAAAATTCTTGTAATCTTAAAGGGAAACTATAGTGCGCCTCCCTCCCCCTTTGTCTGTCACTGAGTCCTGCGCCGGTGTCCCTCGGTGCTGGTTCAGGATCCACCTCTGCCATCAACCAGCGGAGGAGACTTAAAGTTCATGCACAGCAAGTGCCGCAATCACATTAGGCCTTCCCCTATAGGCATTAAATAATGCTTTTGTATGGGGTTTTGGTGGATGCTGAATGTCCTCATGCATGCTGTAAGGACGTCCAGCATCATTTAAGTGACCAAACATTGCGTTAACACCCGGACGTCCCTCTAGTGGCTGTGTCGTATAGCTGCAATAATTACAAATGCAGGTTTGAGGGGTCTGGGACACTGCACGCAGACCACTTCAATTAGGTGGTCTTGGTGCCTACAGTGTCCTTTAAGATTGCTGATTTACATGACGATGGACACATGCAGTGTTCTTCTATGGAGAATACATTTATGATTTCTATTACGTGTCTGGGCTTTTATTTAATTTTATCGCTTTTTGATATGGTTTAGTGTGTGCTTTGGTATGTGCTGTAGTAGGGGATCAATGTAATCCCACATAGCTAACATGTATTTGTCTTATTGGATATTTAGGAATGTAACTGTTAATATCTTTCACCAGACAAGAGGCTGGTGTAAAGTTTTACGGGTTAGTAACAGCCGCTAAACAGTAGTGACAGTGTTGGAAACCAGCTCCTTTATAGCGTTTAGTGGCTCTTGTAGAGAATAATAGGAACCATTAGCCACTACTTTGCATCTAGCTAAAGAGGCCAATAAACAGGACTGTCTGGTGAAAATAGAGACAGTTGGCAAGTATGACCTTTAATCAACCTTGCATATACTTCCTAGATCAGGGATAGGCAACCTTCGGCTCTGCAGATGTTTTGGACTACACCTCCCATGATGCTTTGCCAGCATTATGTGTGTAAGAGCATTATGGGGGATGTAGTCCACAACATCTGGAGAGCCGAAGGTTGCCTATCCCTGTCCTAGATTGTCTAGATTCAGTTTTTCACCGTGAAACTTTCCCGACCGAACTCCAAGTTTTGCTACTTTAAAACAGAATTGAAATAAAGCAAAAATCTCCCGTTAGAAGCACATGTCCCTGCAAGTCCTTGTGGAAATAATACTATTATTGCTTGGTCTTTGCTATTGTCAGGCTCTCGACAAACAATTCATTGTGTTCCAAAAGAGATGTTTGGATACAGAGCTTGCTGTGCAATTACAGAGACTACCTTTAATCTTCATTTAGGGGGCAAGGGAACGATCTTTGATTTATGAAATAATATCTTTCTGTAAATATCGAGTGCACACTGGGTTTAATTTACACATTGCTCGGGGGCATGGCCTGAAGTAGCAGAATTACATTTGCAGTAAAATAATCTATTTGTATAAAGCAGCGGGGGACTTCAATCAATCTGGAGGAGAATTCGTTATGACAATGTTTTATATCTTCTGTAGGACTCGTTCGTCGTTAAACAATCCTGATTTACATGGAGCTGATGGATAACATGCAAATCAAATTGTGAACAATATCTAAATAACATCATCTTCCAGTATTTACTGGCTGATGAGATTATTATTCACTCGCTCTCTGGTGGGAAAGATCGACTCATGGGAATGATATAAACTTTTTTTTTTTTTTTTTTAATAAATCAACTTGGGGTTAATTAACTAAACAGTATATTGTGGTGGCCTGCACAATTAAAGGGATTCCCCCCCCTCCCCCCGCCCCCCCCTCACGGGGCTGAAGGGTTTAAAACCCCTTCAGCCACTTACCTGTATCCAGTGTTGATGTCCCTCGGCGCTGGGTAAGGCTTCGCTCACGCTCATCCCTCACCAACGTCAGCCGTCAAGGGAGACGCATGTGCGGCAACGGCTGCGTGCGCATTAGACCTCCCCATAGGAAAGCCTTATTCAATGCTTTCCTATGGGGAAAATCTGACGCTGGAGTTCCTCATGCAGAGCGTGAGGACGTCCAGCGTCAGATAACGGACCAAATGTCCGTTTGGATTCCGGAAGCGCCCCCCAGTGGCTATCTGGTAGACAGCCAGAGAGGGCAGACTTAGAGCTGCAATATAAACATTGCAGTTATCTGGAACTTGCAATGTTCTACATGGCAGCACTAAGTGCAAAAGGGTCACAGCACCCAGACCACTTCAATTAGCTGAAAAGGTCTGGGTGCCTACAATGTCTCTTTAAGATCAAAATGGTCCTATTAGAAAAAGTGTCCAGCATTGAAATTTTTTTGTAAATTTAATTTTCACACGAAACATTGAATTCATGACTTTTCAGCTATGTGTCACGTCTGGGGATTGTATGTATATCTATTAATTGGTATCTATGGAGGTATATCACCAATATCTGGAGGCGTTGACAATCTAGGGTACATTTGATAAGCAGTTAATTGTGGCGTGTGGACTTTTTTTTACAATGCAGTTCTCAATGTACACCACATTTCATCATTTCGTAACTAAACAACTGCTTGGGAGAGATAAAGGGAGAGAATTAAAGAGAGAATTTAATATCGGGTAGATTTGGAAAAATTTTAATAATGCTAAATTATGGCAAATATCTAAAAGTTGAGCAATCGCCATGGAAACCAATAAAATACTTGAGACTTTCATTGGTTACCATGGCGATTAAACAAGTTTTTTTTTTATTAAAGACACTTTTATAAAACATCCTCATGTAGTTTGCAAGCTAGATGCTTTGGGAGGGTTAATGGAAGTGAAGTGACCTTTGCCCGTTGAGCTATAGCTAAGTTAAATCATAAGCAAGCAGTTTGGGTACTTATATTGGGAGGGCTACCAAGGCACTCCTGACATGATACACATGACAGTGAACGACAGTGGTTATAGTGCCTGTAGTGTTCCTTTAATTTGCTATGTTGGACTGATAAGCTACTTATTTTATAAACTTTGATATGTAGGGGTTTATGGCGTATGCTCAGTATTCACACTGAAAACAAAAAGATTAGCTGAGAGTAGTCCAGATCTTCCTGTTCTGCAGAAAAACTGCGAGAATTTTAAAAATTTAAGAATGTTAGTGTTTAGTGTTATATATTTTTTTTCAATAGTTGAAATTAATTTTTACATACTTTTTATAATGCATTCCACACGGGAGGGGATTGGGGATGGGGGGAGATTCTGGAGGTCTTTGATTTAATCAAGATCTGTTAACAATGACTAATATCATGCCCTCTGTGTAATGTACCAGCTAAAATGTGAGCAGATGCACATTCGTCTTCCAACAAATCCCCGCACGCCACCTTGTGGGTGATTGTTCAGTCCAGACACTGTCACAGTATGCATGTATATTAATGACATTAGATGGGTACAAGCCATCATTATATCAATCTGTAATGTACTGCCAGTTTTCAGTTAAAACGTATCAAAGTATTGTTTACGTCTTGATCAATTATTCCTCACCAAGCAATGGCAATGGCACTTCATGTCCCATTCACAAACACTGCAAGGCATTTAAAGAAAGCATAAGGTTTGCACTCTGGGCACCATAACAACTTCATTGCAATGAAGAATGATGTTGTTATGGTGCCCGGAGTAGCCCTTTAGGAAATCCATTGGTATGGTTCCATTGCTAGTCACGAAGGGGTTAATTTGAATTCAGGTCACCTTTTTATGACCTGGCCCATTTAAGACAAAGCGGCACATTAACCCTTTGTTGCCTAGGCTGGTTAATTCACACACCAATGCTCCATTACCGAACGGCTTACAAGGATCTGCTATTCTTAATCCGTTGTTTCTTTGTAATATTTTCCAAAGCTACTCCTACACACCAGAGGTGATGGTGCATTGTACTTGTAATTACACTTAAGTGGGGTTAATAGGTTTCCATGGAAACTGAACTTGATAGGAATCCCATAAGACACATACAAGTCTTATTATTTCCACTCTTAAATCGGGGTCCTCTTTTGTTTTGTTGTTTTTCTTTCTGTACATAACCTCCCCAAATCCTCTTTAATCAAACTGAGGGAACAGACATTAAACACAGAGCTGTACAATTGCTCAGCTGCAAGCAGTGCCCCACAGAGCTTACAATCTAATTTTAGCTTCTGTACAACTGAGTGATTGCTCTGCAGAGCCAATCTGGCTTTCTTTGGAATTCTAACACGCAGAATAAATTGAGGACCAGAAGCCTAAAGACAAATAGGGGTAATATCAAGAAAGTTTAATATCAGCACTTTCCCTACGCCGTATTTTTTATTTTTTTTTAAAGTTCTGTGCGGCTGCACATCGCACAAACACTTGTTATGTTTTATCTCACATTTGGTGTAGTTTGTTTAGCAAATTTAAATCTGACCGTTAAAATTCAATCACAATAAGAGCTGACAGTATAATTACACATTCTGTGTGTTTTCGTAGACGCAGCTTGATTGATGGTTTCAAATACACGTTTCTGAAGATAGATGTTCTTGCTTAGCAAAAAAACGACTGTTCGCTTGAAGAACTTGCAGTATAAAAAAAATGAGGGAGAGCTTGCCTCTGAGCGTCTGCTAGAATGGACGACTAATATTTCCCTATCTTATTTTGATTAGGAGGTTTTGTTGTGAACACTTTCCAAAGGGGCTGTTTGGGGAAAAAAAAAGAAGTGAAGATTGGACTGAGATTGGATTGAAAATACCATTTTTATTTAAATGACTTCTGCAAAGTCTCATTACTAAAAATCCAGACGAGATGGATACAATAATCTGCTAGGGGAAAAATATAAATATATATGTGCATCTGCTACCGAGTTTAAAATCTTAGAAACAGGATGTACGTCTCCAAAATTAATAGCGAAAACCAGGCATATAAATGATTTTCCTATTGCCACAAGAAGTCAGAACAGTCTTATTTGATCATACTTCTTTTTAACGTGCTTCCAAAATCTGCTTGGCATCTCATTAGGCAGCTAAGTATCTGATCTATACGGTATGTGAGCCAGTTGCCAGCAAATGTATTTTTATTTGTAATGTTTAATCTCTGTTGGGTTAACAAAGAGGGTTTTGACCTGACTGTGTCCCACCACCCACACTACACCTGTCGCATACAACAAGCAGAACGCTCCTTTTGACCTATACAGTCTCTAGGAATTTGTTTCACAATGTATCAATCGAAAACAAAAAAAAATCCATTCATCTACATACCGATATAAATCTATCCATTCAGTCTCCAATTAATTAGAAGTAACTTGGCTAGAAGCAAGACTCCACTATGTCTCCGTGATAGTATTAGCATGTATTCGCATCCTGTGGGTAAAATGAGAATACGTAAAGAACATAAAGTCGTTTGTTCCTTTAACCCCTTAAGGACACATGACATGTGTGACATGTCATGATTCCCTTTTATTCCAGGAGTTTGGTCCTTAAGGGGTTAAAGCCATACTTGAAGTACCATAACCACTAAAAGTGCAAAAAGGTGCCATTACGCATTTTTTTGGTGAAATTATTTTCAAACAGACTCTTCCTTTCACTCATTACACAGCTAAACTAAACTTTCATATTACTATTGACCATTCCATCCAACGTGGGTGGTGGTGACTGGCTAAGAACGTTGGAGGTAGGTTATCTTCAAGCTGGACATAATTGATCGTCAGAGTGTAAATTGAATTAATGCGACTGAAGAGGGTGCAGTCTCTGGCTACCAGGGAAAGCAGTGGTTTTGTGCGGAATAGCAGGTGTGGAACATAACTTGTTAAGTGCAATGCCCCAATAGAAGATTAGCTTCAGGTAGTAAATAGGTAGAAAACCAACCCTGCCCATATATAAAATATAAAAGTGTTTATGGTAGTTTGCTTGTTATTTAGAGCATGTGCTAGTCTCACAGATATGGGAGTCTATACTATCTGTCTATATGGAAATGTTGCCCTCACACCCCTCTAATATTGAATATCTTCAAGCAGTAAGAATCCCTGAGAATTACACATAGCAGCATTTTTCCTAACTCCCAGTTCCACAAATATCTTTAAAATAAAAAAATCTTAAACTCTGCCTCCTAGATCAGTGCTCCTCGACCCTCTCCTCAAGGCATACCTAACAGTCCTGGGTTTAGGGATTACCCAGGAGTGTCTAAGGTGTTTAAAAAAAAAAAAAAAGACAAAGACAAAAAACAAAACACCTGGGTAATCCCTAAATGTCAGGTGTGCCTTGAGGAGAGGGTTGAGGAGCACTGCCCTAAATGTTGATGGCCTACATCTCTCAGTATTCTTTAAATTCAATAGGTGACCAGTGAATCATGGGAGTTTTAGTGTAACAATATCTGGGGTGCGGAGTTGGGATGCCTGCCTTAAATGCTCTCTGCAATGCCTGACCTTAAAGGGACGCTATAGTCACCAAAACAACTTTAGTTTAATGAAGCAGTTTTAGTGTATAGATCATGTCCCTACAGTCTCACTGCTCAATGCTCTTCCATTTAGGAGTTAAATCACTTTGTTTATGCAGCCCTAGCCACACCTGCCTGCATGTGACTTACACAGCCTTGCAAAACAATTCCTGTAAAGAGAGATCTGATATTTAAACTTCCTTCACTGCACATTCTGTTTAATTTAGAATATATTACCTTCTGCTCTGTTAATAGCCTTCTACATCCTGCATGAGCCTCCAGTGTGTAATTATAGTTTAATCCACAGAACAGGAGATAAAAAACTTCTAATATAATTCAACATCTGATTGAAAATGAAACAGTTTTTTTTTTCATATATGCTGTGAGTTAGAGACATGGAAGGTATGTTTAGGGCTGCATAAAAAAAACTTAAGGGATTGAACTCTTAAACCACAGAGAATTGAGCAGTGTGAGACTGCAAGGGCATGATCTATACACCAAAACTGCTTCATTAAGCTAAGGATGTTTTGATCCTTATAGTGTTCCTTTAATCTCAAACCAAAAAACACTAATTGTAACCCCTAACCCTAATTCTCGCTAACCCTCTTCCCCATTTAAGTGATAACCTGAAAGCCACTGGCGTACATACCACAGTCGAAGGGGTCGCAGCTACAACTGGGTCCTTTACTCCAGGGGGACCGGCCGCCCTGCGGACCCCTGCAACTGGGTACCCGCCTCCATGTTTTGCAGGCCCGGCCCACATACATACAGACTGTATGTGTGTGTGTGTGTCTCTGTATGTATGTGTATGTGTCTGTGTGTATGTCTTTTGGATGTGTGTGTGTCTGTATGTGTGTGTATGTATGTATGTATGTGTCTGTGTGTCTGTCGGGGGTGTGTGTCTGTTTGTCTGTATGTGTGTGTATGTGTCTGTGTGTCTGTCGGGGGGGTGTCTGTCTGTATGTATGTGTGTGTCTGTGTGTATGTGTCTCTGTATGTGTGTATGTGTCTGTATGTATGTGTCTGGGGGAGTAGGGCACGGATCAGTCGGGGGGCCCACGATCAGTTTCGCACCGAGGCCCCATGGATTGTGTGTACGCCACTGCTGGAAGCTCTAAAGGGAACTCTAAGGGTGTATAATGTATCTGCACATCTGACAGTAGTTTATTGGTAGTGGTGGGATGTGGGGTGTAAATACCACGTAGGGCTATTATTGTATTTATCAGTACAGCTACTTTGTATCGTGTAATTTTCTATGGCCATTAACTGCCACAAGTATCATGAAAATGATGTATAATACAATGTACACAATGATTACATTTAGATTGGATATATTAAACAAATAAATATCAACACCTTTATAAATCAAAGGTTTTCGCTGTGGACAAAGAGCGCCACACCAAGTCACCAGGGAGCCATCAGATATTGTGAAAATTGTGTTCTGATGGTGTGTTCAATCTCCGCATTGTCCTGTCTGTAACACAGACCATTGGTGATGATGGGATTTCTCAGTTTCTAAAGCTGTGAAAGCTAATTATGACTTAGAATGTCACACAATGTTATCTGTATCTGCTCAACCAACACTTGCCATTTTTATTGTCCCCTCCGGACCCAGAATAACATGTTCTAATACTGACTTTAGCTGCATCGGAATATCCGCCTTTGTGTATTCTCGATCATGTGATTTTTATGACGATTTCCCAGAAAAGGGTCAATAACGATGAATTACACTACAGCAACCCCCTTTATAGTATACAAGTAAACTGGTTTCTTAAAGATAAAATACATGTTGCAAGCACTTTCTTGGAACCTAGCGAGAAGCTAAATGTACCATCTGGCTTCTATTCTGAGGTCAAACAATAATTTTCTCCTAGTTTGTTGCAAAATTGGAAGCTCTTCAAACTGTGGTTTTTGCCTTCTTTTGGATCAACAGCAAAAACTAATGTGAGAAAGGCTGAACTTGATGGACACATATCTCTTTTCAGTCTAAATAACTACCTTTCCTGTGCTTAATTCATTATTATTATGATATTTATTATAGTTACAGCTTGTGTTTCTGACAATGAAAATATTTTTTGTTTTATTTTGTATATTTGGGAAAAGTTTGAACTTTTAATTAAAGGGACACTGTGGGCACCCAGACCACTTCAGCTAATTAAAGTAGTCTGGGTGCTGTGACCCTTTTGCACTTAGTGCTGCAATGTAAAACATGGCAGTTCCGGAGAGGTATAACCCCCTGCTGGTACTTTCACTGCATGACGATCTATGCCAGGGGTTCCCAATTCTTTTTTTAGTGGAACCCTTTGACATAGTGTATCAACATTGTGGAAAAAAAAATTGTGCAAAAAAAAAACAAAACAATTTTGTGCCGTTGCATAAACCTTCTTTTTGTATTGCATGTTCTGGTGTGTATCTGTGTGTCAAGGTGTATCTATCCTTGTATGTGCCAGTGTGTGTATCTGTGTGTCAGTGTGTATCTGTGTGTGTGTGTGTGTGTATGTATCTGACACACAGATGCACACACCGGCACATAGTGGCACACAGATACACACACCTTGACACACAGATACAGACAGTGTGTATCTGTGTGTATGTATGTAGCTGTGTGTCAAGGTGTGTGTATACCCACCTGACGGGCAAATCTCAGCGGAATCCTAATTTTGTTGGGAAACGCTGATCTATGTCATCACTGGGCATTAAGACAATGCACTGTGTGTGAATCCTTAAGTGGTTTAAGAAGCTCTTTGAACAAACCAACAATGTTTTCTTATAAGTAAAAATAAAGAAATATATTAGTAAAGCTTAACTATATAAAACGCCGGTAGAAGATTAGACAAAATTCAGATTAGTCATTCTATACCAGAAAGAAAATTGGAGGTTTGCCATGAATGCTACCTTGCTGATATGGGGCCTGTAAACACTCTTCGGTCTGATGTGCTTATACTACCTTCAATAAAACCACAACCAGTTTGAAAATGGTTAACATCTAAGACAGTTCCCAAGGACTCCGGCTCCTAGAACAACTTCACTGAGATTAACTAGTCTGAGGGTTGGGAATATCTTTAATGACTGTTTTGTCATTTGTCATTACCTTTCTCCAGCGCCGGGCTCCCTCGGCGCTGGGGACTCTCCTCCTCCTTCGGTCGGCATCGGCTGAATGCGCAAGAGCCGCGCGCGCATTCAGTCAGTCCATAGGAAAGCATTCTCAATGCTTTCCTATGGACGCTGGCGTCTTCTCATTGTGAAAATCACAGTGAGAAGCGCGGAAGCGCCTCTAGTGGCTGTCAATGAGACAGCCACTAGAGGCTGGATTATCCCTAATATAAACATAGCAGTTTATCTAAAACTGCTATGTTTACAGCAGGCAGGGTTAACCCTAGATGGACCAGGCACCCACACCACTTCATTGAGCTGATGTGGTCTGGGTGCCTATAGTGGTCCTTTAAGCAACATTTGTTTTGTATTTTTCATTAATCAACAAGAAACAATTTGCATGTAGAACAGGAAAATCTGTCCAGCCTGCCCTTAAAACCAATCAATCTGCTCAATAACCCTGTGACTCAATAATAATTATCAATAATAATCAAACTTGAACTGCAGAATGTGAAGAACTTCGCGATCCTGCCTGTCTGACTCAGAAAGAGTACAAGCTCTATGTTACTTGTATACCACTCCAATAACTATTTTAAGCTTTAACCTTATTTATTGAAATGTTCCTTGTTCCGACCCAGTCCTTTATTTTCCCTACAGTGGAAGCATTTTTCCTCCACGCTGGAGAATAATTTGCACTTAGCAGTGTAAAAGGAAAAAGGTTCTCCTTTATCTGAGCAATGAAGCTCCCAACGTCTTGAGTCAATAAAATTCATTAAATGAAATTCTAAACTACATCCCGTACACAGAGAGCATTATGTTAAGAGATACAGCTGTAAGGCCTCGCAGACAGCTCCATAAAGAAATTTCATGCAGCGTCTACTTATAAGCCACGTTAAAGCTACAAGTTTTGTAGCGTTTTGGCAAAATGGCATCCTTTTATCTATTTAAATCTGAGCCTAGTTATTAAGAAACCAGTTTACATTGTTACAGGGCATTGTATTCATAAGAACGCCTGGAGGACTCTTTACGTAGCTCATAAGACTGACACTTATTGTTCCAGTCTACTCACTATGGTATTACATCAATAAATCATCCCTAGCAGTAAAACTTATTCGTAAAAGAAAGGGATATGCATGGAACACGTCTATATCTATTCCCTGCATGGTGCAGGGAAATAGAAACTGGGAAACAGCACAAATATTACCTGTTGGGTGCCAGGGCATGCCTAGAGCATTACCTTGGGCCAAAGATGATGGGGGAAAAATGGCAGCTCACATTCCAATGAGTTCCAAATTCCAAAGTCTCTAAACTAGAAGTGGGCAAAGGGTCAAAGAATGGTAAATGTAGTACATGCACTCCTCACTTACCAACTGGGTTCCGCTCTTACGACTCAGTAGTAAAACAAATTGGTCGATAAGTGAGGATACGTTAGAGAGCAGTTCATCAGTTCACTAGCGCAGGGAATCCCGCAAATCTATGTTCGGAGAAAATTCCCTGAACATAGAACAGCTCTCTAACGTGGGGAATCCCTCGAAATCCCCACGCTAGAGAGCTGGTCATAAGTCCGAGCAGTCGTAAAGCAGGTAGGTCACAAAGTGAGAACCACTTGTATATAGTAGAGAAAACTGAGATAATTCAGCTGAAGTCCAGGAGGGTGGAGATTGTCGGAGTGGCAAGTTTAGTAGACAGAGCAAGAGGGTATAAATTACATGTTGTTCAAGGAACTAATGGTAACTTTAAATGTCTGATTGCTAATGCAAGAAGCTTGTGTAGGAATATGGGGGAGGCTGAGATATTGTCATACAAGAAGCATTATCACATAATTGGGTTGACGGAGACTTGGTTGGATGAAACACTTGACTGGGCTATTAATTTAAATGGATATACATTATTTAGGAACAAAAGAACAAATAGAAAAGGGGGGGTGAGAGGGTATGTCTTTGTATTAAACCTGATTTGAAGCCAAGTTTTAAAGAAATTGACCGTGATGATACAGGTGAGGATGTGGAAGCCATATGGTTTGAAATATGCACAGGAGGAAATGGGATATCCATTAATAGTAGGAATATGTTGAAAGCCGCCAAACATTATTACTGATGGGGAAGAACAATGGCTATCTTAAAAAAATAAGGCTGCACAACTGGGTAATTTGTTAATCATGGTAGATTTTAATTATCCAGACACTGAGTGGGCCAGAAGGATGCAATTTTGGGCACAGGTTTTAAAGAAAGATATTGCAGAACTAGAAAAAGTGCAGGGGCAAGCTACAAAACTAGTAAGGGGGATGGAAAACATTAGTCATGAGGAAGGCTCGAAAAACTGGAATGTTTTCTTTAGAAAATAAGCACCTCAGAGCGGATATGATAGCATCATACAAATATATACAAGGTCAGTACAAACCACTACGTGCTGACCTGTTCATTATAAGGAATACAAAACATGCAAGAGGTCACTCACTGAGACTGGAACAAAGGCGTTTTCACTTACAGCAGAGGAAAGTGTTCTACAGTAATACAGTAATCTTCCTAAAGAGGTTGTGTTCTATAGATCATTTTTAAAAGGCTTGGAAGCTTTTTTGCATGAACAGAATATTTCAGGCAATAATTGATATGTAGGAACAGGTTGTTGATCAATAGAGAGATCTGATTGTCATTATAGAGTTGAGAAGGATTTCTTTCTCTTTTTGTTGGCATAATTGAAAAATTGCTATAATTTGGATGTGGGGGAGGGTTGCCTTCTTTTGGACCAACAGCATAATAGAATGAGCTTCAGGGTTGAACTTGATGGACTTTAGTTTGTTTTCAACCTAGACAACTATGTAACTAACAACCATGTTTAGATGCAGGTATTATGGAGAAATCTCAGAGAAGTAATGTGCAAAAATCAATATAAATACTGCACACCAAAACATCATTATGCCCAAAGATTAATTTCAGGATTCAAAGTGCTGAAAATATTTTGTAACTTGTGCAACATATTGTACCTTTCTGGATGGATGAAAACCCCTTAACGATATGGCACACTGCATTTTTACTCTGAATAGAATAATGATCCCAATGCATACACCCAATTTCTCAACTCAAAAAAATAAACCGAACTTAAATCTATTTATATGTACACACAGACAATATGTAGAGGCGGTGCTTGTTTTTCTTTTTTTTTTTTTTTGCTTGTTAGAAATGTAAATGGTAAAAATTAACATATCTCATTCAATCACAATTTCATCTAATTTCACTTGCTTGATTGACACTTTGAAGATGCACGTTCCCAGTTATGTATTTTGTATGTGTGCGATTTGTTGTACATGTATACCACCTTTCATTTTGCTAAAACAAAATGAGTTAAAATAAGTGTTCAGCCAAGATGTTGACAATATTTGCTTGATGACTCTTCAGACCCCACATTCTGCATCGTGGCTCCTAATATTATCCTTTAAATATACGCTACAAGTATATATACTTATACACACACACAAACACATAATGAAAGACCTACATTATCACCTGGACGGCTGCCTGCTGGCTCCCTACATGTTGTCCTCATAGTGGCAAATTCATGCAAATCTCAGCAAGAGTCACATGCTTCCATTATGATAATAATTGGAAAATCTAATTAAAAAGTGGATTGTGGTGTGTATTCAATTATTAACTGATGAAACCATTACTAGCAGAGATGTCTGGTCACTGCTTGATCGTTTTAACTACAGTCGACCTGTCAACCGAATGTTTTTCCTAATCAATCAGTAGGGCAGAAAAAAATATCAATATATGTTATATTATTAAAACATTAAAAAACTGTTTGGGTGCTTTTAAAGAGAGACACCCTATGTTTTGTTACAATGTTACCACAGTAACCCCTCTACTATTATTGCAAAACATGTTGGGGGATATCTCTCTTGCACAATAGACATTTTGTTCTGCAGATGGTGGGGGGCTGGGGGTGGAATGCAGTGGAATTATAAATTAAGGTGATTGACACTTATTTTGATTTGTAAGGTCTGCTAACAATGTGTTTCTCATGACTAGGGGACTGTCCACTGGGATACAGCTCGACTCTTTACTAACCCTGTATATCTGGGATTCAGCTTTTTACTAACCTTGTATATCTGGGATACAGCTCGACTCTTTACTAACCCTGTATATCTGGGATTCAGCTTTTTACTAACCTTGTATATCTGGGATACAGCTATTTACTAAAACTGTATATCTGGGATACAGCTCTTTACTAACCCTGTATATCTGGGATACAGGTTACAACCCACACATCTCCTCCCCTCAGCCTGAAAGCTAACCCAATTATCTGAACAGTTTTAGCACACACTTTTCCCCATTTTCTAGATGTACCCCAAATACATAAGATATACCCCTAAATCATATATCCCCTGATAGCCCTGATCTGGGTGAGCAACATACTCCAAAATCATCCAAATCGTACCAGGGGTTCGGGAACTTTATGGAGGTGTTCGTTTGACCGACCGCACACGAGGCAGTAGCCGAAAATAGTTCCATACATTTTGGCCTTTTCGGTCGGTCTCTGTTCGTGGGGTAAAACTCACGAAATTGCTTGGCATAATGGGTTGTACTTGGATTCGTATGAATCCCCTTGTTCCTATGTATCTTTTTTCCGAACGTCGAGCCGTTCGTGTGTTTCCTCATAAATGGATGGAAGTATGGCGGTGTTCGCGTGGTCAAGTGTCCGATTTGGGTTCCAGACACTCGACAACCAAACACCGCTGGGCGTTCGAATGGCAAGATGGCTGCCGCCACGTGTTCGTATGTCGAACTGCGGCCACCCAGGGGATACACAGTGTGTTCGCATTCTTTTCAATTAGGCTGTAATAACGAATGCTGGGGAGGTAAATTGGAGCCACACTTCTCTCAGGGGTGGCCTGGTTGTTCGGTAGTTTGTTCGTATGCCGAACAGGGTGATTCAATTTGGTCTCCATTGCTTTTCTACCGAGCAACCAGACGAATGCTAGGTAACAACTGCTTATATACAATTAAACCAAAATAAAATACTGTTGCAACCGAGAACGTGATGGACAGCCAAATGTTATCCGCTACAGCTCAGCTCTTTACTAACCCTGTATATCTGGGATATAGCTCTTCACTCACCTTGTATAATTTGGATACAGCTCGGCTCTTTACTAACTCTGTATATCTGGGAAATAGCTTGACTATTTACTATCCCTTGACATATGCGTAGTCACCTTTCCAGCATATGCATAACAAACCCAATGAACCCCCCAAAAATACTCAGACACCTCTATTTGGGAAAATTATCACAGCTTTAATAATATATAAATAAAGTTAAAATATTTTAAGGTCATTGTCACATATTAAAATAACATATCCCCCAACTCCTTTAACGATACCACCCCAGACAATTACCCACAACACAATAAGTAAAACTATATTATAACATATAATTAACATATAAACATAGCCATTGCCACCGAGGGCATGACATAACCATTGCCATTGAGGCAGGGGCGTATTAGCCGCGAGGCAAACAAGGCATTTGCCTTGGGCGGCATTTTCCAGGGGGCGGCAAAAAAAGCCGCCCCCAAATGCCCAAGGCAAATGTCTTGTTAGCCTTGCGGCTAACAGACATGCCGGCGGGCTGCTGGGCGATCGGGCGGCACTGCCTGGCGGGCGGGCGGGCGGGGGGCCGGCGAGGGAGCACTTCCCCTGAGCTGTCTGCTCAGCTCCCTCGCCAGCCGCAGAGTGAGGCTGGGAGGCGAAGCCGGAATATGACGTCATATTCCGGCTCCCAGCCTCACTCTGAGGCTGGCGTGGGAGCTGAGCAGACAGCTCAGGGGAAGTGCTCCCTCGCCGGCCGCCCGCCCGCCCGCCAGGCAGTGCCGCCCGATCACCCAGCAGCCACTGGACCACCAGGGAGGAAGAGACACCCCCCCTCCCCAGCATTCCCAAAGGTAAGGAGGCGGGGGGGGGGGGTTAAATAAAAAAAAAAAATGTGTTAAAAATTAATAAAAAAAAAAGTGTTAGAAATAAATTTTAAAAAAACGTGTTAAAAAAAATTTAAAAAAAATGTGTTAAAAAAAATAAAAATGTGTTAAAAATAAATTTTAAAAAAGGGTTAATGTGGGTGGGTGAGTGTGTCTGTGTCTGTTAGTGTGTGTCTGTGTCTGTTAGTGTGTGTCTGTGTCTGTTAGTGTGTGTGTGTGTGTCAGTGTTTGTGTCTGTTAGTGTGTGTGTCTGTGTCTGTTAGTGTGTGTGTCTGTTAGTGTGTGTTTGCCTGTGAGTGTGTGTGTATGTTAGTTTGTGTCTGCTAGTGAGTGAGTGTGTTTGTCTGTTAGTGAGTGTGAGTGTGTCTGTTAGTGTGTGTGTGTTTCTGTTAGCGAGTGTGTGTGTGTGTGTATTTAGAATGCGGGGCGGGGGGAAAGGTTGGGTGGGGGTGGCGCGGGGGGAGGGGGGGCGCCTGAGTTTTGTCCTGCCTAGGGCAGCACAAAACCAGGATACACCACTGCATTGAGGGCATGATTTCCAGCTTTCTTCCATGTAGGGGTATACCAAGATACACCCTACACCCACCAGGTTCAGAGCTTCCGACGAGCTCGAACCTACACATACTCTTCCAAACCTAACTGTTCTTAGCGAACCAAACTATTTTACATTAGGCCAAAGAACCTACCCCCCAACTTCTCTATCCTTCCCCTGCCATAGCTCAGAGCTCGACACCTTGAGCTACCTGAGTGCCCCCACCAAAAAAAATGCTCAGTGTAAGCCTTCCTGAAACCCTAACAACAAAAAAATCCGTCCCCACCTCTGGCAGATGCAACCCATCTTGCCTGTAATAACCCGCCAACTGAGCTTCCAACTCCTGATGCCATACAACCCCCCCCCCCCCAAACTCCTAAGATAAGTCGCCATGATTTTATTCACCTTCCCCTTACTTTTTACCACTGCCTAGTGGTCCCTAGCCTCATTGCAACCACGGTGCCATCTCTGACCATATGACCACCACTTTAGAGACCAACTGTCTCAACCTATCCAAATCCTTCTTCATCCCCACGAGCAAAGCCCTCTGCGACACCAGATCTAAGTCATTCCTCCCGGCATTAAACAAAACAATGTTAGGCACATTACCCTCACTTATCTTAGTCATTCCTCTGAAATAGCTCTAAGCAAACCCCTTGCCAACTGAAACCCCTTGCCATCTAAACCTTGATCTTTTAGATCAACAACAAAAAGATATGTGAAGAAGGCTGAACTTGATGGACGCAAGTCTATTTTCAGCTATGTAACTATGTAACAAACCTCTTATTGTGCACTATCAGGCGCGGAAAGCACAGCTGTATGCCATGACGACAAACTGCAGCTCTTTTTGTGCCCAGTACACATACGAGTGTCCCATTACCCATGTAATCCAACCTGCGGAAGAAAAACACGTTGCCAATCACAGAACAAATATAAGCATTTCAACCAAAATTAAACTAAATGGTAGGGCCTCACATATGACCTGAATCTCACCGATTCCCACCTCCCGCTCTTCTTGACCAGTTAATCCCCCAAACCCAACCGACAGGCCTCCATTGCAGCCCCAATCCTGAAGGAATGGGTTCCGAACTGTAGCGGACCAAAGCCCAAACGTCCCAAGGCCAACCGAAAAACCCTAAGGAACTGGAATTTGGACAATGAAAAACCATTGGCATGCAACAAAAATGAACCCCCTATCCCGGAACGAACCGTGCAAAAAGCCACCGTACATGCCACTGGACATGCTGCCATACATGGTACAGAAGAAAGCGTAACCGTGGCACCCTTCCTGAAGACTTCAGTTTTGGAACGGTGAAGATGTAGCACTACCTGATTCTGCCACAGTTCCACGTCCGAACACTGTAGCCCACCTCCGCCCAAGCAGTTGCTGCTCACCAATTCACCTATCCTAAACGCCCTGAAAAAAGCCCAACTAGACGCCACCGAAAAAACACACCTGCCGATGTCGCAACGGGATCACAAACCTCCTCGTAAACACAGCCCGCAATAACACAGTATCCTTCTGGCTACCGTAGCTGTCTAGCCACGGTACCATCACGCCGACCTTCACCGCCAGTTGCCCCAGCGGCAGGAGGTGCCCCTGATGCACCCGGAGCCTTCTTGAAGCAGCGGTTGTAACCATGCGCACCTCCACACCCGAAACACTCGTGTTTGAAATGGCATGCGGCGCCCCACTTACACTGCCCCTCGTTATACGTCCAGCAGAACCCTTTTTGTGTGGACGGCCGATAAGGAGGATGAAGATCCCGCACCAGCCCCGGGCTGAAAGGGGGCTGCCTTCTGTGCCATCATCCATCTGATGCCCGTATTGACCGAAAACCTCTGCCGAAACTGCTCGTTATACCTCCACCAAGCCAAGCCTCCGTATATGCGGTTCGCCTCTTTACTAACCCTGTATATCTGGGATATAACTCGGTTCTTTACTAACCCTGTATAGCTGGAATACAGCTTGGATATTTACTAACCCTGTATATCTGGGATACAGCTTGGCTCTCTACTAACCATGTATATCTGGGATTAAACTCTGCTCTTTACTAACCCTATATATCTGGGATACGGCTTGGCTCTCTACTAGCCCTGTATATCTGTAATATAGCTTGGCTCTTTACTAATCCTGTATATCTGGTGTGACGAAAGTAACCTCGCCACTTGCTTTTGGAGGGGCCTGTGTGCCAGCCTCCTGCCCTGTGACTATGGCCCTGTGGTAAACTTTGTTAAAAAACATCGTTTGTGCTTCCTGGACTTATAACAGGAACAATTCGAACTTTCGAAGCGGCACTTCGAACTCCCAAAGCCATTCGAAGTGGCATTCGAACACGTGGCAGCGGCCATCTTATTTAGTCGAACGCGGTATTTGGTCATCGAGTGCATGGAACTCAAATTGGGCACTCGATGGTGCGAACCCCGCTTTACTTTTACCTTCCATGGATATTCGCCTATTCGAACTCGAGTCGAACGGCGTTTGGTAAGAAGAAACTCCCGACCAAGAGACATACACTGACATTACTCACGAATGGCTATGGTAGCTATTTTGGACATTACTTCGAATCCCCAAAGTAGTTCCTGGAACTGTTTTGGGCATGGAACCATGCATGCGACCAGTCAAAATGTGACTTCCAGGAAATTCCTGAACCCCTGAACTGATCTGGGTGATTTTTGGATATGTTAGTCACCCAGATCAGGGATATAACACTTGTAGGGATATTATGTGTTTTGGGAGTATTTTGGGGGTTTTGTAAAATATGTGTTTTGTCTGCCTGGAGGTAATTGGGTTAATACAGTATCTGATCCAATTATCTCCCATGCACAGGGGAGGGATTGTGTGTTGTGTGTGGGAGTGTGGTGTCTTGTAACCTTATTGTTATTGGTTTGTAAGTTTGTGTCACAGTCCCCAACAAGGTCCATGTGGGCGTACCCCTTGCATGGGGACTTGCATAAAAGGCCAAGTGTGGCTCCTATTAAACTGAGATTCGTTTACCCCTTCATGAAGTCTTGGCTCATGTTTGGGGGATTCGAGAACTACATTCACTCTGGGAATTGCTATATCACAATACTCCCCTGATTATAATCACTAGCTCCTATAAGAGCTGTTCCTGCTTCGCTCTCTGGACTAAGAGAGGTCTACCCACTGGAAGCTGGATTCTGGTCTTGGGTCCAGGGCAGGTGGAGGACGGCGAGACCCAATCAAGCTGCGGCGGTTTGTGGGGTCTACGGTGGTTATTGTGTTCCAGTGCAGTGTTTATGGTGCGCGCAAGTACTAGGAAGCAGCGATTGACGGAGGTACCCAGTCGAGGTGCTAGGCGGTCCGTCGCATCTGGTATATAACTCGGCTCTTTACTAACCCTGTATATCTGGGATACAGCTCGGCTCTCTACTAGCCCTGTATATCTGGGATATAACTCGGCTCTTTACTAACCCTGTATATGTGGGATACAACTCGGCTCTTTACTAGCCCTGTATATCTGGGATATAACTCGGCTCTTTACTAACCCTGTATATGTGGGATACAGCTCGGCTCTCTACTAGCCCTGTATATCTGGGATATAACTCGGCTCTTTACTAACCCTGTATATGTGGGATACAGCTCGGCTCTCTACTAGCCCTGTATATCTGGGATATAACTCGGCTCTTTACTAACCCTGTATATGTGGGATACAGCTCGGCTCTTTACTAACCCTGTATATCCGGGATGTAACTCAATGATTTACAGCATCAGGAAATTTAAAGATTTGCCCTAGAGGCATTATATTACAAGAAACCGTTTTAGAGAAACATGTAAGAGCTACAGGGAGTTATTATTGTCCTGTGAATTTATATAAAAGCATGAACTGAGCAATCGCTGTTAATATGTGCTAGACAAGAGGAGAAAAAACACTAGACAACAACAGAAATTCACACTATGGTCAGAGACCAGCAAGAAAAATCACAGATGATAATAAATATTAGGTTCCTGTTTGCTACAAAATATAGGCTTCATAGAGCAAGACAGAAACACATGGCCACTATTCCCAACGTTTACATGATGTGACCGTCTTAATGTTCTGTTTCAGATCAAATTACGTAAAGTTGAAGCATTACCAAAAAAAAATGATAAATCTCTTAAATTTTGAAAAGGAGTGAGCTTAGAAAATGGGCCGAATAGATGAGACAATATTGTTTTCCTACCTTTATAATTTGTGCTTATATGGAAGCGTTAATCGGAACAATAGTTTGTTAAAGTTTAAATAACCTATTTATATTTTTTCTTTCTTTACATTTTTGGCATGATTTTCTTTATATATATCACATTTCTCCTTCGCACCGAGGCTAACCTGCGGTTTTTCGTACGTGACTCATGGTCTTCTGGTGTGCGTTCTTTGTAGCGCACACAGCGGAGCTGTACTCCTGCAGGTGCTAATGCTACTGTGAATCATAAAAAATAAAAAAAATAAAGCATTTATTAGAAATTACCACCCCCACAGCATATTAATTACACAGGGATAGAATTTCTTTTGGAAAAACATATTGGAGACAAGTCGCAGTATATAAGATTATACCATTCAAATGAAAGCTATGATTTATGTGTATAATTTAATCTGGACTTGTGTAGGATTAAAGAGAATTAACAGCACTTTGCAAGCAACGAAAGAGACATTTTAATACATTATGTAGTTTTTCTTTTTTTGTTTAAAATATGCCTTCACTGTGACAGGAACACGGGGGTGAGTGTGATGCAAGGACAACTCCCCTTATTCTTTACCCATTGCCCCATTCATGGTTATAGGCTACAGATACGCCCCCAGTTATTTGTGTTCTTCCAAGGCCCCTGCAGTCATTTCCTTTTTCAATTACCCCCCTTTTCATGTACGTTCTATATCTTAGACCTTTCCTCTCCTTATTTCTGCTTTTTTTTTTTTTTAAATACCCTTTTTAAGGTCAAAATAGTCTAAAAAGAACCTCTCCAGCTACGTATGTTTGTCCTAAAATTAGCAAATCCCAATTCTGTTGAATAAACTTCTTAATTTTTTTCAAAACTAAAATATAGGAACTGCCCCGCCCCCCAAGAACAGTAGACTGCGGTCTGCTGTAGTGGTTATAGTGACAGACTTTATTCGGCAGTGACATTCAGCATCTATAGCATGTCTGACATCCGGCAGGAGAAGACCTCGTGTAGTACATGCCTGAGACACCAGGTAAATTGTCAAACCATACTAAAATGATTTGTATTACTTACTGTGGGATGGCGACAGGACACACCTGGCACCATAACCACTACATGTGGCTATGGCGCTTACGGTGTTCCTTTATGGATTTCTCAGAAACGTGGCAATAGATTACTGTACTGTTGGTTCAAGTCAGAGTCCCAGGATTAGAAATAAGGCTTCCTTTTATCGCTTTATAGCAAGGGAAGGTAACCTTCGGCACTCCAGATGTGGACTACATTTTCTCTGATGCTTTGTCAGCATTATGGATGTAAGAGTATTATGGGAATTGTAGTCCACAACATCTAAAGTGGCGAAGGGTGCCAATTCTGCTAGCAATTCATCAGACAACTTGCAGGTAACAGTGGCATTTGTGCGGTTGAGGGTTACTTGGACTGGCTTGCTTTTGGGGTTTAAACATTTTTATTATTCTATATAAAAACACGTTTGTTTTTATCATGTAACCACGTACTATGCGCCAACATTCTAGCCTCCATTTGTTATCTCTGCTCCCCCCCTTGACCCCCCACCCCACCACCACCCACCTTACTGGTAGCAGTTCTGAAAACAACTTTATTTAAAATGAATCACAATCCCTCCAAAGGACATTGATAACAGCACAAACAAGATGTTGTTTCGTAACAGTGTTTGATATTACGGCCGATGACTTTCATTTAACTTGGGCTCAGAAAGCGTTCTGTATGACTAATAAGAGCAGAGGTTCTCAGTAATTACTATGTCTGGACTGAAATGCATAGAGCTCTGGATGGATGACCTGGTTACATAAAAAGATTATCTGGATCGGGGAGGAGGGGAGGACCAGGGCAGAATGTGGATTATCTGAGTAGCTAGAATACAGGAGCTGACACGGGGTGATAGCCTGCCACAGATTAATACACAGAAATTGGAGCTGTGCTCACACTTTCTACAGAAAACATTTACAAGATCACATGGAGGAATATCATATTGTGATGTGATCTCTGACATTTCGTAACCTTATTCTAAGCCGAGCAGACCTACATAAGGTTTCTTTTTCCGTTTTCGTTCAGAGATAATGATTTCACTTCTATAGCCCCGCTTATTTGTGTTGGATGGCAAGAAATATCCTCATTGTGAAAGGTATTATTTGTTTCGCAGACCTGTAAATTCCGATCAGTGCTAAGAAGAGGAGGATTAAAGGGTTAGCAGTCGCAGAGCTAAGGTTTCTGGGGAAATGGATCAAAGAAGATCAGAGGAGCTATTCACTAAACAGTGATTGGTGGTGTGCAAAATTGTCAAAAATCTCTAATGCTGATACAATGACGATACTTATTCCATACTGTAGCAAGTTGCTACAACTTGCTGTGTAGTGAATAGAAGCCATTATCACTCTTCACATTAAGTGTTAATCCAATCCTACAAGGAGTATTGGATTGGACCATCACTGATGAAGCCATGCTTCCTCTGTGATGTCGCGGGACATGGAGAGGTGAGCAGCCTAAGATAAATGAAACATATTTGTTTCAAATTTTTACATCAAACGGGAAGGACACCTGAATACAGCTATGGAGAAGGACACTATAGCGTTAGGAATGCAGAATTGAAGCCCATGGAGCAACGCAGTGGGGAGTGGGCCTTGACAGAGCCAGAGAGTGGGCAGGTGCAAGGAGTCTAGGGGCTGGCTTAGGATAATGGAGCTTGAGGGTGGGGTTATAGGTAGTTAAATAGCGGCCATTTTAGATAGGAGCCATTTAACCTGAGATTCACTTACCTGTGAATTGTCCCACCCTAGGTTTATAAGCATGTTCCGTTTGGTCACAGCGGCGGAACAGGGCGTAGTTAAGTTTGAATTTGGCGTGGAATTGGAACTGAACAGGCCAAGGTCTAGGCTAGAGTAGGCCGGATGGAAATAAGTATTGGTAGGTTCTAGCTCTTCGGTGGCTACGAACCTGGTGGTGTAGGGGTGTCTGGGTACGCCCCTACAGTTTACTTTATGATATGGGGCCTCTTTGGTAGGCCGTGTGTTTAAAGTTAAATGTTATTTGGTTGTTATGTAATGTTGAAATGGTAGGGTCATTGTCAGGGGTATTGTGCGGGGGGATAGTAACATAATGTTTATTTGGACAATGACCCTAAATATTTTAATTTATTATTATAATAATCTAATAAAGCTGTGGACTTTATACTCCAACAGTATAAACGGTGTCTGTGTTTTATTTAAGTTTAAGGTTTATAGCACATGCCGAATAACGACTGTGCAAATGTCAAGTATTCCTGACGCTATAGTGTTCCTCTGTGGCATCACTACAGTTGTGAGGGGGCAAGTGATATATCACTGACCCCTGTGTCGCCCCCCACCTAAAGTGCCAATGCTTTGGGGTTGTTAGCGGGGCGACCGCTGCTAACAAAGCTTGACAGAGGAGGCACCTTCCTACTCACACAGCAGGTACTAACTCTGCTAAAATATAATGGTGTTCGTTGGAGGGGGGGGTGGCAAGGGAACCTTTTACCTAATGTACTCTCTCTGCACAGGTCCCTCATGCGACCTGGAGTGTGCTGGCAGTCAGTATATGACATTATAACCCGACAATGACAATACTAGAGGGCACGCATGGGACCTGTGCAGGACTAGCACAGAGATTCCAGGGCCAACCACTGGCCACCAGGGAGAAGATCCTCTCCAGACCTTCCAGAGAAAGGTAGGGAGCGGAGACGGACTTTTTAATAAAACAAAAACGTGTGTGTGTGTGTGTGTCTGTGATTGTGTAAGTGTTTCTGTGATTGTGTGTTTCTGTGATTACACGTACAATACAGCTGGTCAGCCTTGGTTGGACATTACCATCTCCAGGTTGTTATGTGCTTAATGTCCCTGATTTTCTTCCTCATTTGTTCCTGGGAATATATAACATTTTGCAGCCTCACTCCTTGGAGCTCATTTATTTGCTACATACCCCCAGGCCCTGACATATTTTTCTGTTTGAATTTTGGCTGATTTCTGTTCTCCTACCTGTTCTCCTTCTCCGCAGTTCTTGTGCTCTCAAGACATATATTCATCAAAGTTGTATTTTATCTATTGTGATTTCGACATTTAGATTTTAGCTTTACACAAACGTCTATTGCATCGTGCGTTTGCATACATAAAACATTCTGGTGATTACTCAAGAAAAATAAAATCTATTTAAAAAAAAAAAAAAAAGACGTGATGATTTCAATCACTTACCTACCTGCTGAACAATCTGTATTCCTAAATCTCAAACATGTAAAGTGACTTTTAATTCTATCTATGAAATGTAGGACCAGTTTAGAATCTGTATCTTTGTATCAGGGGTCATCCAATGATTTATTAATTATGGTACAAGACCCCCAGGTATTACCTTTAATACCGTTAATACCGTTAACCGTTACCGTTAAATAATACCGTTCTCTAACATGGATTTAAAAGGCAGGAGAACATGGCTTAACATATGAAGAAACATGTTGGGTTACGACAAATACAACACAATATCACATAAAGCTTTTTTTTCATTTATTTTTAAATCCGTGCTCCATGACATCTCCAGCCCTTCGCAGTACACCTGTCCCCTTTTGCAATTTTTCTATGATAACCTGACTATAATGTGATTATTTTTCAAACTGTGTAACAGGTTCCGGTATACTAGAATTAATAGTAAGGTGCAATTTTACCTCTGCAAAACTCTGCTTGATGCCTTTGTGTGCCTTGTCTTGCGAGTGCTCTGTAATTACTCACCCGTCCAAAGCTCACTGTTCTTTCTCTGATCCTGCCAGAACCTGTCCATCTCCGACAAAGAGGCTGAATAAATTTATTTTAGGGAAAGCATATGGCAAACTTAGGACAAGATGGATGAGCTCAAAATGGTGGAAATTAGCACAGATAGATTCACTTTAATTTAGCCTTATGAGGACTATCCACCTTCACATTAAATAATATTTAACATATTATGTAGAACTAATGTCTGCAAATATCTAGCAGTATACAGGTACATCACAGCTAAAATGGATATTATGACATCATCTGAATGTCATAGTGCAGTGAGTGACATCACAAAGACACTGCACATCTCCAGGAAGTCACTTGTTACTAGATGTGACCAGGATACACAGCTAGCTGGCAATCATGATATGGACAGTACTAGCACTGAAGAGTCGATACATCGCCATCAATTCAAAATGAAAACACTCAAATGCAGGGTAAGGTTTCTAACAATAAGTTTAATGCTGACCAGCAGAGAATTATGGAAAATATCGTCCAAGACTTGACTCCTTCGACATAGAAGTTCAATAGCCAGTGGTGTCACCTTATTTTATCTGAGATTGGGTCAGCTACTATTCTGTGTTTAAACGGACGTGTTCGAGTACCAAATATTTTCTGTAGAACTGAACACTGCGGACTTTTCTCGTGTGATTTAAATAAGATTTTGTTATCTGATCACAGCGCAATTACTACAACGCTCAAGGATGTTTAACGGGTCATTGTAAGCACCATACCCACTTCAGCGTTCTATACGGCTCATAATGGTGCCGGTTCAATGGCACCATTCCATGCAGGAGTCTCTCAGACGCCTGTGGTCTGGCACCACTTCACAAATGTAGCTAACGAAAACGTTTTTGGACATCATTCATTGGCTCAGAGTGTTGGGTGATGCTCTCAGCCAATGAATTAAGAGCTAATAGGAACAAAACTGAGTGGAATGGGAACCTCCATTTTATCTATATCACAAGAGCCCATAAGGACTGCCATGGAAGTGTCGAACCACTGGACAACATGCATTAGTGGTTATGGTGCTTAGAGTGACCCTCTATAGAGCGAGCCCTGTCCCATGAGAAATATTTACTTAAATATTATTTATATCATTAAACACTGAATTGAAACGCAATTACAAAACATAAGCAAAAACCGCAAAGTTCTAAAAAAAACAAAACGCAAAAAAACAGCTGAATGATACAATTTATCCCCAGTTTTTCATACATCACAATTCATTGTTTAGTAAATAAATATATAATATATTTATCCATCGTATAATACCATTGAAAAAAATCATTAAAACTGAAAGTGGTATACTGTCAATTAATTAAAGATTTTCAACTGTCTGCCATAATTCTACGGATATTAAAGAGTTAAAGCTCCATAACCACTAGGGGGGGAGTTAAGATGGCTTAGACCGCCTTATATCTCTCGCAGCCTCCATCAGTCAGTGTGTGAACACTGCCCAAGCATGATGCGAGTTGTAACTCTGTAACAGCTGGGACCTACCTTTTAGATTCTTCTGGTATACAGAATGCAGACGTATATTTGTATAGCGTGTCAGCAGGTCTGATATCAGAAATCGCAGGGTCCCTTACAAAACAGGCTATTTTGTCCTAAGATTTTCAATTTGGTTTTTAGTTGACTTATTAGAAGGGCTACTCTAGGCTCCATGGCCACTTCTGTGTTTTGAACTTTGAAACGCTGCACAAACTGAGTTTAACCCCTTTTTTTGCTGGAGGTGTTACTCCCCCAGCACCATTAGGGTGTCATCATTTTGACAAATGTCAGTTCTGTGCATATTTCAACACTCTGAGGCCACCGAATGAGGGTCAGGTTGGACATCTGGCTGTATCTTGTAAACCCTGCTTCAGACAAGTCCTGGTAAGCGCCAGGTAAGAGGACAAACGGTTTACCTCATTACTGGGGAACATCGCTAGGGATCTCCTACCATCATAACCACTAAAGCTGGCTGCAGTGGTTATGGTTGGAGTAACACTTTAATTGACAGTTTTCTGAAAAAGTTCCTGTTCACTGTAAGGTGTTCTAGCTTCCTCTCCTATGCACCAGGTTACTGCAATGTTCTGATGATTGAAAATCGAGTGGGAGATGCATTATTGCCTTTTATAGAACAGCACACTATACCGGTAATTATTGTTATTATACGTGCCGCCGTATATAAGACTTACCCCCTCCTACCCCAATCAGAGCACGGAGATCTCATGTATGGAATGCAGAGACAGATGTGGAGCTCTGGAAATGTCTTTTATAGGACTTACTTACCAAGTCTGAAAAGGAATTGAAATATCTGCCTTTTGCGAGCATTTTAAACAATGCCCACATGCTGGCATCCTCGGGAGCTGGACATTGTATTCATTTTCTGCTCTGCCAACTTTCTTGGCATTTAAAGAGACATGACCACTAAGAAAAAAATTAAAACGTGCAATTTACATTCTGCTAGCAATACTAAAAAGACTGTTAGAAAACAAAACAAAACAAAAAAAAAGCAAGAACACAACAAACAAAATATAAATAGATTTTACCCAAACGCAGTCTCCAACAGAAAGCAGGAAGGGAGGAAAAATGAGAAGAAAAATGAGAAGAAAAATGCTTTTTTTTTGTTTTTAGCTTGTTTTTTTGTTTTGTTTGATGGCAGGAACCACAAGACATTTATTTACGTGGAGTTTATTAACTAAACACTGAATATTCATGAATAAAAAATGAATTACATAAATAAGGCAAAGATAGCCATTCTATGACTACAACAACCTTAGGATGATAATTTCGGTTTTCAATTCACTCCAATTTGGTGTACAGTACATTTTTCCTGTGAATGAGTTCTAGAATCAGAATACTTGGGTGTTCAGTGGAGGTTAGAATCAAGAGAGGGTCTTGCCTCCTGGGGGTGGCTTTTTTCCCAGTATTCCCGTGCTTTTCACCGTGGTGGGCGAAAAGGGCATGAATGCTGGAAATTCCAGGATAAGCAATGTGACAAGGGTGCTGCTTGCTTCTTTCGTCATGTCTGCAGATTCTGTGGGGTGGCCATCCCGGAGCAGCGTGCAAGCGACCTTCTCAGTCGCAGGCCTCCTCTGATCGCTCATTCTCCTCTCTCAAAGACTCCAATACCACTGAACGTGGACGCAATTGAGAGGTGACTGACTTTTTACCCTCCCTGGCAGCAAGCTGAATGGCTTCTGTCTGGTCTTTAGGAGGGTTTTGTGATCGCAGTTTTGGGTTACTACCCTGGTAAGGTTCCTCCTAGGAATCTTCAATTGGCCTATTCTTTTCCCCAAGTGGTCAGGGACAAACTAGCTAAGGAGGTCTCTCTGGGTAGGAAAGCTGGCCCCTTTGCTCTCCCACTTATTGAAGAATTGGTTATTTCACCATTGGGTGTAGTGCCCAAAAAGGAACCCGGCAAGTTTAGGCTCAGTCAACACTTGTCATACCCTGACGGGGTGTCAGTTAATGACGCCATTGACTCAGCTCTAAGTTTGGTCCACTGTCAGTCGTTTGATGATGCTGTGGCATTGGTCCAACAAGCGGGCCAGGGCGCTTTGTTGGCAAAGCTTGACATTTAGTCTGCTTTTTGCCTTTTCCCTCTACACCCTTCTTCGTTTCAGTGGATGGGTTTTAAGTTTGATGAGGCTTATCACGTGTATAAGTGCTTACCGATGGGCTGCTTAGTGTCGTGTGCTTTCTTTGAATCCTTAAGTTTCTTTTTGCACTGTGCAATGGCCTTGGCTGTGGGTAGCACATCGGTAGTGCATTACTTGGACGATTTCCTCCTGGTGGGTCCTGCCGGCTCGCCCCACTGCTCTTATTTGATGTCCATCATGAGGAGTCTGAGGGGCCTACACGAGTGCTTTCCTTTTTGGGCATTGAAATGCAGTGCAGGCTGCCACAAGACAAGGTTGATAGGACACTGCTGTCGGGTTTTCAATAGGCGTTTAGAGATGGCCCTCCGCGGCAGTCCTAAGGGCAAATCTAAGATCTCCTTGTCTGTGGACATGTTGGAGGATCTTTTTTTTTGCAGGATTTCAAGTCAGTTTTTGGCAGTTGGGTCCTTCCTTTGCTCAGTTGCGTCCCCTGAGCTTTGCCCACTTTCTAGTCCACGCGGACGGTTCAGCGCTGTCGCGCTTTCAGTTTACTATAGTTTTAAGCTAAGCAGTGCGTCAGGCGGGGTTGTCGGCTTGCCATATCACTTCCCATTCTTTCAGGATTGGCGCAGCAACTAGTGCAGCTGCGCTGGGCCACCCCCCAGATGTTCTTCATCGCTTGGGGCGGTGGAGGTCGCAGAGGTACAAGCTATATGTTAGGCCCCTATCTGCTGTGTAGGTTGAAGTGTTACCTGTTTTGTTTTCATTTACTCACTCTGGTTTACTTTTAGGAGCTGCTCCCCGCACGCGTGTTTGGCTAGTGGGTCACTCCATCCACTGGGCGGCCTTGCACGCACTCTCCTCGTTGCTTGGCCAGGCTCTGGGGTTCCTAACCTCTTGGGTGTGTGTATGCTGGTTGAGACTGCGTGGGCTTTGCTGGCCTGCTCTACCAGTGTTGCTGCAGGAGGCTCGGGCTCAATGGGGGAATCCGCACATTCTGGTGCTCCATCTCGGGAGCAACGATTTGGGGTCTGTTCCTGTGCTAGACCTGGCTCGGGTTGTCTGCTCGGATCTCCGCTGGCTTTCTGCTTGGTTACCTGGCATGAGGATCGGGTGGTCAAATGTGTTGCCCAGGCTTCAGTGGCACAGATTTTCTTCTCCAGGAACCGCTTACAGGGCTCGGAGGAAACTCAATAGGCTGGTAGGTCGGGCTGTTGCTGAGCTGCATGGGTTCATCATTAGGCATCCAGGCATTTCTGCCAGCCGGGTTGAGCTTTTTCAGCCTGATGGGGTCCGCCTCAGAGCTTCTGATCTGGACCTTTTTCTGGCTGACTTGCATGAGGCTCTGGTGCCCTGGGTCTAACCCAGGCCACAAAAAAATAATAATTTATAGGCTGTTGGTGGCGGCAAGAGTTTGGATCTCTTGTCACGAGAGGGTGTGGCTTTAGGGCATGGTGCAGAGAGAGAGGGCGGGAGTGTTGGCGGAAGGGAGGCTGGGCTTTTCCCCCTCTCAGGCAGTGGCCCGGCTGGGGCACTGGCCTGCAGTCTGCCTTCAAGGTGGCTGTGCCAAAGATTCTACCTTACTGTCTTTATGCCTCTGCTTGGGAGGATGCAACAGGTGCTCCACAGCAGGATTAGATTGAGCCGCATCCTCTTGTTGGCTGAGGAGTTTAGCTCTCAGCGCCGCCACCCTAGCTAAATTTGGTTACTAGTTATATATGTTACGGCCGTTCTGCTTGAATGTTTTTTTCTGCCATGATGCCGTAGTGAGGTATGCAATAAATGCGGCGAGCAATGGCTTTACCTCCCAACATGGTGTCTGTGTTATTTATTTCAAGGGGAATGTTGGGTTAGGGAGGGTGTTATAGTCTTAAGTATTTGTCTAAAACAAGGGGACATTGGAGATTACCCATTATGTCGCCTGGGTGTCTTTAAAAACTGCAAAAACCTCATAAGGGACAATATCACTACATATAGTCTGAGGAGACAGGAAATTGTTGTAGACTGATCTACCAATTTTTAGGTGGCTTCTCAAAGTATAGAAAAAGCTATCTCACAAGCACCAGGAGTAGAGTAAATTAACTAGAAATAATAAGGTAATAATCAGTAAACAGAAAAGAAAAAGCAGACAAATAAATCAGTTAATCATACTAGGTTTGTGTCTGTCTATGTAAAAAGTAACTTTTAGACATTTTTTCAGGTCGATATGTTCTCTGCAGACATTGACAGCATCCCCTGGCCTGTAGCAGGCACTGGGTCATTTTAGCGTGAACACAAGTCTGTGCAGTGAAAACGTTTTGTGTGGATACTATGTATCAAATCGTTATTATAAATCGAGCTGCTATCACACTGAATGTGTAATTCTCCCCAAACACACAAATCCGTGAAATACAAAGTTTAAAACAGTGGAGCGCTTATGTGGTAACCCAGTATTATATTGTGCATACAAAAAAAGTAATATTCAAGCACTTAACTGGGATTTTTTTCTAGTGATATATTGGTGTCTTCTGTGCCTTTAAAATATAAAATTGCATATAGTGTAATAATGTTATTTTTATAAGCACAGGAAAAAAAGGAAAAAATGGAAAAACTCACATATTCCAGAGCTAATATAACCTAGCTCTGGTATGGATTGCTTTTAGGTCAGTTCCTGGGCGACCTCCCCCTCTTTATTTCAGTACTGGCGTAGATCCAATGTTACCTCTCAAATAGAAACAGTATATAGTGAAGGTCCACTAGACCTGGATTACAATTCTTATATAAGTGAAAATATACTCACAAATGTAGAGCCTGTAACCTGGCTCAGTAAATCAGCTTAGTGTAGTTTGGGACTACACACCCATCTGTATAGATGCCGGAGACTTAAATTCGGTAAAAAAGTATTATTTTTATTTTTTCCAGATAGAAATAAAATTAAGTATCAAAAATACAATACCAAATCTATTAAAAAAGTCTATTCAAATAAAGAAACGCGTTTCACCGTTCAGTTTCGGCTTCCTCAGTCTTCTAATTCTGACTTCCTTGGTCTCCGTCTTTAAATGCTTCCTCCTCTTGTTCTCTATCAGCTGTTTCTCGTTCAATCTTCTTTTCGCGCTGTATTTGCGGTTCACGCCTCGGTTTCGATATGTGTGCGTGGACCGCATGACGTCATTACGTCAACATAAGAGTTCGTTTGCGGAAGGGCGTATTACAACGTTCCTCTCTCCCTTCTTCTTGTCTGCGTTTCATTTTGCGTTTCACCAATTGGGGGTTCATTTCACAGATAAAGAAAGAATTTATATTGAATCAATTTATTGTATTAAACATCTCTTTAGTGTATGGGAATATGTTTCTTATAGAGTATGTATAAGGTAGGGAGATAAATCCTATTACCTCTATTATATATATATATACCGCATTATCTTTTTCTTACAAATGATCTTTTACATAAATTCAACATATTTTCCAAATTATTCAAATACATTAAATATCCTGATACATATATTAATCTAAAAAATGGTCAATCTAAAATAAATATTAAATATAAATGTCTAATCTCCTAAAAAAATTTTTAGCCGGTTTATAAAATTAATAGATCTTCTTTAAAAGAAAAGTGTTCCTTGATTTTAATAATATAGATATTATTATCATCTTCACTTTAGAAAGTGGCAAATCTCGAAATCACTGTTAAGTCCATATGGGGTCATTGTATTTAACATAAAAATTAATTCCATCTCTGCCTTTCCTATAATCTTATTAAAGTCCCCTCCTCTCCAGTCGTTTCGGATTTTCTTTATACCCATAAATTTCATGCCTATAGGGTTTTTTTGGTGGCAGATTCCAAAGTGAGCTGAAACGCTATGGTTTTCATAGCCCTTTAAAATATTTCTTGAGTGTTCCTCTATACGTGTATGTAGTGCTCTTGTTGTTCTCCCTACATATCTCAGCCCACATGGGCATTCTAATAGATATATTATGTTTTTAGTATGGCATGTAATAAATTCCTTAATTTTATGAATTTTCTTTTCTGAATGGAATTCTTTAATTATTCTTCTGTGATTGCCTGTTCTCTTACACGCCGTACACTGTCCGCAGCCATAAAATCCAATGTTGTTGTCTAGCCTAGATGGGATTTTTATTTCTCTTAAGTGACTTCTTACCAGACTACTTTTAATATTTCTAACACCCCTATGAACTATTCTTGGTTTTTCTGTCAAGATTTCTTTTAATGTTGGATCTTGCAACAGGATATGCCAATTTTTTTGTATTATATTTCTTACTTTTCTATTTTGATTGCTGAAATTGCATATGAAGGGAATACTACTTGGATGTGTGTTTTTCTTATTAATTTTATATTTCAATATATCTTCTCTATTTCTTGCTTTTATTTCTATTCTTGCTTGTTCTAATTTCTCTTCTTCATATCCTTTCTGCAGGAAATCATTCTTTATTTTCAGGGATTGTTCTTCATATAATTTCTGGTCTGTACAATTTCGTCTTATGCGGAGAAATTGTCCCTTAGGGGCATTCTCTAACCACGGAGAATAGTGGCAGCTATCTCTTTCAATGAAGCTATTAGTGTCTACTAGCTTGAAATGGTTTTTGGTTTTAATTTCTCCTTCTTCGATGTAAATGACTAAATCTAGAAAAATTACCTCTGTTTTACTCCAGACACTATTAAGTTCTATGCCCCATGCATTATTGTTCAAAAAAGTTAAAAAGGTTGTCAATTTCTCCTCTGTACCTCTCCAAATGAAAAAAATGTCGTCTATATAACGGCCATATGACACCAAGTCTGCCCCCCAGTCATGCTGTCCATATATGAAGGAATCTTCCCAATGGGCCATAAACAGATTTGCATAACTGGGTGCAAACTTGGTCCCCATGGCCGTTCCCTTTTCTTGAATGAAGAAATCGTTCCCATACCAAAAATAGTTATTAAATAATATTAATTCTATCCCTTCAATTACGAATTCAATTTGGTCCGGTAAAAGGTCTCCATTATCTTCCAAAAATGTCCTTACTGCCTCACAACCCCTAGAATGGGGGATGTTACTATATAATGCTGTAACATCGCTAGTTACTAAAAAGAAATTACTTTGCCAGCTACAATCTTTAATTAAATTTTTTACTTCCTACCGAAGATTCATAAAAACCTACAAAATCCACCAGGAAGACCCATAATTGCAGGCATAGACGCTATATCAAGTAGAATATCAGAATATATAGATGTTCAACTCCAACCGATAGTACAGAAAACAAAATCCTATATTAGAGACACTACAGCTGTTCTGAATTTAATTAAAGATTGTAGCTGGCAAAGTAATTTCTTTTTAGTAACTGGCGATGTTACAGCATTATATAGTAACATCCCCCATTCTAGGGGTTGTGAGGCAGTAAGGACATTTTTGGAAGATAATGGAGACCGTTTACCGGACCAAATTGAATTCGTAATTGAAGGGATAGAATTAATATTATTTAATAACTATTTTTGGTATGGGAACGATTTCTTCATTCAAGAAAAGGGAACGGCCATGGGGACCAAGTTTGCACCCAGTTATGCAAATCTGTTTATGGCCCATTGGGAAGATTCCTTCATATATGGACAGCATGACTGGGGGGCAGACTTGGTGTCATATGGCCGTTATATAGACGACATTTTTTTCATTTGGAGAGGTACAGAGGAGAAATTGACAACCTTTTTAACTTTTTTGAACAATAATGCATGGGGCATAGAACTTAATAGTGTCTGGAGTAAAACAGAGGTAATTTTTCTAGATTTAGTCATTTACATCGAAGAAGGAGAAATTAAAACCAAAAACCATTTCAAGCTAGTAGACACTAATAGCTTCATTGAAAGAGATAACTGCCACTATTCTCCGTGGTTAGAGAATGCCCCTAAGGGACAATTTCTCCGCATAAGACGAAATTGTACAGACCAGAAATTATATGAAGAACAATCCCTGAAAATAAAGAATGATTTCCTACAGAAAGGATATGAAGAAGAGAAATTAGAACAAGCAAGAATAGAAATAAAAGCAAGAAATAGAGAAGATATATTGAAATATAAAATTAATAAGAAAAACACACATCCAAGTAGTATTCCCTTCATATGCAATTTCAGCAATCAAAATAGAAAAGTAAGAAATATAATACAAAAAAATTGGCATATCCTGTTGCAAGATCCAACATTAAAAGAAATCTTGACAGAAAAACCAAGAATAGTTCATAGGGGTGTTAGAAATATTAAAAGTAGTCTGGTAAGAAGTCACTTAAGAGAAATAAAAATCCCATCTAGGCTAGACAACAACATTGGATTTTATGGCTGCGGACAGTGTACGGCGTGTAAGAGAACAGGCAATCACAGAAGAATAATTAAAGAATTCCATTCAGAAAAGAAAATTCATAAAATTAAGGAATTTATTACATGCCATACTAAAAACATAATATATCTATTAGAATGCCCATGTGGGCTGAGATATGTAGGGAGAACAACAAGAGCACTACATACACGTATAGAGGAACACTCAAGAAATATTTTAAAGGGCTATGAAAACCATAGCGTTTCAGCTCACTTTGGAATCTGCCACCAAAAAAACCCTATAGGCATGAAATTTATGGGTATAAAGAAAATCCGAAACGACTGGAGAGGAGGGGACTTTAATAAGATTATAGGAAAGGCAGAGATGGAATTAATTTTTATGTTAAATACAATGACCCCATATGGACTTAACAGTGATTTCGAGATTTGCCACTTTCTAAAGTGAAGATGATAATAATATCTATATTATTAAAATCAAGGAACACTTTTCTTTTAAAGAAGATCTATTAATTTTATAAACCGGCTAAAAATTTTTTTAGGAGATTAGACATTTATATTTAATATTTATTTTAGATTGACCATTTTTTAGATTAATATATGTATCAGGATATTTAATGTATTTGAATAATTTGGAAAATATGTTGAATTTATGTAAAAGATCATTTGTAAGAAAAAGATAATGCGGTATATATATATATAATAGAGGTAATAGGATTTATCTCCCTACCTTATACATACTCTATAAGAAACATATTCCCATACACTAAAGAGATGTTTAATACAATAAATTGATTCAATATAAATTCTTTCTTTATCTGTGAAATGAACCCCCAATTGGTGAAACGCAAAATGAAACGCAGACAAGAAGAAGGGAGAGAGGAACGTTGTAATACGCCCTTCCGCAAACGAACTCTTATGTTGACGTAATGACGTCATGCGGTCCACGCACACATATCGAAACCGAGGCGTGAACCGCAAATACAGCGCGAAAAGAAGATTGAACGAGAAACAGCTGATAGAGAACAAGAGGAGGAAGCATTTAAAGACGGAGACCAAGGAAGTCAGAATTAGAAGACTGAGGAAGCCGAAACTGAACGGTGAAACGCGTTTCTTTATTTGAATAGACTTTTTTAATAGATTTGGTATTGTATTTTTGATACTTAATTTTATTTCTATCTGGAAAAAATAAAAATAATACTTTTTTACCGAATTTAAGTCTCCGGCATCTATACAGATGGGTGTGTAGTCCCAAACTACACTAAGCTGATTTACTGAGCCAGGTTACAGGCTCTACATTTGTGAGTATATTTTCACTTATATAAGAATTGTAATCCAGGTCTAGTGGACCTTCACTATATACTGTTTCTATTTGAGAGGTAACATTGGATCTACGCCAGTACTGAAATAAAGAGGGGGAGGTCGCCCAGGAACGGACCTAAAAGCAATCCATACCAGAGCTAGGTTATATTAGCTCTGGAATATGTGAGTTTTTCCATTTTTTCCTTTTTTTCCTGTGCTTATAAAAATAACATTATTACACTATATGCAATTTTATATTTTAAAGGCACAGAAGACACCAATATATCACTAGAAAAAAATCCCAGTTAAGTGCTTGAATATTACTTTTTTTGTATGCACAATATAATACTGGGTTACCACATAAGCGCTCCACTGTTTTAAACTTTGTATTTCACTGGGTCATTTTAACATATGGCATTGTCCCTCCTGAGTCCTGACAAATTGGCATTCAGAGTGAGTCCATTAAGAACCATCTAACCATTCGTCAGCTCTTGGTGGAACTTGACAGGTTCCCAAATATAAAAACATTTCCCTGTCTGGACCTAAAGATGTGAGAGAGCTTATCTAAATGAGACCCTCACCGTGACAGGCAGGCAGATGGCAAAACAGGAGTCTTCTAGCTACAGGTGTTACAATATTAATCATGTTTTCAGTATAGCTATATGTCACACATACAGCAAGGAAGAAGCTTAGAAAATAAGCCTTAGTGATTGGTTTTTGGAAGCTCGCCCTAGATCGCTATACCAAGCACATATCATTACACTGAAAGATTTATGTTGAGGACACTTTGAACACAGCTACTGTATGACCTGTGTCTTACTATCACACTTCAAGAGGTTGGATTTGTGAAAACCCTTTGACGTTTTCTTCCAAAGGATTTTCTTTGAATGACAAACAATAAGTTTCGGCTCCTCTATTTATTTTTAATAAGCCCAAGTTTCAGCCCTTCATTAAATGGATGGCAGTTAGTGTTTTCCAGGTGGAAAGCACAGGCTAATAAACAGGGTTTCTGCCTATTTATTGTGGATGTTGAAAAGAAAGAGGCAGGAGAGATTAAAGAATGCTCGTTGTGCTTTTGGTGGCTGGTGGAGGAGATGCATGCCAGCCAGCGCTGTGCAACGGACAACCTTTGCTGGAATTCACTCAACGGCACAATTTCAGATCGGGTCACTGTGAGGGGTTTTGAAATTTCCAGGATTGCTCCTGGATCACATTTCTGTGACTAATGATGTGACGGTTTCCCAGAAACGGCTCAGCTGGTGTTTAATAGGAAGCGAGATGTATATCGGTACACTGTGCCAGAACAGCCTCAAGGTTCGTTAAAACAGGTTAGGCATTTAATTTTTAAAACTAATTCCACGTTCCAAACAAGTCAACATAAACAAATGATAAAACAGATTGCAAGCTGCACGGGTTACAATACTTCATTCTGCGTCCCCCCAGCTCCCTATTTATATGTACTCTCGAGTACACATTAATGTGCACCTGAATTAGAAGAGGGGGGAAGGGGGGTGTTATGAGATGTCTCCTCTTGCCTCCCAATCCAACCACTGCATCTACAGGTATAGGCAGTGGTGTATCCTGGTTTTGTGCTGCCCTAGGCAGGACAAAACTCAGGCGCCCCCCCTCCCCCCGCGCCCCCCCTCCTCCCGCGCCACCCCCACCCAACCTTTCCCCCCGCCCCGCATACTAAATACACACGCACACATTCACTGACAGATACGCATACACTAGCTAACAGAAACACACACACACACTAACAGACACACTCACACTCAGTAACAGACAAACACACTCACTAACAGACACACACTCACTCACTAGCAGACACACACACTCACTAACATACACACTCACTAACATACACACACAGTCAGACACAGACACACACACTAACAGACACAGACACAAACACTAACAGACACACACACTAACAGACACACACACTCACTAACATACACACTAACAGACACACACACACACTAACAGACACACACACACACTAACAGACACACACACTAACAGACACAGACACACACACTAACAGACACAGACACACACTCACCCACCCACATTAACACATTTTTTTAAAATTTATTTTTAACACATTTTTTTTTATTTTTTTTTAACACTTTTGTTTTATTTATTTTTAACACATTTTTTTTAAATTTATTTTTAACACATTTTTTTTTTAAATTTATTTTTAACACATTTTTTTATATTTATTTTTAACACGTTTTTTTTTTTTTTTTTATTAACCCCCCCCCCCCAGCCTCCTTACCTTTGGGAATGCTGGGGAGGGGGGTGTCTCTTCGTCCCTGGTGGTCCAGTGGCTGCTGGGCGATCGGGCGGCACTGCATGGCGGGCGGCCGGCTGGCGAGGGAGCACTTCCCCTGAGCTGTCTGCTCAGCTCCCTCGCGCGCCTCAGAGTGAGGCTGGGAGCCGGAATATGACGTCATATTCCGGCTCCGCCTCCCAGCCTCACTCTGCGGCTGGCGAGGGAGCTGAGCAGACAGCTCAGGGGAAGTGCTCCCTCGCCGGCCGGCCGCCCGATCGCCCAGCAGCCCGCCGGCATGTCTGTTAGCCGCAAGGCTAACAAGACATTTGCCTTGGGCATTTGGGGGCGGCTTTTTTTGCCGCCACCTGGAAAATGCCGCCCAAGGCAAATGCCTTGTTTGCCTCGCGGCTAATACGCCCCTGGGTATAGGGCAATTCTCCCAATCATTCTAACCATGTGTGCCCACAGTATCATAATGGTTATTTACTAATGTGAGAATTCAAAGTGGATTTCAAATATAAGGCCAGAGTAGTTAAAATGGAAACATAGCTGATTTTGGCTATTTTTTTTTTTTTTTAATTCTTTATTTTTATTGTGCATATGTTAGACAAGGTACATTTATGCCGGCATTTGCCACAACAGCATTCTACCGGGTTTTCCGCTTTCATACATAGACTGTAATGTGGCTTGGATAGACATTGCACTTTTTTATGTATTTAAGTCAAAACAGCTTGAAAAACCTGGCGTATACAACTTGTTTTTGAGTCAGGCCTATCTATCAGGCCTATATATCAGGCTTAAATATCAGGTTTGTATATCAGGTTTAGGAAACAGGCTTATGAAACAGGCTTATAAAACAGGCTCATAGGACAGGCTCATAGAAATGCTAATAAAAGAAAATGAAGTGTTAAACGGTATGTTTGACATTGGCATTTTGTTATAAAACATGCTAGGAATACGATTCAACTATGCTTAATAATAGTTTGCCATGCTTAAGTGAGGCATGGCTATGCAGATAATCTAGACATATACCAGGGAGGGATAGTGTGATTCTTGAGAGGAGTGATAGCAGGACATGGAAAATAAAGGCATAAGGCATAGACTAAATAGATGCTATTTTTCGTTGCACTTTCAGGATTAATTGTCTGCTGGGTCACCGCTCTGTATCATGCCATTGCTCGTGAGTTGTAGTTCCCAGACCCCTGCACCTCTCTGTGCGACTTGTGTGTTAAGTGTCCAGCTGGGTATGTAGCTGACATGGAGCAAGCCAGGGGAGGACAGTCCCTAGATGAAGCGGTGAAAGCATGCTTGTGTGGGTGTGTGACAGCAGGCTACAGGTGAAACCCAAAACGATGTGTGTGATCATCCGTGAGCAGGATCACCATGTGCTGGGCTCCATTGTGGTCTCACCGCTGTCTTTCGTGGTCCTGGACAGGTTATGTAGCCGGGCTTGTTGAATCCTCCATTCTCGTGGCTCACCTGCCTCTGACCCGATGTTGTGAGCGGAGGTGTGATGGGAGGACTGGCCCGGTGTATTCCACTCTGCCAGCTTTGGGCTTTGTTTGAACGGCCACTTGTGTCCTCGGCTCCGGTTACACTGCTGGCCGGTAACGGGCTGCCTGGCTGATGGAATATGCGTGGGCTCAGGCTGCGGTTCGGGGAACGTCCTCCAGGGGATCAAGGCCCAGAAAGGCTGCTGTGGAGACCCGGTCCATGTCCCGGGTATGTAAGCCGGGCCAGCCAGGAGTTTGCCGCGGTATGTGGCAGGGCTCTGTCGTTGCGTTCCCATGTGACAGGGCTCAGTACATCTTGCTGCCCGCTGGTAGTTTGGGTACTCGCGTCTGGCTGGGGCCTTCAGGCTACCGCCCGCGCAAATGGCGCCCGCCATTTTAGATGTTGCTGTCGGGCTCCCCGCCTCAGTTGTAGTGTCGCGGTTAGGGCCACAGTGTGGGGACTGGGATCACCCCCCCGGTCCAGAGGGGGGGGAACGGAGCCGGATCCGCGCCGGTCAGTACCCGTGGCTAGGTTCCGTGGCGCAGGATAGTGGGGCAGCGGCCGTCCGCCCCACTCACTGCAGGAGAAGGCCCCGGTTTGGGCATTGCGTTTTTCTCCCCCGAGGGACTGAAGCTCCGTGAGCCAGCCTCTCCCCGGGTCCAGTAGTCACTTGGCTCTGGGTATCTGCTCTGGCGGTACGATTTTCCGTGTGGAGACTTGGTTTTAGAGGGCAATTTGCGTTGAATTGCAGGAGCTGCTCAGGCTTGCGACCGTCCAGCTCGGCGGTCCAGCCCCGCCGATTTTGGCTATTTTGACCTTAAATTTTAAATTCACTTTCAATTCTTACATAAGTGGCTAAACCTGTCAGAGTTAATTTCTACCGCTAATGATCCTTATCACATTATGAGCGATTATGAGCACTTTGGTGCCAACTACCTCCCTAGATTCTGCACCTTATCTATGCACCCCAAACTGTCAATACATGAGTGTTTACGCAGTAAACATGTTAATTTTCTGTTTAAACACTCATCTTTGTCCCTCAAACCCCCACACATTATCTAACAGGTAGTCCGGTTTCCAAATTGTCCTAATTGTACAGGGGTATGCAACCTTTTAGCAGCACTGTGCGAAAACAAGACTTAGTGGTGCCAGTCTTGTTTAATGTTAAATGTATGTGTGTATATTGTCGTATTGTGTATGTGTATATATGTGGCCTGTTTGCGTGAATGAGTACCGTATGTGAGTGAGCAGTTTGTGGTATTATGTGCGTCATTTATGTATATGGACTGTGTTGGCGGTGTGCTTGTGTATGTAATCTCTATGTCGTATTGTGTATGTGTGGAGGGGCTTCTTGTTGGATACTGTGGCGTTGGGTGTATGAGTGGAAGAGCTTCATGTGGGATACTGTGGTGTTGGGTGTATGACTTGAAGGGCTTCCTGTGGGGTACTGTGGCGTTGGGTGTATGAGTGGAAGGGCTTCCTGTGGGATACTGTGGTGTTGGGTATATGAGTTAAAGGGCTTCCTGTGGGGTACTGTGGCGTTGGGTGTATGAGTGGAAGGGCTTCATGTGGGATACTGTGGCATTGGGTGTATGAGTGGAAGGGCTTCATGTGGGATACTGTGGCGTTGGGTGTATGAGTGGAAGGGCTTCATGTGGGATACTGTGGTGTTGGGTGTATGAGTGGTAGGGCAATGTTCTCCTTGGAAACCTTGGGTCCTGGCATTCATGCGGATGCTACTTTGACATGTACCACCAACCTAGAGATTGTTGCAGACCTTGTACACCCCTTTCATAGCAATGGTTTTCCCTAATGGCAGTGGACTCTTTTAGAAGGATAATGTTCCCTGCCACACTGCAAAAATTGTTCAGGAATGGTTTGAGGAACATGACAGAGAATTCAAAGTGTTGCCTTGGCCTCCAAATTCTCCAGATCTCAATCCAATTGAACATCGTTAGGATGTACTGAAACAACACATCTGATCCATGGAGCACCCGCCTCGCAACTTGCAGGATTACTAATGTCTTGGTGCCAGATACCACAGGACACATTTAGAGGTCTTGTGGAGTCCATGCCTCGATGCATCAGAGTTGTTTTGACAGCACGAGAGGGACCTACATGATATTCGGCAGGAGGTTTTAATGTTGTGGCTGATCAATGTGTGAGACACCCAATAGAGCTATTTATGTGGCTGTACCAAAAATAACATATGCACATAGATAATTGTGTAGCTCATTAAAACTCATTGTTTGGTGAATAAGCCCCACATGTCAGCCTTAGCAGGTATAATCTTAGTAGGTATGAAAATGTTAGTGTTCTGGAAACTCAAATTTCTTTATAAGTGCTGTTGAAACGGAGAACTAGAGACTTTTGAAAGTAACTGCTTGATGCATTGCAGTACCAATAAATTTCATCCTTCTTCAAGAAGCATTTAAAACAGAAATCTGACCCTCACAGGTCTTGCTGAAGCCTTCACCGGTTAAGCCTACTTTACCGGAGAGCTCTTCAAAGAGCGGAATCTCAAATGTCTTGTAGTCATTTAACACTGGCTAGAAATGGGGGAAACCCTTAAGGTGCCGGGCAAGAGCTAATTTCGTAAAGAAAGGAAGTCTGGATTTACTGAATCCATTGCACCAATATATATTAATGATTTTCTGTGGTAATTATTCATTATTATTATTATTATTGGTATTGATATAGCGCCAGCATATTCCCTAGCGATTTACAGTATTATCAAAGGGGGGGATTTAACAATAAATGAGACAATTACAAAAACGTACAGGAACAATAGGTTGAAGAGGGTCCTGCTCAAACGAGCTTACAGTCTATAGGAGATGGGGTGTAAAACCCAACAGGACAGGAGGTAGCAATCAAACAAGGTGGAGTGAATCAGAACTGGAGGAGAGAGTAAAGTGCTGCCCTTTAGGAGAGAGCAAGAGACAGGTATGTAAGGTAGAGGTTACTCTGGGAGGCCATAAGCCTTCCTAAAGAGATGGGTTTTAAGATACTTTTTAAATGATTGAAGACTAGGGGAGAGCTTGGAGGGGAGTTGTGGAGAATTAAGTGATACTGTAGGCATCAAGACAAATGTAGCTTAATGAAACAGTTTTGGCAGAGGCGGCTCTCTAATTAGGCGGTTTAGGCGGCCGCCTAAGGCCTCGCGCTGGCTGGGGCCTCGCGGCCGCCTAAACCGCCTGTTGGCAGAGTGTGTCAGGTCCTCGGTCAGTGACCGAGGACCTGACACCAGGAGGGGGCCCGGCGGCTTGCCCGGTATGCCGCCGGGTGCGAGGCCCCTCCTGGCTGCCAGGCCGGCCACCGCAGACACTGGTCTGCAGCTGCAGACCATGTGACTCGTGAGAATTGGCCAATCAGAGCGTTGCCGCGGGTTACCACGGCAACGCTCTGAAATCTCGCGAGATTACACGGTCTGCAGCTCTGCGAAGCTGCAGACCGGGAGCAGTGGCCACCGGACCACCAGGGAACCCACTGGACCACCACGGAAAGGTAGGCTCTCCCTCCCCTCACCCCCCACCACACTCAGGCTCACCCCCGACCACCATCACCCCCCACTACCCTAAGCCTCACCCCCACCACCCTCAGCTTCACCCCCCACCACCATCACCCCCACCACCCTCAGCCTCACCACCATCACCCCCACCACACTCAGCCTCACCCCCACCACGCTGAACCTCACCCCCCACCACCATCACCCCCACCACCCTCAGCCTCACCCCCCACCACCATCACCCCCACCACCCTCAGCCTCACCACCATCACCCCACCACCCTCAGCCTCACCCCCCACCATCACCCCCACCACCCTCAGCCTCACCACCCACCACCACCATCACCCCCACTACCCTCAGCTTCACCCCCAACCACCATCACCCCACCACCATCACCCCCACCACCATCACCCCCACCACCCTCAGCTTCACCCCCACCACCATCACCCCCACTACCCTAAGCCTCACCCCCCCACCACCCTCAGCTTCACCCCCCCACCACCATCACCCCCACCACCCTCAGCCTCACCCCCCACCACCATCACACCCCCCACCACCATCACACCCACCACCACCATCACCCCCACCACCCTCAGCTTCACCCCCCACCACCACCATCACCCCCCACCACCCTCAGCTTCACCCCCACCACCATCACCCCCACCACCCTCAGCTTCACCCCCACCACCATCACCCCCACCCCCACCACCCTCACCATCACCCCTCCCCACCATCACCCCCCACCACCCTCAGCTTCACCCCCACCACCATCACCCCCACCACCCTCACCATCACCCCTCCCCACCATCACCCCCCACCACCCTCAGCTTCACCCCCCACCACCCTCAGCCTCACCCCCACCAACCTCAGCTACACCCACCACCAACGTCACCATCACCCCCCACCGTCACCATCACCCCCCACCACCGTCACCATCACCCCCCACCACCCTCAGCTTCACCCCCACCACCCTCACCATCACCCCTCCCCACCCTCAGCCTCACGCCCACCACCCTCACCATTACCCCTTCACCCTCACCCCCCACCACCCTCAGCCTCACCATCCCCCATAACCCCCGACCACCCTCAGCCTCACCTCCCACCACCCCTCACCACCCTCAGCTTCACCACCCACCACCACCCTCAACATCACCACCCTCAGCATCACCCCCGCCACCACCCTCAGCATCACCCCCCTCACCCCCCTCAGCATCACCCCCGCCACCACCCTCAGCATCACCCCCTCACCCCCCTCAGCATCACCCCCCACCCCCCTCAGCCTCACCCCCCACCACCCTCACCATTACCCCTTCACCCTCAGCCTCACCATCCCCCATAACCCCCCACCCCCCTCAGCATCACCCTCCTCAGCATCACCCCCCTCAGCCTCACCCCCCACCACCCTCAGCATCACCACCCTCAGCATAACCCCCCACCACCCTCAGCATCACCACCCTCAGCCTCCCCCCACTCACCATCACCCCCTCCTTCTCACATTACCCCCTCTCACTCTCACATTAGCCCCCCACTCTCACATTAGCCCCCCACTCTCACATTAGCCCCCCCACTCTCACATTAGCCCCCCCACTCTCACATTAGCCCCCCCACTCTCACATTAGCCCCACCACTCTCACATTAGCCCCCACTCTCACATTAGCCCCCCACTCTCACATTACCCCCCCACTCTCACATTACTCACTCTCACATTACCCCCTCTCACTCTCACATTACCCCCTCTCACTCTCACATTACCCCCTCTCACTCTCACATTAACCCCCTCTCACTCTCACATTACCCCCTCACTCTCACATTAACCCCCTCACTCTCACATTAACCCCTCACTCTCACATTAACCCCCTCACTCTCACATTAACCCCCTCACTCTCACATTACCCCCTCTCACTCTCACATTACCCACTCTCACTCTCACATTACCCCCTCACTCTCACATTACCCCCCTCACTCTCACATTACCCCCCTCACTCTCACATTACCCCCTCACTCTCACATTACCCCCTCACTCTCACATTACCCCCTCACTCTCACATTACCCCCTCTCACTCTCACATTACCCCCCTCACTCTCACATTACCCCCTCACTCTCACATTACCCCCTCACTCTCACATTACCCCCCTCACTCTCACATTACCCCCTCACTCTCACATTACCCCCTCACTCTCACATTACTCCCCTCACTCTCACATTACCCCCCTCACTCTCACATTACCCCCTCACTCTCACATTACCCCCTCACTCTCACATTACCCCCTCACTCTCACATTACCCCCTCTCACTCTCACATTACCCCCCTCACTCTCACATTACCCCCTCACTCTCACATTACCCCCTCACTCTCACATTACCCCCCTCACTCTCACATTACCCCCTCACTCTCACATTACCCCCCTCACTCTCACATTACCCCAACCCCTTGCTCCCTCTCACATTACCATTACCCCCCCCTCACTCTCACATTACCCCCCTCACTCTCACATTACCCCCCTCACTCTCACATTACCCCCTCACTCTCACATTACCCCCTCACTCTCACATTACCCCCTCACTCTCACATTACCCCCTCTCACTCTCACATTACCCCCCTCACTCTCACATTACCCCCTCACTCTCACATTACCCCCTCACTCTCACATTACCCCCCTCACTCTCACATTACCCCCTCACTCTCACATTACCCCCCTCACTCTCACATTACCCCAACCCCTTGCTCCCTCTCACATTACCATTACCCCCCGCTCCCTCTCACATTAACATCACCCCCCGCTCCCTCTCACATTAACTCCCTCACTCTCACATTAACCCCCTCACTCTCACATTACCCCCTCTCACTCTCACATTACCCCCTCTCACTCTCACATTACCCCCTCTCACTCTCACATTACCCCCCTCACTCTCACATTACCCCCTCACTCTCACATTAACCCCCTCACTCTCACATTAACCCCCTCACTCTCACATTAACCCCCTCTCACTCTCACATTACCCCCTCTCACTCTCACATTACCCCCCTCACTCTCACATTACCCCCCTCACTCTCACATTACCCCCCTCACTCTCACATTACCCCAACCCCTTGCTCCCTCTCACATTACCATTACCCCCGCTCCCTCTCACATTAACATCACCCCCCGCTCCCTCTCACATTACAATCAACCCCCCGCTCCCTTTCACCATCACCCCCCGCTCCCTCTCACCATCACACCCCCCGCTCCCTCTTACCATCACACCCTCCGCTCCCTCTTACCATCAGCTACCCCATACACATAGGGTCTCAGACAAAAACGCAAACATGCTCACAGAGACATACATTCGCACACACAAGGATACTCTCTGTCACACTCTCAGGCACATACACAGGTAGACAGTGCATCAATGTGTATATGTGACACTTTTTTGTTAGTGGGGCCTCATGTTTGCGTTTCGCCTAAGGCCTCATAAAGTCTAGAGCCGCCTCTGAGTTTTGGTGTCTAGATCATGCCCCTGCAGTCTTGCTGCTCAATTATCTCCCATCTAGGAATCAAATCACCTTTGTTTCTGTTTATGTAGCTCTAATCACACCTTCCCTGGCTGTGACTCACACAGCCTTGCTTTAGAAGTTTTTAACTCCTACTCTGTAAATTAAACTTCAATCACACACAGGAGGCTCCTGCAGTGTATAGAAGGCTATTGCCAGAGCAGGAGATACGAAATTCTGAATTAAACAGAATGGGCAATAAAGAGAGTTTAAATATCAGATCTCTCTTTACAAGAAGTATTTATGAAGACTGTGTAAGTCACATGCAGGGAAGACGTTGGATTTCCTCATGCAAAGCGTGAGGACGTCTAGACTTGTATCATGGAGTTAAACTTTGTGAATCTCCAGAAAGCGCCTCTAGTGGCTGTTGGTAGATAACCACTAGAGGCAGTCTTAACCCTGAAATATAAATATTGAAGTTTCTCTAAAACTACAATGTTTTCAGCTGCAGGGCTAAAATGACATAGACATTGCACACAGACCACTTCAATGACGAGATTAAGTGGTCTCGGGGGTCTATAGTATCCCTTTAAGCTGTTCACCTGCCATGCCCTTTCTATACCACTCACACATACCTTGACTATCCATGGCTTACTGACTTTTAGCCATGTTGTAGAGATGAGGGGAGCCACAGATATTTATTTGTATGACCTGTAGAACATGACATGTTCTTATTAACAACCTAACAATACAAATCATAATTTAATATATAGAGAGTTATCATGCAATTATTTTAACCTCCAGTCTTCTAGTTATGGAATGTATGGGGTCGCACTTGTCTCTTGATGACATATGTGACAAATGTACTCAGCCCTCCTGATAGCCAGGAATTGCTGTGCCAGTATAAACAGTGGTTCTGGAAATTCGTACCATAACATGACTGTACAAAGGACAAGACATTCTAAGGATGTTATTTAAGATTCTGTCAATTTTTTGTAAAGGTTTATGGTTTGAAAGGTTTTTATTTTATTTTTTTAAATTTGTTTTGTTGTGCAGTGATACATTCACAGATAGCTGTGAATACCTCGCACAGGGCGCCTAATGGCCTAAGGCCGGCCCTGGCCAACACTCCAAGTTGGTCAAATGCAATCCAGCAACTTAAAGGGACACTATAGTCACCCAGACCACTTCAGCTTGTGGCGAAACCGACCTCGCCACGTGTCCTTGGAGGGGGCTGCTTGCCCGCCTCTTGCCTTTGGACTATGGCCCTGGGAGATTGGGCCCTTTTACAAAACGTATTCGGCCCTAACAGAGTGCATGTCACTCATTCTGGCCCTTTAAACACAGTGGGGCCATTCGGTACTTGCCCTGTGTGAGCAGTGATACCCCCAGATAGCTATGCCATGGAGCCTATTCATATAATGAAAGACTATGGGAAAGACTTTGGCTCCATGGCAATTAAACTGTATTTGTGTGGTCTGCGTGCCATTCACCTAATAATGTGCACGCAGACCTGAGCTATCTGGGGATATGTTACATGTCTGTGTTTGATGTATAAAAAGTAACTTTATATATTTTAAAACATAATACTGTATTTAGGTCCCCACATGTGTAATGGAGTTTTGTCTTTGTCCTGGGAGATAATTGGATTACTTCTCCAATTATCTCCAGGGCAGAAGGGAGGAAGCCAGGATGCATTGTGGGGATGTTTTACTTCTGTTTGAGCCAGATTAAAATGCTACCAGCCAGGGGAACAAAAGATACTTTTACTAACTTTTGAACACCTGGTCTAATTCATGCCATTTTTTAATATGTTGTTCCCCTGAATGGATTGATTGTGGATATGTATTTTTATGTGAATGTGATGTATGGTTTTAGAGTTATGAGAGTTGGGTAAAAAGTATGTTTTAACTGCATGTATAATTGAGTTTCCTCTCAGGATAAGGGGAGGGATTATGTGGATCTAACTGATGTGTGAGTGGTTGTTTTATACCTCCCTGTGGGCGGACCTGTATTTGTAACAACTGCAATAAAAACCAGGCTGGGTGTGCCAGCACCAGAGATTCTGCTTGACCCTCAAACCGATGTGTCGTCTCGTTTTTGGGGGAATTGGATTGTATGCTGACTGCCAGGAGTGTAAGCGGATTGTATGCTTTTCCTGTTTGGCTGATTCCAGGGTTCGTGTGTTTCCAGTTCAGGAGTTTCCAGAATTCGTACAGTTTGCAGTTCAGGAGATTGGTGATTGCTGTAGCTGCTGGTCTATGGAAAAGGGGGATATCGCCTAAACTGGGTTTTATCCTCTTGTAAGTGAAACGGTCCGTTACAATTGGTGGCAGCGGTGGGTTCGTTCCTACAGCCAGAAGGACAGCTACAGACAACACCAATTCATTGGAGTTACAAATTGAGGGCAACGTTAGCACTCGTGCAGCGCCCCTGGCAGCTGAGGTATCCAGCGACTTGGAGCAGACAAGTATGGAAGGCTCTGACGCTGAAGATTATGGGCTGGCCGAGGTGAGGCAGCGAGTGGCCCAGTATGGGGGTTATGTATCCATGGAGATATTCCAGGGGATCTGGAACCAGGTCATGGCTAAGCGAAAATCAAGGATGGACGGAGAGTATGCTCAGCGGAAAGAGTGTTACAGCAGCAGAGTAGAGGCTGCATCCGAGGAGGTTAGCCGTCTTCCCCTGAGGCGGCAGTGTGTAACCCATGGAGCTAAAGGTGCCGTCCTTCCTCCCCAGCTGCAGAGTAAGTCCCAGGGAGCTAAAGGTGCCGTCCTTCCTCCCCAGCGGCAGATTGTATCACAGGGAGCTAAAGGTTCCGTCCTTCCTCCCCAGCGGCAGATTGTATCACAGGGAGCTGAAGGTGTCGTCCTTCCTCCCCAGCGGCAGATTGTATCTCCGGGAGCTGAAGGTGCCGTCCTTCCTCCCCAGCGGCAGTGTGTGTCCCAGGGAGCTGAAGGTGCCGTCCTTCCTCCCCAGCGGCAGTGTGTACCCCAGGGAGCTGAAGGTGCAATCCTTCCTCCCCAGCGGCAGTGTGTATCCCAGGGAGCTGAAGGTGCCGTCCTTCCTCCCCAGCGGCAGTGTGAACCCCAGGGAGCTGAAGGTGTCATCCTTCCTCCCCAGCGGCAGTGTGTCCTGCAGGGAGCAGAGACCGTCAGTCTCACACCCCAGCAGCAGGACAAAATAATGAAAGGGGAGACAGCTGGTCCCCCTCTCCACCAGCAGAGAGAATGTCAGGGAGAGGAGCCTGTTAACCCCTCTCCCCAGCGGCAGTTGACAGTCCAGAGAGAGGAGCTTGTTACACCCTCTCTCCAACGGCAGCCTAACCCACCAAGGGGAGATGTTGAGCCCCGCAACTGTGCAGATGGGACCGTAGTCTCTGCACTTACAGCCCAAGGGGTAGGGACGGTCGGTCCTGTCCCCCAGCCCCAGAGCTGTGTACCCAGAGGGGAGACGGTCGGTCACCCCCTCCCACAACCAGGCTCCAAACAGGCTACTTCAGTGGCAGCGTTGGCACCAGGGCAGAGTACCGCTGGTCTCTGCCCACTCAGCAACCCACCAAGGCAGTCTACCAGCTCCCCGCACAGCCGTGGTGAGGAACCTGAACCTGGACAAGCTGCTACTTTAGCCAGGTGGAGTAAACATTTATTGTGGGTGGGAGGTACTGCTGTTTGTGCTTCGTGGGTGGGTTGCTGGACTAACCAGGGCACTGACCGGCAGGAGGTCAGATACCCTGTTAGTCTGGGGGGTAAAGGGGAGAAGTGTGGCGAAACCGACCTCGCCACGTGTCCTTGGAGGGGGCTGCTTGCCCGCCTCTTGCCTTTGGACTATGGCCCTGGGAGATTGGGCCCTTTTACAAAACGTATTCGGCCCTAACAGAGTGCATGTCACTCATTCTGGCCCTTTAAACACAGTGGGGCCATTCGGTACTTGCCCTGTGTGAGCAGTGATACCCCCAGATAGCTATGCCATGGAGCCTATTCATATAATGAAAGACTAAGGGAAAGACTTTGGCCCCATGGCAATTAAACTGTATTTGTGTGGTCTGCGTGCCATTCACCTAATAATGTGCACGCAGACCTGAGCTATCTGGGGATATGTTACATGTCTGTGTTTGATGTATAAAAAGTAACTTTATATATTTTAAAACATAATACTGTATTTAGGTCACCACATGTGTAATGGAGTTTTGTCTTTGTCCTGGGAGATAATTGGATTACTTCTCCAATTATCTCCAGGGCAGAAGGGAGGAAGCCAGGATGCATTGTGGGGATGTTTTACTTCTGTTTGAGCCAGATTAAAATGCTACCAGTCAGGGGAACAAAAGATACTTTTTACTAACTTTTGAACCCCTGGTCTGATTCATGCCATTTTTTAATATGTTGTTCCCCTGAATGGATTGATTGTGATATGTATTTTTATGTGAATGTGATGTATGGTTTTAGAGTTATGAAAGTTGGGTAAAAAGTATGTTTTAACTGCATGTATAATTGAGTTTCCTCTCAGGATAAGGGGAGGGATTATGTGGGATGTAACTGATGTGTGAGTGGTTGTTTTATACCTCCCTGTGTGCGGATCTGTATTTGTAACAACTGCAATAAAAACCAGGCTGGGTGTGCCAGCACCAGAGATGCTGCTTGACCCTCAAACCGATGTGTCGTCTCGTTTTTGGGGGAATTGGATTGTATGCTGACTGCCAGGAGTGTAAGCGGATTGTATGCTTTTCCTGTTCGGCTGATTCCAGGGTTCGTGTGTTTCCAGTTCGGGAGTTTCCAGAATTCGTACAGTTTGCAGTTCGGGAGATTGGTGATTGCTGTAGCTGCTGGTCTATGGAAAAGGGGGATATCGCCTAAACTGGGTTTTATCCTCTTGTAAGTGAAACGGTCCGTTACACAGCTCAATGAAGTGGTCTGGGTGCCAGGTCCCTCAGGTTTTAACCCTTCAGATGCAAACATAGCAGTTTCAGAGAAACTGATATGTTTACATTTGGTGTTAATCCAGTCTCTAGTGGCTGTCTTCTGGACAGCCACCAGAGGCGCATCTGCGACGCTGGAGGCATATTATGCCTCCATCGCACAGAGCGTCCGTAGGAAAGCATTGAAAAATGCTTTCCTATTGACAGCTTGAATGCGCGCACGGCACTTGCTGCGCATGCGCATTCAGCTCCGCTGACGTCGACAGAGGGAGCTGATGTCGGCGGGGGAGGAGAGGTCACAAGCGCCGAGGGAGCCTGGCGCTGGATTAAAGTAAGCTGCTGAAGGGGTTGCTACTTCACTTTGTCTCCATGACATAAAGCACACTTGATGTCTGTAGCATTTGGGTCAAAAAATATCTGCGCCCTTTACACCATGCCGGGGAGACCATAGATAATATTCCATTAGGAATCGACTGAAGCACCTGGAAATTCTCCAGATATGCAGTGGGCAGAATGGATGCTCTAGCAACACTTTTATTCCCTATTTTAGGCTGTCCGTTCATTTACCGAATCAACTCTGTGTGGTCCCCTTGTTCGCACCTTCTAACAACCGACCACCCCTGGCTGTTAAACACAAATTGCTCGTTAAGGAAAGTGGGGCCCTGTGTGGCCACCGCTCGTATAACTGAATGCACCAGTGCAAACAAATGGCAGGCATTTTGTCACCCGAACGTGGGCTGCAGTACATGGTCGTTGATGGTGTGAATTATTTTTGGCTACACGACCCCGCAAACTGGTACCGCTGCCCATCCAACCTTTCGAACAGTTATGAGTACGGCGTTTGGGAGGCATAAACTACCAAACAGGTGGAACATTTGTACACTAACAGCCAAGGGGAGCATTCGGCGGTGTTCGTGCGAGAACCCCTGAAAGATGACCGGTCGTTGCCTTGTTTTCTCTGGAACTGTTTTCGGGCATCACCCTGTGGTCGACCGATCAAAACTTCATTCGCAAAGCGTTCCCGAACCACTGAAGGGATCTGAGTGATATTTCGTCTAGTATGCGCTCAGATCCAAGCTATTCGGTGATATGACCTTCGTGGGGTTCTGAAGTTATTAAAATGGATTTTTGGGATGTTTTGAAATATTGTAGATTTTTATGTACCTGAGAGATAATTAAGTTATAGCTTTTTTTCACGCAATTATCTCTCAGGCACAGAGGCTTTGGGAAGAAAAGCCCTGTAATTGTGAACCCCATGCTAGAGGCAATGTAAAATAAAAGCTGTGTGTGGCAGGAATAAAACCTGTTGACTCCCAGAACTACGTGTCATCTAGATGCTGGGGGGAAAAGGTCTTGGATTGTTATACTGTTTCTTCTAGCTACGAGGACTGAACAGCGGAGATACCTATGATAGGTATTGGAGCTCTGCCACACGTAGTTGCAGTTTAGCTTGTGATATCTCAGTAGGCTTTGGCCCAGGAAAGTGTGGAGGTACTGTGACAGTTGTAGGAGTCCGAGATTGGACACCATGAGTGATATACTCTGTGGGAGCAGGGCCGCCATCAGGGGGTGACAACCATGATGGTTGTCACGGGCCTGGCGGTCCTGGGGGGCCCGACTGGTGCAGCTGCACTGGGTCCTGTACGCTGATTGGGCCCATCGTGTCACTTAGGGCCACCCGATAGGCCCTATATCTTCAGGGGCTGGTCAGCGCTGTGGCCGTAATAGCGCAACTGGGCCAGAGGGCTTAAGTTTTTTCATGGAAGATCCAAACTCCCAGGGGCACAATCAAACGTGGTACCAGCACAGAAGTATGTGAATAACCCAAACTCACTAGTACAGGATGAATATATTTACTATAATTTCAGCTGAAAGATCAAATAGCTCAGGAGCTGCCCTAAAATGCGACCAGTCAACATGGCGGTCAGGCCGCGCCCTCTGTTTTTGGTTTTTTTAAACCAGAATATTCAATAATACAATGGTTAATAAGCGGAGGGAGGAGACGTCAGCTTGTCATTGTGGAGTCAAAACTATTTGAATCAACAACAAACAGATGAGCAAAAGGCTAAACTTGATGGTCTTTTTTGACCTAGGTTACTTTGCAACAGTCGGAAAATGTTATTTCTTCTTTGAAATGTTTCGATAACCAATTCTGCGTATTACATTTTTTTTTTTTACGAGAAACTTCCACACGTCTTGAACAAATTCCCTCTCGTTTACACGGCTTTGTATAGTTTTTTGTTACCAAAATCCTTACACGACTAAGGGTGACGGCTCAAAATAGAGGCAGAGTTTGCAATGTTGCTGTTGGAGATTATGCTATTGATCTCGAATAATAGAAGTTATGTCTCTACTGAAAGACAAATGAATGTGTTTGTTGCTTGGTACAATTTTCCCTATTGAGAATGGTTGTTCGGAGCTGTACAAGCGAATTCATTGTAACAATGATGTGCAATTTCTTTACAATAGCAATGTGCAAAATGATCACACTGCAATCTGGTTATTACAGGCTGCTGCAAAATGGCACTTTCTCTAAGTGTATCTGTTGTGGACCTATTTATCCCAATGACTCATACGCTTTGACAATATTTTACCTTTTTTCTCTGTGACCTCTAAAATCCCAGTTACTTCGCTGTCACCTCCATATCATTAAATGTAGGTCTTGTCCCACCTTCTCACACTTTCGAACCATCTCAATTTCCGTCCCCTCCTCTTTCATGCATTTTCTCAACTGCCATCGCTCACCCATTAAAAGGGATTGGATAGAGGTAACCAAAATATATCATATAGACATTGATGCAAAAATATAAAAAAAAAATGTTTACAATCAGTAAATTAGATTTAGGCTTTTACAAATTTCTGTATATTGAGTTTTGGCATTTTTTCCTGCATATTTTTTCCACTGTAATTTTACACTTCCTCTTTGAAGGGTGGGTCTAGGCACCATAACTACTACATGCTTATGTAGTGGTTATGGTGCCATTAATCTGCAGACGCAACCCCCTGATTTTTTGTCAAACTGTTTTCAAAGTAAAACTACTTTGGGTTTTTAACATTAGCAGTTTCATACATAGCTTTATAATGAGCGAGTCAGCTGACTCCAGGGTTGCTAACATACTATACCAGCGGTCATAAAAGCAAGTTAAAGGGATACTATAGTGCTAGGAATACAAAGTTGTATTCCTAGCACTATAGCTCCCTTACGCCTCCCTCCCTTTCCCCCTACCCCACACAGCAAGGGTTAATAAACGTTTACTGTAATTACCCCATTCCACCGCTAATCTACCTTGGCGCTTGGTCGGCTGTCCTCTTCCTCCGACATAATGCGACAGAGGGGGGGTTCTAATGAGCATGCGTGGCAAGAACATTAGGCCTCTCCCATAGGAAAGCATTGCTGCTGTCCTGTTAAGGGGACAGGAACACAGCACCCAGACCACTTTAATTAAATCAAAAGGTCTGCGTGCCAATAATGTCCCTTTAACCCATGGCTTGCAAACAAGCCAACTTTCTCCTTTTATCCTCAGTATCTTTGTATGCCCCTCCCCCCCCCAGCCCCACTGTGTGTCTATGTCACCTTTCCTGCCTTCCTTCTGTCTGTCTGTCAACCCCCTGAGTCTCCCTTCTGTGTGTCTTTGTCACCTCCAGTCTTCTTTCTATGTGTCTGTATCACCACCCCAGCCTCCCTTCTGTGTCACTCCACTAGCTTCCCTTTTGTCTGTCTGTATCACCATCCTAGCCTCCTTTCTGTGTGTGTCTGTCACCCTACCAGTCTCCCTACTGTGGTTTCTCTCCCCCCTTCCAACTCACCTCACTCCTCCTTGTAGCTGTGGACCGAGGAAGCTTTTGTAACCTCTATCTGGTCTGACAGGAAGCTGATTGCCAATGTATGTGAGCACCGAACAGCTTCCTGTCAGACCAGGTAGACGTAACAAAAGCCCCACTACCCCAGTCAGAGGCTTGACCACTCTACATGCTGTGACCGGCAGGAGAAAAGCACGGTGCAGTGCGCTGCCCTCCTGTCGGTCACCCAGCCAGTCGCGCCGGCCCTGGTATCACTGCCACTTGATGCAAACTGGCTTACTTGCTAAATAATAGCTTGTTAATTAACTAGCAAAATCTAGGGTAGAAGAGTTAAAAAAATGTAACAGCAACTTTAAACTCAATATTTAATACTTAGACACCAACAATATGGATGGAACTCATAGAACAAATGGACATAGGGACAGAAAAGAGGGACAGAGGGATTTGGGCCCAAAATAGGGACTGTCCCTCCTACATAGGGACACTTAGGAGTTATGACTGTGGACCACAAAGAACAGGGGTACCATCACCATGGATACCAAGGTGACCTTGCCAAAGCCTGAGTGCACCTACATTTGCTGCTGTGCCTGTAGATAAACCATGGTCTGCGAGTCTTATTATTATTTTTTAAACTTATTTCCTCTCAACTCTTTTTCATTTGATTTATTTTTTAATAATGATGTCTGAACATAACTTAATATCAAGTCTTAGACATCCTGAATTACAGTAAGGAACGTTAATCTGAGCAGATCTGTCAGTCTTCGATCTGCAGTTACTCTTCCTCTCTCAAGGTCATACAAAGCCATTCATTTTTTTTTCTTTTATTTTCATATAAAAATATATTTTGTTAGACTTTTCTCTGTTTGGAAACTTTCCATATAATTAATTGTTTCTGCAGTTAACCCCTTTTCAGGCTGGAAGGAGACTGGCATTCACCAGTCGGAATTAGGAAAAGGTGGGGCCAGTTTGCAAGGCTCATCTCTATTTTTACAGTCTTGCAATACCACATATAGCCACTAGGGATGTTTTTTCAGATTTCCTGCCACTTCCACTGTTTCGAAAGTCCAAAGTACCTGTATTAGATGTTCTGCCTACCTTACACCAGTGCCTCACACACAAACCCTTATAATTTAAATGTTTTTAGTTATATTTTTTATTTTATTTTTTAATTTAGGACATGATGGTGATTGTAGACTTTCTACATTGCAATTTTTTTGTTGTTGCTTTTTTTGGGGCACTCTTGAAGATTTTTGTAAATGTAGTTTAGGCTATCTATTAAAATATCCATAAACCTAATAATATCTGAAAGGCTCAGCTAATCCACACAACACGCACAAAATAAGCGACAATCAAAAACAAAGTGTATTTGAATTTATCGCCACCAGACAGATGCATGTTGGGATACACAAAATAAAACACTCAATAGAAACTGTTTCAAACTCTAGATACAGGTCATCCCAATGTGGTTATGTGTGATAAAAATACTTCAAAAGCTTCCGAACAGCTTCATAGAACGTTGATAATATCCAGACCATATGATGTCTTGATTATATAAAGGAATACTGCAATGATAGTTTTATTATCACTGAATACAGAAAATTACATATTAAGTAGCATGACTATTGTTTTGTCCGTTCTTACTTCTTTTAAGTGCATCAACATTCTTCCTCTGGCTCTACCGGGAGCGACCATATTTTAGTCTTTTTTGTCAGAAACACAACTTATCTTCTAGGACGGTGCACTTCTTTTTTTTTTTTTTTAAATGTGAGGGGCCCTTGTGCATGCATTCATGGTTCATGAACATGCACCAGCTCTTGATTATCTGTCCTACACAGTATTCGTTTGAATACGAGGTGCTTCTAACCAAAGAGTAGGTAAAGATGGCCGCCTCCATACAGCATGTTTAAGCCATGAGATGCAAAGAAAATAGGCATTATCTTAAAGCTAAGTATTGTAATATAATACCCAAAGAGCCTACAATACATATACTCTTTTACTTAGAATATTAAAAATGATGACAGTTTTCCTCTAAGTCACAAGTCTGATTTAAGTCAATCCTCCTGAAACAAGGCTACATTAGTGTTGTGTATGTCTCCCTTGAAGTAAACATCATCAATAAACCATTTTCAAATTGATCCTGTTAGCTTTCAGAGCGTTGTTGCTATAATTCCGTAGTACTGGTTTTTGAACAGACACCACAGGTTTCCATAGATGTATTGCGGTTTCATCTGGTCCATTTTACAGTCTTTTCAAATCTTTCTTTATCTTCAAGTTGCAACACACTAAGTGTCTTTCATCTTTCTTCTGTGTCAGGTTTGTAAATGAAAGGCAAGAGAATACAAGTGATATGCGTTTTTTTCTTTTACAATGGCGTCCATCAATGTTCTACATCAGTGGGAAATAATGCAAAATCCAGAGTAATAGACATCAATGCTCGGTCCTCATCTGAGAAAGTTCTATAACAATCCAGAAAGTTTTGTACACTCTAACAAGCATTCCTAAAGCTGGTATGATATTTGTTGTCTTTCAAAAGCACACTCACTCCAGATGCACATTTTTACACATCTATTTGGAGCTTGCTTGTTTTGCCTGAAGTTTTAGTCTGGCATTGCATCTACCTAGAATCGATTGGTATTACCTGTAGGCATCATATTTAGTAATTAGCCATCTACTTGAAGCCCATTTGTTTGGCCTTGAGATTCTCTGTTCCATCTTGTAGGACAATAATGCAAAGCTCGACAAATCACATTTGCGACTAGGAATTTACATTTTCCATACAGAAATTTTGGCCCATTCTTCTAAAGGATATCCATCTCAAAGATGTATTGAGCCCTCAAGCCACTATAACGGCCCGGAGAGGAAAGAACCTTAGGGACATTCTAGTCCCTAGCCACTTTACGATTAAACAAAATACAAATCCTACATGGCTGGGACGTAAGGTCCCGACAGGCTCATATGCCTGCGGCAGATGTGTGGCCTGCAGATATATATAAGAACAAAGATAGAGGAGTGCAAGTAAAAATGAAAATAATATACTTATTCACATTCGGGCATCTTATTGGTTTCACCTACATAAAAGAGTGAAAACATAGCATAATACTGTTTTACAAAGCAATATACAGTGCAGAGGTATAGTTTACACTCACACTTTGCAGAGCCACGTATAGTAGGCTCTGACTATTCAGGTTCTTAAGAAATCCCTTTCTTTTTGCTCGTCTGCTCTTCCGGATCACTCCACTGGTACCAGGAACAACAGTAGATAAAAATAATTTCCAGGAGAGTAAAAATATTTTAAAGAATTTAATGTTTTACAAATAAAACAGGGATAAAAAAAACGATTAGCAGCACTGACGCGTTTCGACTCTTTAAAGTCTTTCTCAAAGTGCATAGAGTATAAGTCCCACTTCTTCGTATATATACCAGACAGATCTTTAAATTTGGCGCTCAATTCTTCTTACTTTCCGGTCTTTTCGGGCTTTCACTTCCTGTTTCCGGTTTCCGCTTGACGGCATTTTTCTCCGCCCATTTTTACGTCCGTTTGCGTGTGACGTCGGGCTTACTCTTCCGATACCGGAAATAGTATGTCAGCTATTCCCGAAGCAGAAATCGCCATATTTAAAAGTCTTTATTTACATATACCCTGTGGGACTATCCTGGCAAATTTCATTCTATGATTAATAACATTTATATTAATCAACTATACATTTAAACATATAAATCATATAAAACGTTTCTAAAATAAACATTTAAATCTCTGAGCTATATCTTTAGCCTTTAATCTAAAATATGTCCTGAAAGAAACCTTGACAGAAATAGGAGAAAAAAAGGGGAGAGAGAGAGTGTAAAAAAGGGGGTAGAGGGGACCATTAATAAAAAAATTATATATATTTTAATGGAACCAGTTTATAAAAGTTTAATAAAAAATAGATAAAATACGGATAAAAAATACATCAGCTCAAATTAGCACATTCATCTCGAAATCCATATTCAAACCTCTGGGGGATAATGTATCCAGATTAAAGATCCACCCCATTTCACATTTACTTAAGGCTAAATTCAGATCGTTTGTAAATGAAAGGGAAGAGAATACAAGTGATATGCGTTTTTTTCTTTTACAATGGCGTCCATCAATGTTCTACATCAGTGGGAAATAATGCAAAATCCAGAGTAATAGACATCAATGCTCGGTCCTCATCTGAGAAAGTTCTATAACAATCCAGAAAGTTTTGTACACTCTAACAAGCATTCCTAAAGCTGGTATGATATTTGTTGTCTTTCAAAAGCACACTCACTCCAGATGCACATTTTTACACATCTATTTGGAGCTTGCTTGTTTTGCCTGAAGTTTTAGTCTGGCATTGCATCTACCTAGAATCGATTGGTATTACCTGTAGGCATCATATTTAGTAATTAGCCATCTACTTGAAGCCCATTTGTTTGGCCTTGAGATTCTCTGTTCCATCTTGTAGGACAATAACGCAAAGCTCGACAAATCACATTTGCGACTAGGAATTTACATTTTCCATACAGAAATTTTGGCCCATTCTTCTAAAGGATATCCATCTCAAAGATGTATTGAGCCCTCAAGCCACTATAACGGCCCGGAGAGGAAAGAACCTTAGGGACATTCTAGTCCCTAGCCACTTTACGATTAAACAAAATACAAATCCTACATGGCTGGGACGTAAGGTCCCGACAGGCTCATATGCCTGCGGCAGATGTGTGGCCTGCAGATATATCCTCAGAAATTCCAAGAACGTAAGCGACAGTGAAGGCAAACAAACCTTCCAAATATCTCATTTCTTCAATTGCAATTCAATGGGGGTAGTATACCTCCTCACCTGCAGTTGCAAAATGATGTATATGGGTAAAACATTCCGGGCTTTTAAAGAACGTATCAAGGAACATGTTAGGTCCCCAAAAAATCGTTTAGACACCCCTATCTCTAGACATCTAAAGGAAAGTCATGGTGGGTCCTCTAAAGATATACGGTTTTGTGGCCTAGAACTCGTAAAACGCGAACAAAGACGAGGCGATTACGACAAAATCCTACGTCAAAAAGAGTGTAGGTGGATCCATAAACTCAACACTCTGAACCCAAAAGGTCTGAATGAGGGATTTTCTTTCTCCCCATTCATTTGATCTATAAGGCAACAGCCAAAAACTGATGCTCTTCTTCTTTCTTTTCTTTTTTCGCTTCTTGTATATAGTGTGTCCTTTCTTTTCCTGTTATTTTTTAATTTACTGGCAATTACTATACAGTGTTTGTATTAGTAGTGATCATTGTGTGTATACAGCTCATGGTAATATTAATCTTTGAATACCAGCATTTTGAATGTAGGACTATCATGTTGTCACTCTTCAATGAGTGATAATATAGATAATGCAACCCTATGGTTAATTAATTAAGTAGGGAATACCTCTAGATGGAGGTACCCAATAGGGGATCTATATACTGGTTTGGCACCTTTATTATTATGATAGAGACTTACATCTACTGTTGTCACAGCGGGGATGACAACTCTGATACACAATGGAGAGATCCGCTGCATTGGGAGATGCTCTGTATCCGGGTCATGCTGCCGACGGGATACTTAGCCCCTTATAGCGGAGCGATCACATCCTCGCCTTGATATGATCAGACAGACCTTTTCAGTCTCCTCGATCATAGTAGATTTATATCCATGTACTGGGTCATGTATATGCTATACATAATATGGACACTTTGTACCATTTTGTATTCCCACAGTATATGTTACCGGTACTCGCTCCCTTTTATTCCGACATAGAGATGGAAGGGCCCTGCACTAGTTTAGCAGTGATGCCCCTACCCTCCAACACGCCCACCGGTCCCTCTAGGATTGGCCCGGAGAGGGAGAGGGCGTTGAACTTCACTTGGATCAACCCCTAACTGTTAGAGAGTACGGATTGAAGGATCATTAAGGGGAGGAGCGTCTGGACCCCTTTATTAACAGGTCCGTTATCACTCACTGAGTAGCTCTTGAGAAAGGCGTCTAGTAACGCCGAAACGCGCGTCGGGCTTGCGGGCTTGCTTCTGCCGATGCAATTACTCTGAACTATTTTTTATTTTACCTACCTGGGCTCCCACGATGTCTATGCCGGTTCTAGTATGCAACCTTGAGCGATACCATTAGGCTGCCTCGAAGCAGCAGTTGAGTTGGCTGCTAGGTAGACAGTTAGTTCAGGGTGCATATACAGGCACGTTACTTTGTATTCCCTAAACCACTGCTGGGATTTGAACTTTCCTGTACGTCCATATTAAGTAACGACTGCATAAACCTTTTTGCTACTCTCTAACTGCTGCTACCTGCCGGTTCCTTTATACAAGTTTTTAGGGATATCATTAGGCTGCCTTGAAGCAGCAGTTGAATTGGTCGTGGGTTAGACAGTTGGTTCAGGGCGTATATAAACAGGCATTTACTTTGTATTCTCTAAGTCTCTGCTGGGAGGACTTTTCTCTTCCCCCTAGTGTTATCCACTATATGGAGGGGTAACCTAACAGACCCCCAGAAAGTTTTGTCTGTACCTTCCTGTACGTCTATGCTAAGTAACCACTGTATTTACCAGTTCTCCACACTCTAACTGCTGCTATTGTAGCAGGTATCCACTCTTTATTATTATTTTCGTTGCTTTGTTCTGCTAGAACCTGATTAGACCGTTAGTTTCACCCTATCTAGGAGAGGTGGATGTTATTCATTTGATCCTTTTTTAAGGTCTCTTCATACCCATCCATTTTTGCTCTCTTATGCATATATGGGTGTATATACAGGAGCAATTCCAGGTTTTTAATAGGTGGTTTTGCATTTTCACTTTAAACACTTTTAGGGTGTATTTACTATTAAAATGTATTATTTTTTTCAGGTAAATTTGTTTACCAATTACTATATCTTTTTGAATAAAGGTTTATTACCATATTTATGTGACTTTCTACTTTAAGGGAGTAGTCAGTAAATGGGAATGGACTCCACCCACTTTTAGTGGGCGGATCTCCTTTTTTCCCATTTTCTTTTCTTTTGTCTATTTTGTTTGACATTAAGCCATCTTCCTGGATTCTGTTGGTTTTGCGGTGAGGCTCGGTGCTCAGCGTCATTAATTACCTGTAGCCTGTTGGTGTCATCTGAAGGCTCTGCTTGGCATTAAAGGAATACTATAGGGTCAGGAACACAAACATGTATTCCTGACCCTATAGTGCTATAACCACCATTTAGGTGGCTTGTCCACCTTAGCCCCCCTATAAAAGTTAAAAACTCCCCTTATTTTCAGCGCTGCGCGAGTCAGCCGGTGCTGGCTCCGCACCCTTTGTTACATGATTTAAATGGCCGATTTTTAACCAATCCAATGCTTTCCCATAAGAAAATCATTGGATTGGCTAAAATCGGCATGTGGCGGGGCCAAATGCCGTTTTGGCCAATCAGGACCTCCTCATAGAGATGCATTGAATCAGTGCATCACTTTGAGGAAAAATCAACATTTCCATGCAGAGCGTGGGGACGCTGAACAGCAGGGCTGCTTACTGTGCAGCATTGAGCCAGGAAGTCCCTTCAGTGGCCATCTAAGGAGTGGCCACTTGTAGGTGTCCCTATGGCCAATGTAAACACTGCCTTTTCTCATTAAGCTGTAGTTGTTCTGGTGACTATAGTGTCCCTTTAAGCCATCCATTTGGAACCCCGTGGTTCTGCCTGGGGCCCTGTGTTTGGCATTACACACACTCTAAGCATCAAAACCACTACAGCCAAATCAATTCTTTCGATTCTATCTCCTATTTTTGTCAAACTATATTTGAGTAGTATGATAAAATAAAAGGGGCTCTCTCAGCACCCAAAACCTGTCCCCTCTACTAACTGCTCAGATAATGTGAATGTTTTACTTCTAAATTATTTTTACAGCTAACTAGGCTTGGATTGCAATCACCACTGCAAGAACAGGGGCCAGCTTGGCTGAAAATTCACAGCCTATCACTGCCATCCAAGGTTGTACACATTAAAATAGATAGTGCCACAAAATGACGTAGCGGGCAGCAAATAGGCAGGGTTTTGGGGGCCAGGAGACTCCTTGTTTTTGCTAAAGTGTTCTAAAAAGTTTGCACAAAAAAAAAAAAAAAAAGGGATGTTACTCAAAAACTCCATGCACCGTAACTCCTACAATAAGTTGGAGTGGTTATGGTACTTTATGTGCTTCTATCTGGCAACTTTCTTGAATTCATGGGAAGTGACATCAGCCGAGGAAGTATGGGCTGAGGGGAGAACTTGGTCTTTGCAATTGAAAGGATAAGTTTGAACTTATGTTCTCTATTTTTTTGCTTGGGGGGAGGGAGGGGGTGGGGGCGTGCGGGTGGGCTTGTTATGCTAAACATACCAGTATTTTTTTTAAACCATTGTTTTTCGGTTGGAGTAACCCTTTAACTAAGCAACTTGGGAACTCATTGGCTAAGGCACTGTATGCTCTGTTTGATACAAAGTCATTTATCTGAAAACATTTTTGCTTATACACTGGGGGCTCTACTTTTGGCATTGTCTTCTTCCTGGGGACTTGGTGGTTCTTTCACAATACTCCCTTTCACATTTATGTGAATAAGATTTGTGTATTAATTTGAGTCACTAAGCACCCACAGCTTGGTCTTCAGAAAAACAAGCTGCATGCCACCCCCTGGTAGAAAGAGGGCAGTACCTCTAAAGTAAGGACACCGTCTAACATCCCTATAGTACTATTTTTAAAATTGATCTCCCAGGCTAGAAAGTTCTTTGGATGAGCACCATGACAATTATAGTTTGCGGACATTTGCAGTGCCAAGGGTAGCCATCATCGTCTTAATGTATTACAGTAATGTGTAGAAAGAATTCTGTTAATCTCATAGAACACACTAACCAGGCATTATCTTTTGTGAAAGTGGATATAAAATAACTGTTAGAAAATGAAGCCATTATATGAAATTGTACTCTTTGTGATCTCTTAAGGAGTTCTGACCTCTTTGTTCCGGAGTCTGAAAAGCATCTGCTTTAAAGCACACACCTACTCGCTCACTTCGCAAGTCCCCCACCGACAATGAGAAAAAAAAAGAGCAGGAAACAAGTGTTTAATGCCTTCACTATTGATTGATGGAGCGAGTGTTTGTTTTATATAACATTTTCTCCACTGGCCAATCCATTTCGAGTAAATTAGACTGTTGAGGTGCAACCATTAATTAATGGGAATAAAAGCACGTATTTCCTGCTATATGTTAAAACAACATGTAGAAATAAAAAACAAATAAAAAAATAATGGAAACTTTACATTTAAGCATTATATTAAAGAAGAAATGTCTACTTCGGGACCTAAAACAAGAGACAAAAGGGAAGTTAAGTTGCGAAACGTTGCTAAGCAACAAAGAGACCACAAAGGTGCCCCATCTCGCTGTTTAAATTCAGAATAGTACTTGGTTTTGCAGCTACATAAAAGTCTTGGCTTTACTTTCATTGTCCCAGTTTACCAAAGTAAGAAGGACAGGCTTCAAAGTGAGGCGAGAAGGTTGAAAACAACAGCATAAAAAATTCTGTATCTAGTAGTACTATCATGGGGCAGACTCACAAAGTGACAGCAGGACAATTCCTCCCAGGACAACTTTGTGGTTCCACAAACTGCCACATTGTCTTTTTACAGTAAGTGGAGAGTTCCACGATTACTGGATTCGTGGTTGATTTATGTGATTCTTGAATATGCACATGGTGACTGTTACTGTGTGTGCGCTTGACTGGCCTGTACAGTGTTTATGTTGCGATTGAACCAAACACAGATTGTGATAATAAGATGAGCTTAAAGGGTCACTCTCTAAGCAGCATAGATAACACATATTTGTAGTGGTTATTCTGCTCATAGTCAGGGGGCTCCACCACCCATTTAAAAGCAGTGGTAGGCTGAGAGCCTTGGTCTAATCTGTCTGAATTGTGATCAATGTATTACTGCCGTACAGGTTGGGTGTAAGTGACATTGGTAATGCAGAAGTATAAATTCCACAGTATTAAAGGCTTACGTCAGTGATTTAAAGTGGTCATGGTGCCTTGGAGTCTGTATGTGTAGCGTCATTGAGCATCCTGTTAATGTGAATTCTGTACATATTTGGCATCTGACGTCAGCACACACAGCATTCTGGTGGTAGACAGCCAATGGCAGCAATCACCCACCACACGCTACTCTGTGACTGCTCTCAGCTTTATCTCCATAACATTTTATGTTTCCCTAGACTTTAGACACTAGCTATTGAGGTTGGTCTATGAGGCTGTTATTGAACTACAAGTCCCATGACCCCCTTCCAGATAACAGAGATTGTGGCTTGACAAAAGCCAGCTGTAGAGCATGTAGCTCCAGATAATGCCCATGCTGTCCTCTGTACACTGATCACTTGGAAAGCACATACAGTGAGAACTATGTATTTTAAGTAATTTCCTATAGAATATACAGTATAAATCTTATGTGTGAAAATATAAATTTTTTATGTCTTTGAACTATGTATTTTAAAAACAAATTTTCTATAGAATATTTGTAGTCGGAAACATAAAGGCCGTATGTAGACAATGGTGATGCAAGTTGGTTGTGGTTTGCCAAAACCGACGTACGGGTAAACAAAAGTGGGCCAACCAAGGTAAAGAGTAGATAAATAAATATAATTGGAATATATAAATTAAATAAGGGGGAGAGGGTGGGTGGGGATGACCTGAGACGGAACAGCCCAGGTAAGAGGGCATAAAACATATATCTTATATATAAAAATATTAATTTTTTTATGTCTTTGCCTGATTGTGGAATCTGATGAACTTTTTGATACCCTCTCCAAGGTGATGTATGGTATATCGATGGATGGTACGCAGGCATTTGCGGCAACATGGAAGATCTTAAAAATCCGGCGTTGAAGGCTGGACTCTTTAAATCTAAGTTTTTCTGATAAAAGTGTGGGTTTTCGCAAGAGATCAGTGCTGGAGCCGCTCTACAAGCTTTGAAATCCTACCTGGTCATGTCAGGGTTAACAGCATTTCACCACTGTCCTGCCTTTTCCCCTGCTAACCTCATAGCTAGTATTAAATCATATGTTTCTCTACATGACATGACTTCATCTGCATCTACTGAGACGCCTCGCTCAATACCACCCATCTGAGGGCAAGAAGGTCGTTCGAAATGCCCCAAGCAAGAGAAATATTAAAGCCGAGCAGCCGGCAAAGCTAAAACTGTGGAGGTTTAAGGAGAAAAAAAGCCACTTGAAGGGGACACATGAAGGACACGGTTTAAATGGAGCAGCAGCACATGGAGGAGAATGCTGCTGTCAATAGTGGGAGTATATCAGCTGGTACTTAGCATGGTAATGAAATGAGATAGTATAACGGAATGAATGCAAGCAGGGTTCATAGGAACAGTCATTAACATGGAAAAGGTAAATACAAAATGCTTGTCACTTTAGATGAGTGTAAAGAGGCAAAATACGTGTATATCTGTCAAAAGAAGCCATGTTTGAATGTCTGCATACAGAAGGAAAGCTTGAGAATGAAGCTCTATACACTGCAATTGCTGTGCGTATACATATCTATATATATATATATATATATATATATATATATATATATATATATCATACATAGAAACAGACACATCTCACAGTAACATGCAAAGTGTATCACAGAGCTCCACAACAATAAAACCCACAGTAGCGGGCACTGTATATGAGTGTATCACAGAGCTCCACAACAATAAAATCTACAGTAATGGGCACTGCATATGAGTGTATCACAGAGCTCCACAACAATAAAACCTACAGTAATGGGCACTGCATATGAGTGTATCACAGAGCTCCACAACAATAAAACCTACAGTAATGGGCACTGTATATGAGTGTATCACAGAGCTCCACAACAATAAAACCCACAGTAATGGGCACTCTATATGAATGTATCACAGAGCTCCACAACAATAAAACCCACAGTAATGGGCACTGTATATGAATGTATCACAGAGCTCCACAACAATAAAACCCACAGAAATTGGCACTGTATATGAGTGTATCACAGAATGTCGCTGTGTATATGAGTGTATCACAGAGTGTCACAGTGTATATGAGTGTATCACAGAATGTCGCAGTGTATATGAGTGTATCACAGAATTTGTGAAGGAGTTAAAAATGTTAATTGTGCAATTAAAAACACAACTGCTGCTGTGTCAGTCCCCACAACAGCCAATACGGTGCAAAATCAAATAACAAGTGCAGGGGGCAGTGCATGTATACATACAAGATGAACCCCTTTTTGAGTTTACATTATCGGAAATACAAAAAATCATAGACTATAGTTTAGTATATAACCACACAGGTGCTTTGATGTATTACACTCACATATTCCTGAGACATTAATAGTTGGCTCAGACTCTGAATTTTTTAGCCTTGTAATAAACTAAACAAACGAACGAAGACCGAATTGCAATTGGGTCTCATTCGTTCTTTGTAATTTCTGTTCGTTCATTCGTCTTTCTGATGAATGAACGAATTGCCAAAATTCATACAAAAGCGAATGCCCAAGTCTGCAACTGGGCACACGCGGGAATTTCATAGTACAACCTAGTACGGGAAAATGAAGGTCTTGCGGGACACGTCATACAGTAACACAGGGATTGCAGTGCCCAAGACACAGATCTGGAGAAGAAATAAGGCAGCAAAAAATAGGTGAAATGGGCGACATTTGGGAGTGACTAGGTGGAAAATCAAATGTAGAGGAGTCGCAAGGGGGTTAAAAAATAAACAAATGCGCACGTGCCAGTTCTGCTTTAACCATGCAATATAAAACATGTTTCCATTGCAGTGTTAACACAATTAGAGTGACTGTCTTCCAAACAGCCTTTAGAGGCACGTCCGTGTTGGAAACAAGTCAAACATGGTTAGCAGTCAGTCTGGCATGTGTTCATTGGTTGAAACCATCCACTTTCCAATCCCTCCTTTGGATGATGCCAATAATGCGAATTGCGTCAATGGCCTGCCCCATTTTATCTTGCCCAATGGCATTCCACTTCACGAGACACCGATACTGGTGTGGGGGAAGGGCGTTATGCAGGACTTACCTATATTTCACTAAGAAATTCAACCATGTTGTTAGCTGATAATGAACTTGTGGCGGAACCAACCTCGCCACTGGCCACTGGAGGAGCCTGGTCGCCCGCCTCCTGCCGCTGGACTATGGCCCCATGTTTAACACAGTTTTTTTCCCTGCAGAAAGGCTAGTTCATGCCTTTCTGCGGACTGTTAAAGCCATGCTACCCCAGATAGCTATGCCATGGAGCCTAGCCATATACTGAAAGACTGTATGAAAGACTTTGGCTCCATGGCGATTGAACTGTATGTATGTGATCTGAGCACCATCAGGTAATAATGTGCGCTCAGATCTAAGCTATCTGGGGATATGTTGAATGTATATGTTTTATGTGATAAATGTAACAGTATGTATTTTTATGTATTTTATTGTACTTTGTCTGCCATGTGGTTAATGGAGTTTTGCCTCTGTCTTTGGAGATAATTGGATTACTTCCCAATTATCTCCAGGACAGAGAGGAGGGATAGTGATGCGTTGTGGGATGGTAAGCTTGTGATTGGTCAATGTCCAATATGTTTCCCAGTTTCCCATCTGGTCCCCTAGGGGAGTGTCCACCAGGTGGGAGACCTGCATAAAAGCCGGGCAGGTAGCCCCAGTAAATCAGTTCTGCTTGACCCTCAAATGAAGTGTCGTCTCGTTCTTGGGGGGAATTGGATTGTATGCTGTTACAGTGCGACTGCCAGGAGTGTAAACTGTTCGTATGGTTTTTCCTGTTCGACTGTTTACAGCATTCGTGTGTTTCCTGTTCGGGAGTTTGGAGCATTCCCCTGGTTCCAGGTCGGGAGATTGGTGAATTAGTGTAGTTTGCAAAGGGGAGATTGGTGAATTCATGTTTTTGCAATTCGGGAGATTGGTGATTGCAGTAGCTGCCTGTGCATCTGAAAAGGGGAATATCGCCTAAACGGTTTTTAACCTCTTGTGTGCAAAACGGTCCGTTACAGAACTGATTGGAAAAAACTCAGAAATTGCAAAATCCGATGAACCCAGCTCTAGCATGAGAATCTGTCAAATCCTGAGACAGTGTGCATCTTGCAAATTTTAAAGATTCACGAGAATCTGTACATTCGTCCTGATATCCTGAGAATCTGACTATTCTTCATTCTGAGACCCTGAGAATTTGTCCATTTATCTCACTACCAAGATAACCTGGCTGCCCCCCCATATCCTGAGAATCTGTCCATTAACCACAATGACCTGCCTACTTGGCCGGAGAATGCCTCTTTCAATTGCTCGAGCGTGGATTAGCACCGATTTTGCTGTAATGATGCAAGCTATTACATATATCATGACTAGTGATGTCCCGAACGGTTCGCTGGCGAATAGTTCCTGGCGAACATAGCATGTTCGCGTTCGCCAACCGCGGGCGAACACATGCGATGTTCGGTCCACCCTCTATTCTTTATCATTGAGTAAACTTTGACCCTGTACCTCACAGTCAGCAGACACATTCCAGCCAATCAGCAGCACACCCTCCCTAGCAGACCCTCCCACCTACTGGACAGCATCCATTTTAGATTCATTCGGAAGCTGCAACCATTTTTTTTTTCAATTTTTTTTGTGCATATAAATGTTACAAGCAGATACTCCCCCCAGACACTCTGTATTACTACAGATACTCCCTCCAGACACTCTGGGTTACTGCATATACTCCCTCCAGACACCCTGTGTTACTGCAGATACTCCCTCCAGACACCCTGTGTTACTGCAGATACTCCCTCCAGACACTCTGTGTTACTGCAGATACTCCCTCCAGACACTCTGTGTTACTGCAGATACTCCCTCCAGACACTCTGTGTTACTGCAGATACTCCCCCCAGACACCCTGTGTTACTGCAGATACTCCCTCCAGACACTCTGTGTTACTGCAGATACTCCCTCCAGACACCCTGTGTTACTGCAGATACTCCCTCCAGACACCCTGTGTTACTGCAGATACTCCCTCCAGACACTCTGTGTTACTGCAGATACTCCCTCCAGACACTCTGTGTTACTGCAGATACTCCCTCCAGACACTCTGTGTTACTGCAGATACTCCCCCCAGACACCCTGTGTTACTGCAGATACTCCCTCCAGGCACTCTGTGTTACTGCAGATACTCCCTCCAGACACTCTGTGTTACTGCAGATACTCCCTCCAGACACTCTGTGTTACTGCAGATACTCCCCCAGACACCCTGTGTTACTGCAGATACTCCCCCCAGACACCCTGTGTTACTGCAGATACTCCCCCCAGACACCCTGTGTTACTGCAGATACTCCCTCCAGACACTCTGTGTTACTGCAGATACTCCCCCCAGACACCCTGTGTTACTGCAGATACTCCCTCCAGGCACTCTGTGTTACTGCAGATACTCCCTCCAGACACTCTGTGTTACTGCAGATACTCCCTCCAGACACTCTGTGTTACTGCAGATACTCCCCCCAGACACCCTGTGTTACTGCAGATACTCCCCCCAGACACCCTGTGTTACTGCAGATACTCCCCCCAGACACCCTGTGTTACTGCAGATACTCCCTCCAGACACTCTGTGTTACTGCAGATACTCCCCCAGACACCCTGTGTTACTGCAGATACCCCCTCCAGACACTCCGTGTTACTGCAGATACTCCCTCCAGACACCCTGTGTTACTGCAGATACTCCCTCCAGACACTCTGTGTTACTGCAGATACTCCCTCCAGACACCCTGTGTTACTGCAGATACTCCCTCCAGACACTCTGTGTTACTGCAGATACTCCATCCAGACACCCTGTGTTACTGCAGATACTCCCTCCAGACACTCTGTGTTACTGCAGATACTCCCTCCAGACACTCTGTGTTACTGCAGATACTCCCTCCAGACACCCTGTGTTACTGCAGATACTCCCTCCAGACACTCTGTGTTACTGCAGATACTCCCTCCAGACACCCTGTGTTACTGCAGATACTCCCTCCAGACACCCTGTGTTACTGCAGATACTCCCTCCAGACACTCTGTATTACTGCAGATACTCCCCCCAGACACTGACACAGAGCAGAATAGGGACTGTTCCCCCTACATAGGGTCACTTGGCAGATATGGATTGACACCTATCCTAAGGATCCCTGATACACACTGACACAGAGCAGAATAGGGACTGTTCCCCCTACATAGGGTCATTTGGCAGATATGGATTGACACCTGTCCTCAGGGACCCTGGTACACACTGGGGGGGACACCTACTGTCCTCCCCCCCCGCCCCCACCCCTGCGCGGTGGGTGGGGGCCATAAATCACAATGGGGGACCTACTGTCCTCCCACCGCCCCCACCCCTGCGCGGTGGGTGGGGGCCATAAAAATAATGAGGGGGGGACCTACTGTCCTCCCCCCCCGCCCCCACCCCTGCGCGGTGGGTGGGGGCCATAAATCACAATGGGGACGACCTACTGTCCTCCCCCCGCCCCCACCCCTGCGCGGTGGGTGGGGGCCATAAAAATAATGAGGGGGGAGCTACTGTCCTCCCCCGGCCCCCACTCCTGCGCGGTGGGTGGGGGCCATAAAAATAATGAGGGGGAGACCTACTGTCCTCCCCCCCGGCCCCCACCCCTGAGCGGTGGGTGGGGGCCCTAAAAAAAAAAAAATAAGGGGGGACCTACTGTCCCCCCCCAGCCCCCACCCCTGAGTGGTGGGTGGGGGCCCTAAATAAAAATCCCCCCCTCAAAGGTGACTAGGGGTCCCCAAGCCCCTAGTCACCCACCCCCCCCACCCTAAAAGTAGTTACCCCCTACCTACCCCCTCACCCTAAAAAATAGTATGGGGGGAATAAAATAACTAACCTGTAAAGAAAAATTCAACTTACCATTTGACGTCTTCTTTTTTCTAAAATCTTATTTTTTCAGCCCCAAAACAGTCCAAATAAAAAGCCATAAGAACCGACGCAATTTAAAAAAACAAACAAAAAAAAAACGAGCGCAAAAAAAATAATCCATCTTCACCCATGGAGGGCTCCGCGCAGACTGAGCTCTGCAGGGTGGGGAAGGCTTATAAAGCCTTGCCACGCCCTGCAATTAGGCTAAGAACACTCTGATTGGCTGGTTTAAGCCAATCAGAGTGCTCTTTGTCATTTTACACAGCATGGGAAAATTCTAAAGAACTTTCCCACGCTGTGTAAAATGACACAGAACACTCTGATTGGTTAGATTCCAAGCCCACCAATCAGAGTTCTCTTTGTTATTTTACACAGCGTGGGAAAATTCCAAAGAACTTTCCCACGCTGTGTAAAATGACACAGAGCACTGTGATTGGTGGGCTTGGAATCTAACCAGAGTGCTCTGTGTCATTTTACACAGCGTGGGAAAGTTCTTTGGAATTTTCCCACGCTGTGTAAAATGACAAAGAGCACTCTGATTGGCTTAAACCAGCCAATCAGAGTGTTCTTAGCCTAATTGCAGGGCGTGGTAAGGCTTTATAAGGCTTCCCCCGCCCTGCAGAGCTCAGTCTGCGCGGAGCCCTCCATGGGTGAAGATGGATTATTTTGTTTTGCGCTTGTTTTTTTTTTTTTTAATTGCGTCGGTTCTTATGGCTTTTTATTTGCCCTTTTTTGGGGCTGAAAAAAGAAGATTTTAGAAAAAAGAAGACATCAAATGGTAAGTTGAATTTTTCTTTACAGGTTAGTTATTTTATTCCCCCTTCACTATTTTTTAGGGTGAGGGGAGTAGGCAGGGGGTAACTTTTTTGGGGGTGGGGGGGTGGGTGACTAGGGGCTTGGGGACCCCTAGTCACCTTTGATTGGGGGGGGACATTTTTATTTAGAGCCCTCACCCACCACTCAGGGGTGGGGGCTGGGGGGGACAGTAGGTCCCCCCCTTATTGTTTTTTTTAGGGCCCCCACCCACCGCTCAGGGGTGGGGGCCAGGGGGGGAGGACAGTAGGTCCCCCCATCATTATTTTTATGGCCCCCACCCACCGTGCAGGGGTGGAGGCCGGGAGGAGGACAGTAGGTCCCCCTCTCATTATTTTTATGGCCCCCACGCACCACGCAGGGGTGGGGGAGGACAGTAGGACCTCCCCCATTGTGATTTATGGCCCCCACCCACCGCACAGGGGTGGGGGCCAGGGGGGGAAGGCCAGTAGGTCCCCCCCTCATTATTTTTATGGCCCCCACCCACCGCGCAGGGGTGGGGCAGGGGGAGGACAGTAGGTTTTCCCCCAATTGTGATTTATGGCCCCCACTCACCGTGCAGGGGTGGGGCCCGGGGGGAAGGACAGTAGGTCGTCCCCCCTCATTATTTTTATGGCCCCCACCCACCGCACCGGGGTGGAGGCGGGGGGAGGACAGTAGGTCCTCCCCCATTGTGATTTGTGACCTGCACGGTGGGTGGGGGCCGGGGGGAGGACAGTGGGTCCCCCCCTCATTATTTTTATGGCCCCCACCCACCGCGCAGGGGTGGGGCAGGGGGAGGACAGTAGGTTTTCCCCCAATTGTGATTTATGGCCCCCACTCACCGTGCAGGGGTGGGGCCCGGGGGGAAGGACAGTAGGTCGTCCCCCCTCATTATTTTTATGGCCCCCACCCACCGCACCGGGGTGGAGGCGGGGGGAGGACAGTAGGTCCTCCCCCATTGTGATTTGTGACCTGCACGGTGGGTGGGGGCCGGGGGGAGGACAGTGGGTCCCCCCCTCATTATTTTTATGGCCCCCACCCACCACGCAGGGGTGGGGGCGGGGGGAGGACAGTAGGTCCCCCCCCAGTGTGTATCAGGGTCCCTGAAGACAGGTGTCAATCCATATCTGCCAAGTGACCCTATGTAGGGGGAACAGTCCCTATTCTGCTCTGTGTCAGTGTGTATCAGGGATCCTTAGGATAGGTGTCAATCCATATCTGCCAAGTGACCCTATGTAGGGGGAACAGTCCTTATTCTGCTCTGTGTCAGTGTGTATCAGGGTCTCTGAGGACAGGTGTCAATCCATATCTGCCAAGTGACCCTATGTAGGGGGAACAGTCCCTATTCTGCTCTGTGTCAGCGTGTATCAGGGATCCTTAGGATAGGTGTCAATCCATATCTGCCAAGTGACCCTATGTAGGGGGAACAGTCCCTATTCTGCTCTGTGTCAGTGTGTTTCAGGGATCCTTAGGATAGGTGTCAATCCATATCTGCCAAGTGACCCTATGTAGGGGGAACAGTCCCTATTCTGCTCTGTGTCAGTGTGTATCAGGGTCTCTGAGGACAGGTGTCAATCCATATGTCAAGGTGTCAATATGTCATATGTCATGTGTCAATCCATATCCATTGTGATTTAGGAATGTTAGGTGATTTATGCCCTTTATGGATTAAAACCAGACTCTGCATCAACTGTGTAATTTTCCATGGGAGTTTTGCCATGGATCCCCCTCCGTCATGCCACAGCCCAGGTGTTAGTCCCCTCGAAACAACTTTTCCATCACTATTGTGGCCAGAAAGAGTCCCTGTGGTTTTTAAAATTTGCCTGCCCATTGAAGACTATGGCGGTTCGCGAACATTTGCAGAAGTTCGCATTCGCCGTTCGCGAACCGAAAATTTTGTGTTCGTGACATCACTAATCATGACTGTGTCCTTATTGATACAGAATTTCTCCTACATTTCTGTAACGATACAGTTTTAAAGTGAATCTTGCCCAGTACTGACCAAGGACAGCCATCCCTTGTATATAATCCATATCCATATTATAGAGCTACTAAGTACGACTTCTGATTCCACTCAATTCCAAGCTTGGGAAAGCAGCCAGGAAGATTGATTAATTATGCAGAGTCTCAACTCTGTGAAATGATTACAATAAAGACAAACCTGTTTAAGGGACAGATGCCTGCGAGGGATCGGATTGGAGGATAAAGAGAAAGGATAGAATCAATGAACCCTCTCCATCAGTTTTCAGCTCATTATTTATATTAGCAAAGTGAAAATCGGGGGATTACGGACGTTTCCTGGAAAGGAGCTATGAAGCCGATCTATACACTTATACAGTATCTGATAACAGTATCTGATAACAGTTGTTGCCACACCACTAATACACTGTCATCCTCGGTTTAAATCCTGGTTATTTAATCCTATGTTCTAAAACTCAGATTGGAAATTCACCATAACTCAATGTATAGTAAATACACTCCTTAAATTGTTGTACATTTTAGTTCGGGTTCATAAGGTAGACCCCAGAGGACAACTAGAATTACAGCTCCCATAATGCTGTGCCAGCCTTAAAGAGGCACTCCAGAAATCTACATATTTAATGTGATGTGCAGGAAAGGCTATAATTTTTATTTTCAACAATAATAATAATTATTAAAAAAAAATCTTGTTTTAAAAGCCCATCCTTACGGACCCTCCCCACTTGTACTAATTCGCTTTTTGATCAAAGAATGTGGCTATAAATATTCGGTGATTCCAGTTCAGCAGTTTGCTTTCTAAAGGAGAAAATTGGCAGTCAAACTGCAACTCCCAGGAGCCATTCTTGTGCCTGTAAATAAATGATTGTGTAAAAAACGCCAGGACACTGTAGTAGCTTGGAGTGTTCCTTTAAATGTGTGTGTTTTGCCTTTATATATATATATATATATATATATATATATAATATATTTATAAATTAACTTATAATTTTGAATTTAAAACTTATATATATATAACTTATATATATATATATATATATATATATATATATATATATAAATTAACTTCAGCCTTGAGTGTTCATTCAAAGGTTGGAAAAACCTTATGGGAGATGAAACGTCACAATAGCTAGTATCTACCTTATACCAATGAGTTCCTGGCCCACAGAGCTTACAATCTAAGTGTATAGCTTTACAGATTTTATTATGATCTTGCCATTTTCAAGTTGAGATGGTGTATTTACTCCTGGTTTTTCGGAGCAGTAGATGTTAAGCTCTGTAGTTCACAGTGCGTAGCTGTCTTCCTAGATCCCGATAAACCCATCTGCGAAGTAGCCACATGATGTAGCAGCTGCTGCGTCCCTTAAGACTCATCCAATTGCATTAACATGCCAGCAACGGCCTTACAGAGCTCTCGGCTTGTGCTCTGTGCTGCTCCTGGCTGGGTTATGTTTACTAACTACACATACTTAACCCTTTCAGAGCCCACAGCTGTGCAAATACAAGCATGCAAAGACGTTAAACTTACACCAGAAATTGTAAAAAAAAAAAAAAAAAAAAAAAAAACCAAACCGTCCCCTCAACTATGGACCCCTTCAAATAAAAAAAAAAAGAAAAACACTTCTGTCAACAACGGTTAATATATCTAGGCTGCTTTTTATTAGTTTTTTTTTTTCTTTTCTTTATGCATATTATTTGTTTTCTTGTTTTGTTGTTTTCCTGTTTCTTCTTTGCTGAGTTGCTAGGAAGCTGTCCTTTGCTTCCATCCAAGCTATCATGAATGTTTTCTCTTGTTTAAAATGCAACAAAACTTTAATTTGAGAGAGAAAAAAAGTGTAAACTAAAATGTCACCCTTACTGCTGTGGCTAGTAATAGTATATGTTACGATGGAAGAGGCTCTCCACCCTGTCTCTTTTTATGTTGTATAGTTGTAAGCAGGGCTGCCATCAGAAATTTTGGGGCCCCTGACAAAGCACAAGGTCTGGGCCCCCCCCCCGCCCCCTCCCTCCTGGGCCCGCCCACGCCCTACCTAGTCCGCTGACAATGATGCGGGACTGAATGTGGTGTGTATAGTGGAAGTGAATTAGAATGTGTGTAATGGAGGTAGTGTTTGTGTGTATTAGATACTGTTTGTGCAGTGAATGCAGAGTGTGTGTTTGTGTAGCGGATGCAGTGTGTATAGTGAACGCAAAGTGTGTTTGAGTAGTGGATGTAGTGTGTGTACAGTGATGTAGTGTGTGTTTGTGTAGTGGATGTAGTGTTTGTATGTACTAGATGAAATGTGTTTAGTGGATGCAGTGTGTGTATTAGACGCAGTGTCTGTGTATAGTGAATGCAGAGTGTTTCAATTTGTGGTGGATGTAGTGTGTGTACTGTGAATACAGGATGTTTGTGTAGTGGATGCTGTGTGTACAGTTAATGCAGAGTGTGTGTCAGTATAGTGAATCCAGAGTGTGTGCATAGTTTAGTGAATGCAGAGTGTGTGTTAGTGTGTAGTGAATGCAGAGTGTGTCAGTGTAATGCATTTAGTGTGTGTGTGTTAGTGCAGTGAATGCAGAGTGTGTGTAAATGTGTAGTGAATGCAGAGTGTGTGTTAATGTGTAGTGAATGCAGAGAGTGTGTTAGTGTGTAGCGGATGCAGAGTGTGTGTTAGTGTGTAGCGGATGCAGTGTGTTAATGTGTAGTGAATGCAGAGGGTGTGTTTGTGTAGCGGATGCAGTGTGTATAGTGAACGCAAAGTGTGTTTGAGTAGTGGATGTAGTGTGTGTACAGTGATGTAGTGTGTGTTTGTATGTACTAGATGAAATGTGTTTAGTGGATGCAGTGTCTGTAGTGGATGCAGTGTGTGTATTAGACGCAGTGTCTGTGTATAGTGAATGCAGAGTGTTTCAATTTGTGGTGGATGTAGTGTGTGTACTGTGAATACAGGATGTTTGTGTAGTGGATGCTGTGTGTACAGTTAATGCAGAGTGTGTGTCAGTATAGTGAATCCAGAGTGTGTGCATAGTTTAGTGAATGCAGAGTGTGTGTTAGTGTGTAATGAATGCAGTGTGTGTTAGTGTGTAGTGAATGCAGAGTGTGTCAGTGTAATGAATGTAGTGTGTGTGTTAGTGCAGTGAATGCAGAGTGTGTGTAAATGTGTAGTGAATGCAGAGTGTGTGTTAATGTGTAGTGAATGCAGAGTGTGTGTTAGTGTGTAGTGGATGCAGAGTGTGTGTTAGTGTGTAGCGGATGCAGTGTGTGTGTAAGTGTAGTGAATGCAGAGAGTGTTTGAGTAGTGGATGTAGTGTTTGTATGTACTAGATGAAATGTGTTTAGTGGATGCAGTGTCTGTAGTGGATGTAGTGTGTGTATTAGACGCAGTGTCTGTGTATAGTGAATGCAGAGTGTTTTAATTTGTGGTGGATGTAGTGTGTGTACTGTGAATACAAGATGTTTGTGTAGTGGATGCTGTGTGTGTAGTGAATGCAGAGTGTGTGCATAGTTTAGTGAATGCAGAGTGTGTGTTAGTGTGTAATAAATGCAGAGTGTGTGTTAGGGTGTAGTGAATGCAGAGTGTGTCAGTGTAATGAATGTAGTGTGTGTGTAAATTTGTAGTGAATGCAGAGAGTGTGTTAATGTGTAGTGAATGCAGAGAGTGTGTTAGTGTAGTGAATGCAGAAAGTGTGTTAGTGTAGTGAATGCAGAAAGTGTGTTAGTGTAGTGAATGCAGAGAGTGTGTTAATGTGTAGTGAATGCAGAGTGTGTGTTGTGTCAGTGTATGCAGAGTGTGTGTTGTGTCAGTGTATGCAGAGTGTGTGTTGTCAGTGTATGCAGTGTGTGTGTTGTGTCAGTGTATGCAGTGTGTGTGTTGTGTCAGTGTATGCAGTGTGTGTTGTGTCAGTGTATGTAGTGTGTGTGTGTTGTGTCAGTGTATGCAGTGTGTGTGTTGTGTTAGTGTATGTAGTGTGTGTTGTGTCAGTGTATGTAGTGTGTGTGTGTGTTGTGTCAGTGTAAGCAGTGTGTGTGTGTGTGTGTTGTGTTAGTGTATATAGTGTGTGTGTGTGTGTTGTGTTAGTGTATATAGTGTGTGTGTGTGTGTGTGTGTTGTGTCAGTGTATGCAGTGTGTGTGTGTTGTGTCAGTGTATGCAGTGTGTGTGTTGTGTCAGTGTATGCAGTGTGTGTGTTGTGTCAGTGTATGTGTGTAAATTTGCAATCTGGGGTGAGGGGGAGGAGGGGCATTTTAACATAATAAAAAAAAAAAAATTACATTTATTTAAATTGTTTCTCCCCCTCCCTGCTTACCTGTGTCCAGGGAGGGGGGAGATTCCATTCCTGGTGGTCCGGTGGCATGGTGGGGCCCCCCGGCGTCCCTGTTACCGCAGAGGGGGCCCAGGCAGCACACAGCTTCTCCTCTTCTCTCTCCTCCAATAACTCTCGCGAGACCCGCGGAGCGTTGCCATGGCAACCGGGTCTCGCGAGAGTTATTAGTAGAAACGAGAGGAGAAGAGTCTGTGTGCTGCCTGGGCCCCCTCTGCGGTAACAGGGAGCCGGGGGCCCGCGGCTGCACACATAGATAGCGATATTCGCTATCTATGTGTGCAGGGAGGGAAAGTGGGGCCCAGGACTGCCAGAGCAGTCCGGGCCCCCCAGGGCCGCCGGGCCCGTGACAACCGTCATGGTTGTCACCCCCTGATGGCGGCCCTGGTTGTAAGTGAACCCCTCCTCCCGGCTTGTGTCAATACACTGGGTAAAGCTTTCCCCACAACATCAGTCTCATGTGAATTGGGATGCCCGTGGGCAGGGTAACAGGGAGCAGGCCAGTAACATGAACTGCATAATTTGCCCAAATTACTGGCATGCCAGCCCACTGAGGGCAGACCACTCATGGTCTTGGACAGTGTGCATCTTGCAAGGTTTAATGATTCACCGAGAATCTGTACATTCGTCCTGATATCCTGAGAATCCGACCATTCTTCATTCTGAGAACCTGAGAATTTATCCATTCTCACTACCAAGATAATCCCCTGCTGTAGCGGATTGGTACCGGGCTGTCCTACAACATGTATGGGAATAATTGTATTTGGTCATATTGCTAGTTTAATGTGTGTGAACATGCATAGAAATCATTGTATCCGGTTATATTGGTAGTTGAATGTGTGTAAAGTACTGTATTCCTCTGGTTGTTCGGTAGAATCATTCGAATGAAACAAGGGAATGAAACTACCGAACAGCCAGACCACCCTGTGTAAAGTGTGCCTTCAATTACCGTTTGCAACAATGTTGCAAACGGGTAATTACCTATTCATGTAGTGTGGTCTTTGTCCTCTGGGTGGCCGCCATTCGGGATACGAACACGTGGCGGCGGCCATCTTAAACTGCCGAACAGCGGTGTTTTGCCGTCGAGTGTCTGGAACTAAAATCGGACACTTGACTAGGCAAACACCGCTGAGACCTCCATACTTCCAGAAATTCGTATAGAAACTACCGAATGACCCGCCGTTCGGTAGAAAGAACCCCACAAACAAGGGAATTCATTCAAACCCTCTCCAGGCTCTATAACACAGGCAATTCGTCTGTTTTCATTCCCTTGTTTGTGACCGACCGCAGGGCCAAAATGCATGGAACTGTTTTCGGATACTTTACCCCTGCGGTCGGTCAAAACTTTAAAGTCCCATAACTCCCGAACGCTTTATCCGAATGGGCTGATTTTAAAATATGTTGTTCATCCAGACTAGGGCTATCTGGAGATATTGGATTTGTGGATGTACCCCAAGTATTTAGGGTACATCCAAAACTTGGGTAAAACTATGTACATGATAAGGGGATTATGATGCTAGAGGAGGGGAGGAGATGTGTGGGAGGTTACTGTTCACAGATTGGATAATGTCTTAAGTGATAGAACCTCCTCCCTTGCATGGGAGAGGGCTTTATAAGGAACTGTGGAATAAAGCTTGTCTGTACTACTCCTGAAACTGTGTGTCGTCCAGTTATTGGGATTGCGATGGGGATATTGCTGTATTACTCTACCTGCTAGAAACCTTGCCTGTGGACTTATCATCACCTTGTTCCTGAGCCTCACTGGGATCTCTAGTGGAGAATAGCTGTGAAAGATCGGCTCTCCGCTACATTGGTTGGCAGCGCTGGGATCCAGACTCACAGAGGAACAAGCGTAAATGGAGTACGGATGGAGATTGATTTTTCTGCGCTAAAACGCTCCACGCTAAAGGACCTCCTAGAGGCAAGGGGTATACAAGCCAGCAATAAGAAGAAAGCAGTACTTGTTACAGAACTCATGGCAGAGTACAGAATGGAGGGCGATTCAGTTCCGGCACAGAGGGAGCCGGGAGGAACACCACAAGGATCGGAATTCCAGAGGCAGGTTCAGTTCAGGCTATCCCTTTATGGGGAAAACCCCCCAGCCGAAATTATTACCAGGACAGTGTCCGAGGTACAAGAATTCATCCTAAGGACACAGGCGACAACAGTTCCAGAACAAAGCTCTGCAAGTAGTGTGCCACAGGAAGGTAAGCCTAAAATACCGTACCAGGCTTTTGAAACATATGTGGAGGCAGAGGAAGATATAGACGCTTTCCTGCAAGACTTTGAGAGACTGTGTGCACTGCATAAAATTAACACAGAGGACTGGGTACCTATTTTGGCCGGAAGGTTAACCGGGAGGGCAGCAGAGGCATATCGGACTGTACCTAATGACGAAATAAGGAATTACAGTAAAGTAAAAGAAATTATACTCGCCAGGTATGCTATAACACCCGAGGCATACCGGCGGAGATTCCGGGATTTAAAGAAAGCAGAGAAGGACTCGCACGCAGAGTGGGCATGCCGATTACAGAGGGCAGCACTCGGGTGGGTGCAAGCTAGCAAGGCACGTTCTATGGAGGATGTAATACAGATGTTGCTGATGGAGCAGTTCTATGAGGGAGTAACCAGTGAGGTCCAGGAATGGGTAAGGGACAGAAACCCTACTTCCCTCACCGAGGCTGCTAGAAAAGCGGATGACTACCTGGATGCACGCAGGCAACAAAAACCTGCAGCTCCAAAAGCAACCTTTAAAACATTCGGGGGAACCACCTACACCCCAGCTCCACCGAGACCACTACCACCACCACCACCACCCGCTGCACAGCCCCGGTTCCGACAACCCACCGCTGGCCCCTGTCATCACTGCCAGAAGTGGGGACATTATAAAAGGGAATGCCCACAGCTGCGGGACCGTTCCACCTGGATTCGTCCAGGCCCACCTCCACCCCGGGCGGCCGCAGCCCACCACTACCAGGACCTAGTTGCTACCCCGTATGGTTCCGCAGTCCCCATTACCACTGTGGAACAATGGGAGGTACTGCACGAGGCAGATCCTGTCCAGGCCAATGTGGACAATCTACGGCACCATCGACAGACCGTATATCTGAATGGTACAGCAGTCCGGGGGTTACGAGATTCGGGAGCCACCATCACTTTGGTACAGAGCCACCTGATTTCAGATCAGGCAAAACTGAACAAAACTGTTGCCGTCCGGGTAGCTGGGGAGCAGTGTACCGGCTACCTACAGCAAGGGTACATTTACATTGGGGAGCGGGGGCAGGGGAAGTGGAGGTGGGGTTGATGCCGCATTTACCGGCGGAGGTTTTATTGGGGAACGATCTGGGGAGGCTCACTTCTGCTTTTGAGCCCCAGTCGCCCACCACAGGGGAGGTCAACCCTGTAGTCACCCGACAACAGGCCCGCACCCAGGACCACAACACACTGCCGGAGGTCCAGGTAAGCAACCCTACCCCCCCTCTAGAATGTGTCCCCTGGGCTCCACCTAATGAATTTGTAGCTGAAGTTGCAACAGACCCCACGCTTCAGGTGTATAGGGACAAGGTTGTCACGGGTCCCCCCGGGGCGGAGGGAGAGAGATTTATCTGGGATAAACAACTTTTGTACAGGGAAACAAGCAAGCAGATTACGGGGTCAGACCCGATAGCGAGGAGACAATTAGTGGTACCGCAGCGGTACCGGGCTGAATTACTCCGGATAGCGCATGATATTCCGCTATCCGGACATCTAGGAGTTAGTCGCACCAGGTACAGACTAACCCAGAGTTTCTTCTGGCCAGGGATTAGCCAGGAAGTACGCAGATATTGCACGACTTGCGATACCTGCCAGAGAGTGGGAAAAAGGGGAGATCGCAGGAAGGCTAAACTTCACCCCTTACCCATAATAGAGGAACCTTTTAGCCGAATAGCGGTGGATCTGATAGGCCCCCTCAATAAAGCTAGCCCGTCAGGAAAAAGGTATATTTTAACGGTAGTAGATTATGCCACCAGGTATCCAGAGGCAGTGGCTCTGACCAACATCCACGCTGAAACGGTCGCGGATGCCCTCATGCGGATATTCTCCCGGATGGGATTACCCAGGGAGATTATCTCGGATCAGGGTACCCAGTTTACCGCAGAATTCACCCAACACCTCTGGAGGATCTGTGGCATTAAGCCTATTATCAGTGCCCCTTACCACCCCCAGACGAACGGGCTCTGCGAACGATTCAATGGTACCTTGAAGCAGATGCTCCGAACCTTCGCAGAGACCCACAAGGACTGGGAACGATTCCTGCCGCACCTCCTATTCGCATACCGGGAGGTGCCGCAGGAATCCACAGGGTTCTCCCCGTTTGAATTACTGTTTGGGAGGAGGGTCCGAGGCCCATTAGATCTTATTAGAGAGCATTGGGAGGGAGACCGGAGCACAGACGGCACCCCCATCATACCATATGTGTTGGCCTTTCGGGACCGCCTAGAAGCGTTGACCAAGACGGTAAGGGAAAACCTTCAGGAGGCCCAGACCCGCCAGCGCACATGGTATGATCGAGGAGCCAGGGACCGTAGCTTTCAGGTCGGGCAGAAAGTACTAATTTTAAAACCTGTCCGACATGATAAGTTACAGGCCGCCTGGCACGGCCCATATAAGGTGGTGGAGCAAAGATGTGACACCACCTATATTATCGGCCCCTGCACAGGGACTGGGGGGCGACGCATGCTCCATGTGAACATGCTGAAGCCCTACCACGAGCGTACTGAGGAGGTAACCGCCATCTGTGCCCCTAACACGGAAGAGTTTGACAGCTTACCCCTCCCCGATTTGCTGGGGGATGGGCAGTTGTCCGGGGATTTAGGGGAGGTTGCGCTGGGAGATCGGCTGAGCCCACAGGAGCGGATCGAGGTACAGCAACTATTAGAAGAGAAACGCGACACGTTCTCTAATGTACCTGGATACACGCCTCTGGCAACTCACCGGGTCGAGACCCCAGGGCAACTACCCATGCGCCAGACTCCCTACCGCATCCCAGAAGCGGTACGGGCAAACATGCGTAAGGAGATCGACGAGATGCTCCAACTGGGGGTGATTGAACCCTCAGACAGTCCTTGGGCATCTCCTGTAGTCCTCGTACCAAAGCGAGACGGTACGACCCGCTTCTGCGTGGACTATAGGAGATTAAACGAGAAGACCGTATCCGACGCCTATCCGATGCCCCGGATAGACGAGTTACTGGACAGAATGGCCAGGGGCCAATACCTCACCACTATTGACTTGTGTAAAGGTTATTGGCAAATCCCCCTGGCCCCAGACGCCATCCCGAAGTCGGCCTTTGTCACCCCATTTGGCTTGTACCAGTTTAAGGTCATGCCATTTGGGATGAAAAACACCCCAGCCACCTTCCAAAGGATGGTGGATCGACTCCTGGATGGATTTCAGGACTATACCTGTGCCTACCTGGACGATATTGCTATTTTTAGCAATACGTGGCAGGAACATTTAGCTCACATAGGAGCTGTGCTAGATAGGATAAGGGAAGCAGGTTTGACCTTGAAGCCGGCCAAGTGTAGTATCGGAATGGCTGAGGTACAGTACCTGGGACATAGAGTAGGGTGCGGTAAACAGAAACCCGAACCCGCCAAAGTAGAGGCTGTAGCCCAGTGGCCCACCCCTAGGACTAAGACCCAGGTTTTAGCGTTTCTAGGGACAGCGGGGTATTACAGGAAGTTTGTTCCCAATTATAGCACCCTGGCCAAACCCCTCACTGACCTGACCCGTAAGAACCTTCCCCGCCAAGTAAACTGGACCCCGGAGTGTGAGCAGGCATTCCAACAATTGAAAAATGCACTGATAAATGCCCCTGTCTTGGCAGCTCCCAATCCAACTAAACGTTTTCTTGTTCACACAGACGCTTCTATGTTTGGATTGGGGGCAGTACTGAGTCAAGTCGGGGCCGATGGCGGCGAACATCCAGTGGCTTACATCAGTCGCAAACTGTTACCTCGAGAAGTAAGCTACGCCGCCATCGAAAAGGAGTGCCTGGCTGTGGTGTGGGCCCTAAAGAAACTGCAGCCCTATTTATATGGACAGCCCTTCTCCTTGCTCACGGATCACAACCCGTTAGTCTGGCTGAACCGGGTAGCTGGGGACAACGCCAGGCTGCTGCGCTGGAGTTTGGCGCTACAGCCTTTTGACTTTAATATCCAGTACCGGCCGGGTAAGCAGAATGGAAATGCTGACAGGTTGTCAAGACAAACTGACTTAGAGAAATGATCCATGAGCCCCCGGACATCCCCAAGCCGATCCGTGTTGGATCAGACTGTGTATGCCGGCTTGTGGGCAAGGGGGAGCAGTGTAGCGGATTGGTACCAGGCTGTCCTACAACATGTATGGGAATAATTGTATTTGGTCATATTGCTAGTTTAATGTGTGTGAACATGCATAGAAATCATTGTATCCGGTTATATTGGTAGTTGAATGTGTGTAAAGTACTGTATTCCTCTGGTTGTTCGGTAGAATCATTCGAATGAAACAAGGGAATGAAACTACCGAACAGCCAGACCACCCTGTGTAAAGTGTGCCTTCAATTACCGTTTGCAACAATGTTGCAAACGGGTAATTACCTATTCATGTAGTGTGGTCTTTGTCCTCTGGGTGGCCGCCATTCGGGATACGAACACGTGGCGGCGGCCATCTTAAACTGCCGAACAGCGGTGTTTTGCCGTCGAGTGTCTGGAACTAAAATCGGACACTTGACTAGGCAAACACCGCTGAGACCTCCATACTTCCAGAAATTCGTATAGAAACTACCGAATGACCCGCCGTTCGGTAGAAAGAACCCCACAAACAAGGGAATTCATTCAAACCCTCTCCAGGCTCTATAACACAGGCAATTCGTCTGTTTTCATTCCCTTGTTTGTGACCGACCGCAGGGCCAAAATGCATGGAACTGTTTTCGGATACTTTACCCCTGCGCTCGGTCAAAACTTTAAAGTCCCATAACTCCCGAACGCTTTATCCGAATGGGCTGATTTTAAAATATGTTGTTCATCCAGACTAGGGCTATCTGGAGATATTGGATTTGTGGATGTACCCCAAGTATTTAGGGTACATCCAAAACTTGGGTAAAACTATGTACATGATAAGGGGATTATGATGCTAGAGGAGGGGAGGAGATGTGTGGGAGGTTACTGTTCACAGATTGGATAATGTCTTAAGTGATAGAACCTCCTCCCTTGCATGGGAGAGGGCTTTATAAGGAACTGTGGAATAAAGCTTGTCTGTACTACTCCTGAAACTGTGTGTCGTCCAGTTATTGGGATTGCGATGGGGATATTGCTGTATTACTCTACCTGCTAGAAACCTTGCCTGTGGACTTATCATCACCTTGTTCCTGAGCCTCACTGGGATCTCTAGTGGAGAATAGCTGTGAAAGATCGGCTCTCCGCTACACCTGCATATCCTGAGAATCTGTCCATTAACCACAATGACCTGCCTACTTGGCCGGAGAATGCCTCTTTCAATTGCTCGAGCGTGGATTAGCACAGATTTTCCTGTAATGACTGTGCCCTTATTGATACAGAATTTCTACTACATTTTTGTAACAATACAATTTTAAATAGTGTATTGAGACATGTCTAATGATGTACTTGTGCTACACTTCCTGGGGACAGTTACCTGGGGTCCAGAAAGGCAGGGCACCAGGGAACAACACAGGATGGTGGAAAGGAACCTAAATTGGGGATGCCCCACAGTATTCGGAGTGGTTAGGTTGTCTGGGAGAGCCATGCTCCTTTCTGGACATAAACATTCTTATATGGTGTATGCGCGCCTCACGAGTCCTAAACAATTTGTACAGGTTCTCTCATAGCTTTCAATGTGCGTCTGTGAATAGTTTCATTCATAAAAAGCCAAGAGTTGCCTGCAAAGTAATTTCATTCATGCCTTCTCATGAATCAAACTCATACGTACTGCTGTGAGTTAATGGGATATCCCACTGAATGTGAATGATGCAAGAGGACTGGATGATACATCCCAGCAACTTCCTGGTCCCTTTAAAACACCTTTCATTTGCAGCAAACACGGCACATTTAAACGGTACATACATGAGTTTGATGGGGTTTTTAAACCAAAGTGGAACTCTAAGCAGCATAACATAATAGTGCTATGAGTCTTTTCCCAGTTTACAGTCACATCTTTCGAGCCTATTGAAAGACAATGGGAAGAATTTTGGCACTTAGAGCCCAGTCCCTCTGCCAGAACCAGATTAAGGTTCCCCAGGGCCCTGGGCAGGATGTCAGGCTGGGCCCCCTCCTAGTGTATTGGGCTCTTTTCTGTTATATGTGTGTGTTGACTGTGGAGGCAGCTAAGTGTGTCTGTGTGTGGAGGGGCGTCTAGTTGTGACCATCTGGTGTGTATGTGTGTGGGAGGGATGGCTATGTTGTGTGGCGGAGCATTGGGGGAATAATTTGGGGTGATGTTTTCCCTAGTGATCCAACAGAGCTATGGAGGGAATTCCCTGGTGGTCACAGGTTCACAGCACACATTCAAATACTCTGAGCGCTGGCTGTGGACCTCTCAGTTATTGAGAAGCAGTGAGTGACCGCAAAGGAGCTCTTAAAGTTGTCTGCACCTAATGGACCACAAAGCTCCCTCAAAGAAATGAGGGGGTGTAGGGCTGATTATAGAGATCTACTGATCTCCGTGCTGGCTCAAATAGAGCCCCCCATACAGAGCTGAAGCTCCAGGCCCAGACAGGAGCCCACTAGTCGGCTCTCTAAGCCCATGCCCTAGGTGGCTGCAAATGCCACCTAATAGGTAATCCAGCTCTGCCCTCTGCAGCCACTAAGATAATAAGGAGGATTTACTTCTGAATTATTTGTGGGTGCTGGGCTAGCCACCTGCCCCCAAGAAACACAGCAAATCATGGCCATCCAAGAATGGATGACCTTAGTCAGAAAAGTACTCAAGCAGCTCCTGAAATTATGATGCATGTTAGAGACCACTAGAAACCCAAAGATGTATTGCATCCTAACCACTAGAAAAAGCTGCAGTGGGTACGATGCTTAAAGTATCTCTTTAATTGCAATCTCTCCGAAATACACAGACAAAGGGGTCAACTCATGCCTCACATATTTGTTTGAGAACATTACAATAGTATTTCTCAAGAACCAACTTAAAGAAACACACAAAGATCTGTATTGTGTGCTGTAGTGGCTAGGGTGCCAGGAGTGCTGTGGTGCTTCTTGTCTCCACTACAACCTTCAGAAAGACACATGCTCTCTATCTGAGCTAAGTACTCCTAGTACAATAACCACTGCAGTATGGTGAAGTGGTTATGATGTTTGGAGTATTCCTTTGTAGAAATGAAGGATTATTTTTTTAAACTAAAAACCTGTTTACAGACACAGTTCTATTGTACCAAGTTAAATGGATTGGCATAAGACGCCCTTGTCTGCGCCTTTCCAGAAGGCAGTTTCAATTATCAAAATTATTAATTGAAAATAATAAAGAAAAAGAAAAAAGCAGATAACCCAAAATGCATTGCAGTTCCTCTTAAAGAGTTAGTGAGCGAAACAGTAGGTTGATACATAGCATTGCTAGTTCTCTTTGAGACGCAGGTCTACTTTAAATAACTTAAAAGGCTATTGGAATCTTTAAGAAAACAGATTTTTTTTTTCTGTTTGTCATTTATTCTATTCCTTAAAACACTTGTGTTTGCTCCGTTCGGTTATCAATAGAGCAGCATGCAGCTTTGCATCGTAAATGTGTTTTGACCTTCATGTAAACCATTAAATCAAAAAAACAGCTAGAAAGCAATGTTACTGCATTTATTGTGAATTTAAAGAAATCTAAAGCTTCCTGTGCCGTGTGGGATTGTTGGTTGCCTTATTACATCTCTTCTGACACTGAGATCTAAAGTATATCAGGCATTATTTGATAGTTAATCATGAAATCGATTGAAATCAGCTAGTAGTTTGTAAGATTGTCTTACCCATTTCTAAAGACGTTGCCTATTGGGAGGGAGAATAATTCAGGCCTTGTTTGGCTTTTTGCTAGATTAAGAAAGATCACACTTTTACATTGCTGTATCCAACATTGAACGAGAAGTGGTGTTTACAATATTATTTTAAAGGCCTAAAGATGGGTTCGCTCCCCTTCCCAACAAAAACATTAAACTAAAGGTATTGCAAATTCTGTAGGGGCTTGCCACAGCAAAACAAATTCAGGCAAAATATTATTTAGGACAATAGATTTGCACTTAATTAAATTTATATCATGGTCTCGATAACAATCTATTATTTTGATAAATATCCATCCCTTTCAACAGTCCCTATTTTGAGCCAGGAACCTTCTGTCCATCTTTTCCCTCCTATTCCCCTTCTTTTCTACAAGCTCCATACTGTTCATGTGTCTGCGTGTGTCACAGAGCTCCACAGCAATAATACTCCCAGTAATGGGTCTTTAAACTACAGTACACTAAGTGTGTTTAGAGTCTGTGTAAATAAGATACATTGTTCTTTGTTCTAAATTACATTTTATTTACATAAATTGCCACACCCCCACTCACACCCCTAAAATTAAAGTGCCTCTCTGTGTCCATTAGAATTACAAATGTAATGAATTATTTCTGTGTCAATAGCTGCTTATGAACATCTAACAATGGTAATAGAATCACCTAATCATTTCTTGGATAATCTTTATTTATTTATATATATTTTTTTTTTTGTGTGTCTGTATATTGTTTACACAATAAATCTTAATAAAACTATCTGATTTAAAAAAGAAAATGATTTATTGCTACATAATGAATCAGTTGTTTCCTCGTCAAATTCAACAGCCTAATGGGCTTAGTAAACCGTGGACAACACATACATATATTAGCCAAAAGTGATCAAACTTAACAACGGTTTTGTGCACAAGCAAAACAAACACAACATTCATCCTTATAAATGAGCTTTGTGTAGGTAAGATTTTTTTTAGAAATGCCATCTCCAGTTCATAAAATACAAGTGATGCCCAGTTATTGGATTGGCTGTTGGTAATACTTAACCTGTGAAGTCATTGCCATATTTTGTTTTGTGATTAACGATTGTGATGACAAAAGATAAGCTCAGTTTTAAATCCGTAACAATTTTTATCTTTAGAGGCATTGGCAGCAGAATATGCAGTGAAAATAAATACATAACATTTGCCAAGGGTTCACAAGCCATTATCAGTCAAAAGCAACTGTGGGATAGAGATTAACATCCATGTTAGATATCATATGCATGGGACAATCTATTTTACAATTTTACAAAGTCCATATAGATAGCAGAATTGTCCCCTTAACGAGTTTTATAGAGCTTTTATATAGATCTACCGATATTCACAGGTGATCTTGTGAATGCACTATGAGATACCATAAGCATTTATTGCATATCTTGAACTAAGATACCTGTTCCCTCAGCCTGCTCTTTCGTCATGGAAAATGGCAAGATGTGGTGGAAGAAGCTTTGCTCACGTATGACACGTTTGGTCAAAAATCTGATTTTACATGAGACAAGTAAATGACTCTTGTATATGAAGTGGAATTTCAATGAGTCTTATGAGTTATTCCTTAAGAATTCTATGTTCACAAATAGCTCAAACGAGAGAGAGCCACTTTAACAGATACAGCGAATCCTTTTAAAACCAAGAAATATTTAAATTCTCCTCTCCTTCATGTGATTGAGCTCCACAACATGTAATGCATTTAATAAACACAGCGTATATGCATGGTAGCTACTTAATCCCTTTTGACCACTAGAAAATCTTCTTAATTTTTTATCATTACCCAAAGTAATTTGTCAATATCCGTTAGATAAATGCATCAGCTAAAATTAACAAGGCTTTTACTAGAAACTAATTAGCGTTAAGTGACAAACACTCATCTTTCCACTGATCCTATTTAGTTCTAAATCGTTAGATGAGACCTCATTCCTCTTCTCCCCCCAATTCTAACAAAATTGACCTGAGATTTCTATTCATTTACACACAGAGTTTTTTTTAGACTTCCAATGGTATTGGTAAAGAATTAGCCATCTTCAATTATATTTTCACCCTTTACCCTATTCCTTTTCTGTGTATAAATCATTTAGGAGTTAAATCACTTTTGGCTCCTGCAGGTTCTAGCAAGCTATTCTAAATTAAACAGACTGCGCAAAAAAACAAAGTATAAACATTAGATCTCACTTTACATTAAGTGTTTGGGAAGGTTGTGCAAGTCACATGCAGGGAGGTGTGACTAGGGCTTTATAGCTAAGGGCTCGGCTTGAGGAGCCATTATAAGGGCCGACAGAAAGGGTTCTGGCAGGTTATGGTTATAATACGACAGTTTGGGTTTGAATGAGACCAGGGGGAAGTAGATTTTAGTACTCAAGGCAGGAGATAATGGAAGGGATGAGGCATGTAAAACAGAGTAGCAAGATATGGATACATAAGATAATGCAATATATATATATATATATATTTTAAATTTTAATTCAATAAATAAATGTTCAAAAACTAGTCAAGCATTAGTACAACAGAAATATGAATGAGGAGAGTCAAAAGACAGGATACCAGAAGACAGAAGGGTCAAATCTAGCCAGGTCAAATGCCCTGATATCCCAATATCAATGTAAAAGTGCTAACTAGCTGCACAAACCATACCAGGACAATGGGAGTACAGGGGTTCAGTGAATCAGTAAGTATCTATTCAGCATCAACACTATTGTGCCAACAACTTACCTGTGCTTGTTCAGCTGGGATATAACGTGTGATGCATATGAGGAAGTCATGAGGTAACTCAATAGGTCAATAGGGTAGAACTCCAAAATTTCAAAATGGCACTATTAAAGGTTTTGGTTTTTTTTTTCCTTTTTTTTAAGCAGTTCAGTCAAATTCCATTAAGTGCTGCCATAATATCTGTACGGTGTTTCTATAGCGCTCACATATTGGTTTGATTTTGTGTTTTAAGTTCACTATATTAGCCTGGTGCTTATATTGTGTTTTTCTGTGAGCTTGCTGGGAAAACCACTATGTCTATATTTGAGGCAAGAGGCAAATATTGTTCCAATTTGGACAATATTTTTGGGGAGGAGATAGTCTGTGATACCCCCAATATCCCGAAAACAATACCTGAACTCTGTAAAGATTTACAAAAATTACTCACAAAAGAATTAAAAATAAAGTGGGAAATCGCCACATTGGAACAATATATTAAGGAAGAAATGGTACCAAGGGGGCTACGATTTAATAAAACACCCACCTTTGATAGGGACAGTGAAGAGTTCATGGAAGAATGGGATCGATATTTGAATGTGATATCCATAGGCCTCTTAAAAATTATAATTAAGAGACGACAGCTTAATCTTAGGGAATTAGATGTGAAGATAAAAGCTATTAAGGAATTTTTACAACCTTTTTTGGAATCTAGAGAAATGGAAAAATGTTCAGGAGAGATTATGGAGGAGGATATGAATAAAACAGAAAGGGAAGTTATTCTCATCAAAAAGAAGAAATACCACCGAGATAAACAAGATTATAGGGAGAATAAAGTACATGCTTTCCATAGGGGGAATTTTGAAAATAGAAGGGGAAGGCTAGAATCCCAAAATCATGTTCCAAGGACAGAATACCCAGAGAGGAAATATGAGGGGTTCAGAAAGCAGTACCAACAGGGGCGTAGACAGTACAATGGAGATGGGTACCAGTATAGAAGAAGGAGGAGATCACTCAGTGGCAATAGACAAAATCGAAGGAAGTATAATCACAATCAACAATGGCGGACCAATTTTCAGGGTGGTGATACCCCAATTAAGGGATCTGAAAGACAGGTTGAGAATAGAGCCACTAAGGGTATAACCCAAAAAGAGGAGAATAAAAAAGGAAAAGATCAAGAACCCAGGTTAGAATCCAATGTATGGAAACCGGTCTCCCCTGGAGCGAAACGTAAGCCAACAGACTCTATAGAGTCTAATGGACACGAGACTAGATACACAACCCAGAAACAAGGAGGGCACCCGAAAAAAGATTTTTTAGACTGGGAACACAAAAGAAGGGAAAGAATAAAATTAAACCTTCCAAGTTCCCCATTAAAAAGAAGAATGGAAAGAGAGGAACAAGAGGGGGAAATAAGATACAGAGAAGGAAAAAGGGGAAGGATATAGAGATAAAGGGAATATACAATCTTTCAAAGTTCGCATTGAATACTATGCAAAGTAGAGTACTAGCTAGGGGGATAAAATTCTGCCCAACAGCTAATGTGGATAATTTTTCTGTGTATATAGACCTTAAAAAATTTGTTAGGAAGTTATGCCTAAAACGTTTTTTTCTAGAGAAGGAAAATAATGTAGATGAACCGAGAGGAGATGAACAAAAGCATAATTTTACCTCACTTAAAAAGAAGTCTACCTTCTTTCCGAAAAACTGTAAGACAAAATCAATGGATGCCTTTGAGGAACTAGTGATGCGAGAGGTAGAACGAATCAAGAGGATAAATAGACATAAGATGAACTTAAATAAGGAAGAACAACAGGCCCTGGCTGAATTAAGAGAGAATACGGAGGTCATAATCAAACCAGCCGACAAGGGGGGGGGCATCGTCCTTATGGATAGGGAGTATTATGTAGAGGAGTCATTAAGACAGCTTAATGATGGGATCACATATAGAAAACTAAAAGGAGATCCTACTAAAGAGAAAAAAGATATGTTTTTGGACTTTTTGAATAAAGGCCTACTAATGGAGGTTATCTCCAAAACAGAATATGACTATCTAGCTGTGATGCACCCAAGGATACCTGTATACTATTTTTTGCCAAAAATCCATAAGCATGAGACTAGGCCACCAGGGAGACCTATTATCTCCGGGATAGGCTCGGTGTCAGCCCCCTTGTCGGAATATATCGATCTGTGTTTACAGCCTTTGGTTAAGAAAACTAAGGCCTATTTGCGAGACACTAGTCAGATTCTGCAAATACTGGAGGGGGTTGAGTGGAAGGATGGGGACATCCTCGTAACTGCGGATGTGTCCTCACTTTACTCAATTATTCCACACGAAAAGGGTATAGAGGCCGTTTAATTTTTCTTGGCCTCATCCAACTTATCTCCGGACCACCAAGCTTTTATTTTGGAAGGTATCCACCTTATCCTGACTAACAATTATTTTCATTTTTTGGATTCATTTTATCTACAGATCCTCGGGACGGCGATGGGGACTAGGTTCGCACCCAGCTATGCGAACCTATTTATGTCCTATTGGGAGGAATCCTTTATATATGGGAACCATGGCTGGGTGCAGAGCCTGGTCACCTATCGCCGTTACATTGACGATCTGTTTTGGATCTGGAGAGGCACTACGGAAGATCTGATTACTTTTTTGGCCTACCTTAATTCGAACTCCTGGGGAATCCAGCTCACCATGGACCATAGTGATAGCCAGGTGAATTTTTTGGACTTACGTATTTTTATTTCTCAACATCAAATACACACAGAGACCTTCTTCAAGAAGGTAGACGTTAATAGTTTTATTTTTTACGACAGCTGTCACTATGGCCCCTGGTTGAATAATATTCCCAAGGGGCAGATGCTAAGACTCAAGAGGAACTGCACGAGGGAGGAAACATGTGAGGTCCAGATTAATCAACTAATGGACCAACTTACAGCTAAACATTATCCTAAGACCCTACTAGACAAGGCCCATAAAGAAATAGGAAAGATTAATAGGAAGGAGCTACTTGATAAAAATAATAAAAAGACAAGGAACAAAGGGGAGAATAAAAATAATGAAGTTTCTCTGATTTTCAACTACTCAGGGAAAAACAGGGAAATAAAAAGTATAATCAATAAATATTGGTTCATCTTAAAAGAAGACCCCCTGTTAGAAAAAATTGTTTCAAAAAACCCCAAGATTGTCTACAGAGGGGTACCAAGCATTAAAAGTCATCTGGTAAAAAGTAGTCTGAAGCAGGAAAGCTCAAGTAGGAACTTCCTTAATCAGGATGTGGGCTTTTTTTCAGTGTGGATACTGCTTGGCTTGCAGGACCACGGCAGCCCCGAAGTGTGTGAAAAAGGAATTGATGGGTGGGAATACGGAACAAGCATATTGTGTCAAACAGTTGATCACTTGCCACACTACCTATTGTATATATGTTCTTACATGCCCATGCAATATGCACTATGTCGGAAAGACCACCAGACAAGTGCATATCCGCATTGAGGAGCATATACGTAATATAAAGAAAGGCTTTAAAGAACATCCCCTCTCTTCCCATTTCATTCAGAAGCATCAGGGCGATGTCACTAAATTAAAATTCATCGGGATAGAAAGAGTGAGTAGAGACTGGAGGGGTGAAAACCTGGATAATAGATTGGCAAAACAAGAGATGAGGTGGGTGTTCAAATTAAAATCGCTGTTCCCTAGGGGTATGAATGGGGAATTTGAAGTTTGTCATTTTTTATGAAGCAATTATCCTTTATAATTTGATTTCTGTACTCCCTCCCCTTTTAATCTTCTCTGCAATCTTTCTCCTTTTTGAGTAGGTTTCTCAGATGAATATATATTGAATGAGAACCAGAAAATCTATATTGTCTATTTTTTGGGTTGATCACAATAGTGAATTAAGTAAATGCTATCCCTTTAAATTTAGGAGCAACTCAATTTATTTAACCCTATACGATAATCATTTGGTATGTGAATGTATAGTCCACTTTCCCTTGTGAGGTAACCATCCCTTATGAAATGATTTCTGTATCTCTCCCTTTAAATTATACTTTGAATTATTTTGCAATTTCTCTCCTGTTCTGAAGTAGGTTTCAAAGATAGATGTGTTCTCAATAAGAACTGAAAGATCTATACCAGTTGGTTTAAATACGATTGTAATAACAAATGAAGAGGATGCTATTGTTTTTATGTTTATGTTTTATGTTTATGTGTATACTTATGCTCAAGAGCAATTGATCCTGTGCAAATATCTATTTAAATCTGATTAAGCTTATAAGACACCCATTGTGTATAGGAACATACTGAATAATAGTATTGTATTCTAATGATCAGATGTTACTTTTTGACTGTGTGTTTAAATAGAGTCAACACCTTTTTGGTTGATAAAAGGAGTTCAGCTAGTTAGAATAATTTAAATAATTTAAATAATTTAAGTCCGCATATGCAGAATTGATTGCCCAGTAAACATGACCAAAATTCACGCCCCCTGGCCAATGGGAGGAGAAGGGGGAGGCTCTGTGGACTTAAAAGACTGTCTGGAACTCTCTGACGTCGTCGGAGGAAGCCTGTGGAGGCGGGCGAAACACGTCACACGAACGTCACTGGAGGGGTGGACCCGGAAACGGTCACGTGATCGGACTGATCGGACTGCAATCAGGAAGCGTTTTTACAATATTTGTTCATGCTTTTATGTGGGTGACTCTGCGAGTCTATACCCACCACATCCCAAGTAAGGGTTTTAATTTTTTTATGTAATAAACTTACTTAAGATATTATTCAATTGGAGGTCCTCCCCTTCTGTTTTCACACACAGCACAGCAGGGATCGGCAGTGAACATATCCTTTGAAGGATTCAGCAGTGTGGGGATATCCCCTCTCCTAAAGAGCCTTACAAACCCAGAGCCAGGGGTGATAGGGCTCTGGGACATGTGAGTTTTTTTCCCTAAGATTTCTCTAAATATATAGGAGTGTATTCAGACAGTCTGCACTATTATTTGTATTTTATATTTGCAGATTATTTTAGCGCGCTGTTTTGGTAACTATTGTCTATTTTTTGCACATTTTTTGTGTATTGTATTTTAAGTGCTGCCATAATATCTGTACGGTGTTTCTATAGCGCTCACATATTGGTTTGATTCAGTCAAATTCCTACCCAGTTGAGATGTGCTACAGTCGAAAATCTTAGTGGTGTTACTGTGAAGTGGAATGTTTAGGAACAATAACAACATAGTCACTAAGTGGCAGATGACAGAACTGTCGAAGAGTGTACAATTCATATTTACAGCACTCACTGTTAGACTTCGATGATGTACTTTTACGAGATCAACCTGAAAGGGACAAGCAAGACAAGGTAAGTAATCAAGTTCCAAGTCAGTGACAGTGTCGCTTTAAGAGCACTGCCTGACTGTACAGTGCCAACTGAAGAATGTTATGGAAAAGGAATAATTCGGTGCTGTAATAAATACATGAAAGCTGTTAGGATTTTTATGGGGTGATAAATATTAAAAATAATATTTCATAAAAAGTATCAAAAATGTATTTAATAATTTGTATTATATACAAAATGTATAAATTGGCACTGTTCCCCTTGATTGATTTAAAGTGAATAGTTACCCACTGTTTTAACTCTTATAGACCCTGGAGTACATTTTATTAGAGAATTTGTATTTCACACATTAATCACAAACTTATTATAAAAGTATAATTTATTGTGACAAATAATTAATAATAGTAATAATATGTAAATGCGTGACAATAATCAGTGAATATTTAGGTATAACATAAGTATACATATGGCAACAGTCATGACACAATTACAGATAGTTCATAGCAGCATATCCACATACACTGAACAAAATTATAAATGCAACACTTTTGTTTTTGCCCCCATTTTTCATGAGCTGAACTCAAAGATCTAAGACTTTTTCTATGTACACAAAAGGCCTATTTCTCTCAAATATTGTTCACAAATCTGTCTAAATCTGTGTTAGTGAGCACTTCACCTTTGCTGAGATAATCCACCCCCCTCACAGGTGTGGCATATCAAGATGCTGATGCTGATGAATCCGAATGGAATGTATAACCATATATTTACTTAGCTAATTATGATTTCTAAGTTAGAAATGTGACCAGCTTTCATCCAGATATATTACTGCTTGTAGGAAAATTGTTTTAATTTAATTAAATAAAACCAGCATATTTGCCGGCTTTCTGGTGGAACTTCTTTAGTCTTGGAGATATATTCCATGAATGGTGTATGTAAGTATAAGTGGAGAATTGTGAAAATAGGAAAGTTATCAGAGTTCTGATTATTAAGAATTCCAAAGTTTCAGTTGGAGTGTTTTTTCAGAGTTCCAGAATTAGTTAGAATAGATTCAGAGAGTTATGTGTGTCCAGCTTTTGGTTAGTGATCAAAAACCTTGTCTCCTTGCTTATTGCTCCAAACCTCCGACTTAAGACCTTGTCTTCTGCTTGCTTCTCAATTTTTAAAGGAAAAGCTCCCCTAAACTTTCATTATGTCACTAATTTAAAGTGACCAATAGAGTCAGGTGGGCGTATCTTCTCTACAGGTTGTCATCTAGACTTTGGTCAATAGATGGCGTTGTAACACCACAATAAATTCTCATCAGGAAGTCCAACTACCACTTTGTATAAGGGGTTAATTGAATTCCGGGATGTGTTTGACATCATAATCTTTTATGTTTTTGATCCCCGTCCATCACAGATTTGAATTTTTTATTCTTTTCAGCAGACTTCCGTCTGGGTTTTTGGGCCATAAAGTAGATTTTGACACATCAGCCCTTTCTTTTACCTTCTCTAATACAATGGAACTTTGTAGCAATCTATTAAATTTAAAAAGTTAAATGTATTACTTTTAGTATGATCTATTTCTTGTAATCCTGTGTCAGTTTTTTTGTGTGAAACTATGTGTAGTATTTAGTAATGTGACATCATGTGGTATATGCATGTCTTTTACACACATAATTTCATAATAATGAAATTTCTTCATTGGGATTCACTCCATGAATATTCAATATTATGATAAAACTTTATTATTATAATTATAGTTAGTCTATATGGATATATATATATATATATATATATATATATATATATAATCTGTTTGGGCTTTTGCCATTTCTACCCTCTTTCTAGAGTCTTATCTCTGGTCAATGTTTACAGTAGCCGCATTCCTTTGCTCAGGGTTTAAATGAATAGAGTTACAGAGAAATAAAATGTTTGTCTGTGTGGCAAACCTAGCCACTTCTGGACTTTAGTTACTAAATGTGAATGTGAAGGCTGAATGTGTACTGTGTATTTTAAACTGTGTATGTAATATATTATGGCCGTTCGCATGCTGGCAGCCGTACGCTGCCAGCATACAAAACCTTTAGTTCGACGAAACACTGCTATCCGGGCCGTTCGCCATACGAATGCGGGCTCCCCAGGTAGACCACCCACTCACAAGTCGTGTGGCACCAATTAACCGATTGCAACAATGTTGCAATCGGTAATTAAGGGCTCTCCTAGGTGGCCGTCGTTCGGCTACCGACCATGCGGCGGTCGGCCATCTTGGATCCTTTGTTTCTGCAGCGGTGTTCGGTCGTCGAGAGCCTGGAACTGAAAACGGCTACTCAATGATCCGAACACCGCTGGACTTCCAGAGCGTTCGGGAGTTCCGCGTTCGGCACATTCTGTTCCCCATCGATGTTCGGTAGTTTTAAACCGAACTCGATGTTTTAATGTATTTAGTGCGGCGTTCGGTTAGTTTAGCTGGGATCGGAGCGGTATTCTCACTAAATGTGCCCGCCGACCCCAGCTATCTACCGAACGGTCATTCGTCCAAAAGCGAGTAGAATTGTGTAAAATATAGATTTCTGTATAAATTGCCGGTTTTGCTGCACGAGGGGATAATCCACTTAATCGTCCATGTTAGTGGGAGTATCCCTCTCGTGCAGCAATGCCTGTTGGGATAATCATGCTGCCTGATGGGAGAAATCCCCTGTAATGTCTGTAAGGAAACCCCTTGCAAGGGGAACTGCATAAATATGGAAGTCTGTGAATAAAGAAAGTTAGTTGACTCCCAGACTGTGTTTCGTCCGGTTATTGGGAGGATTGGGGAACTTGTCTTACTTTTCAGCGCTGACTGTGGATGTACCTGTGTAACCAGCGGATATCGGGGATTTTACTATTGCCCTCCGCTACAATTGGTGGCAGCGGTGGGATCCGAACTTACAGCCGAAAGCGCAATTCGTGCAAATTGCAACTGCCGAATGAGAGAAGGGAATGGCAAGCAGAATCCAACGAAAGAACCGACTGCCGAAGTGAATGGAGACGGAGTACTCTAAACTAAAGAAACAGACATTAAAGGAACTACTGGAAGCCAGGGGTAAAGTAGCCAGCAGCAAAACCAAGGCGGTACTAATTGCCGAGCTGATGGAGGGAGACCAAGCCCGCAGCGCTACACCCCCAGCAGTCATGGAAGAAACGCTCTATGAAAGAGAGATGAGGACCAGGCTAGCATTTTTGCCGCAGCCTATATCGGAGGTCATGATGCATATGGTGATGGAAAATGTGCAGGAATACGTAATGGCACACAGCCCGCAGCACACCCTGACTCGAACCGAGTCCAACACCGGGTCCCTCTACAACCCGGTAAAGCCCAAGATCCCGTACCAGGCTTTCAAAGCATTTTGCGAGGAAAAAGATGAGATCGATGGGTACTTGCAGGACTTTGAGAGACTGTGTGATCTACATGAGTTAGAGCGGACAGTATGGGTGCAACTGCTAGCAAGCAAGCTAGCAGGTCGGGCTTACCGTGCTGTGCCCAGTGAGGACAGCAAAGACTATGAAAAGGTGAAGCGAGCAATCTTGGAGAGGTATGCCATTACTCCAGAGGCGTACCGGCGCAAGTTCAGACACTTGCGCAAACCAGAGCGAGATTCGCACGCAGAATGGGCACACAAACTAGATCAAGCCTCCCAAGGGTGGATACAGGCCAGCAAAGCCACCACCATGGAGGAATTGCGCCAGCTGATGTTGCTGGAGCAGTTTTTTAATGGACTATCCCCGGAGACACAAGAATCGGTGCGGGACAGGAAACCCCTTACCCTAACTCAAGCGGCTAGATTGGCCGACCAACACTTCGATGCACGGAGACACCAGGGACCTATAGCCAAAAGCTACTCCCGACCCACAGGACTACCTAGCGCTACACCACCTCCAGCGCCCACAGCCGCCCCGTTCCGTCCTTCACAAGGGAATGTACCTCCACCTTCCAGATACAACGGGCGGGCCAACATCCAATGCCACTCCTGTAAACAATGGGGGCATATGGCCCGAGAATGTACCCAAAATCGGGGCAAGCCCACCTGGAATCAGGGGCGTCCAAACCCAGTGCCCAGGGCGGCTGCTCACCATTACCAGAGGGAACCAGCCACTCAGGAATTGTGGAGTGTTCATGCAGAGGAACCCCTGGGTATATTGCATGAGGTAATGTCGGTCCGAGCCACCGATAACCGGCAGCATCACCGGCAGCTAGTAACTCTTGAGGGGAACGAGGTTCAGGGATTGTGGGATTCGGGAGCTACCTTAACCCTGATAGCACCCCATTTGGTATCTGAGGGCACGCATACTGGCGGATCTGTGGCCGTTCGGGTAGCCGGGGGAGCTGTATACCGACTACCCACGGCGAAAGTACATTTGAACTGGGGTGCGGGAGAGGGGACAGTAGAAGTGGGACTAATGCAGAACTTACCGGCAGATGTTGTTCTAGGGAATGATTTGGGCCAGATGACCTCTGCCTTTGTTCCACAGGCTCCCTACCAGGACGCCCATCCAGTAACTACACGGCAGCAGGCTCGCACCACGGCTACACCGATACACTCTGAGGCTCAGGTAAGAGACCATGACCCCCACCCGACTCCCATGTCTTGGGATACCCCGACTACCTTTGTGACCGAAGTACAGACAGACCCCACCTTACAAGTATATAGGGACCGGGCACACGCTGACCGGGCAGGGCTAGAGGGGGAGCGATACACGTGGGAGAAAGGGTTATTATACCGTGGCACGGCAAAGGACGTGGGGGGGTCTGTCACCTTGACCAATAAACAGTTAGTGGTACCGCAGAAATATAGGCAGGAGCTGCTTAGAATCGCCCATGATATTCCCTTGTCAGGACACCTAGGGATGACCCGCACCCGATATCGCTTAACGCATGCGTTCTTCTGGCCCGGGATTTCTCAGGACGTGCGCCAGTATTGCACCTCCTGCGACGTCTGCCAGCGAGTAGGTAAACGGGGGGATCGCCACAAGGCCAAGCTATGTCCCCTACCCATTATTGCCGAGCCCTTCAGCAGGGTAGCTGTAGACATAGTAGGGCCCCTGCCAAAACCCAGTCCCTCGGGCAAAAAGTACATTTTAACCGTAGTGGACTACGCCACCAGGTACCCCGAGGCTGTAGCCCTCACTAACATTCATGCTGAGACCGTAGCTGAAGCCTTGATGAAAGTGTTTTCCAGGGTAGGATTTCCCCAAGAAATAATATCGGACCGGGGCACCCAATTTACTGCCGAGGTCACCCAACATATGTGGAAGGTATGTGGCATTAAGCCAATAGTCAATTCTGCCTACCATCCCCAGTCCAATGGACTATGTGAGAGGTTCAACGGGACGCTGAAGCAGATGCTTCGGACGTTCGGGGAAACCCACAAAGACTGGGAGAGGTTCCTGCCTCACCTACTCTTTGCGTATAGAGAGGTCCCCCAGGAGTCGACCGGATTCTCCCCGTTTGAACTACTGTTTGGAAGGAGGGTGCGAGGACCCTTGAACTTGATTAGGGAACACTGGGAGGGAGAGAGTACTACTAACGAAACCCCTATCGTATCATATGTACTGGAGTTCAGAGACCGTCTGGAGGCGCTAACTCAGGCTGTACACACCAACCTCCAGGCGGCGCAGCAACGCCAGCGACGCTGGTACGATAGAGGAGCCAGAGACCGCAGCTTTCAGGTGGGACAGAAGGTTTTAATTTTAAAACCCGTCCGCACAGACAAGCTGCAGGCCATCTGGCAGGGCCCATACCAGGTAGTAGAGCAGCGATGCGACACTACCTATGTGATTGGCCCCTGCTCAGGGGTAGGGAAGAGACGCATGCTCCACGTGAACATGCTCAAACCCTACCATGAGAGGATAGAGGATGTGACGGCGATCTGTGCCTCCGCCTTAGAAGACCAGGAGAATCTACCCCTACCTGACTTGCTAGAACCGGAGGAACCGATAGAGCCCTCCCGGGGAGTTCAGCTGGGGGAGCGGCTAAGCCCTCACGAGCGTGCCCAGGTACAAGCGCTGATTGTAGCTAAAGGGGCTACCTTCTCCAATTTACCTGGGTACACTCCACTAGCCACCCACCGAGTCGAAACCCCGGGACAGCTACCTATGCGACAGGCTCCATATAGGGTTCCAGAATCAGTCCGGACCCATATGAAGGCAGAATTAGACAAAATGTTACAGCTAGGGGTTATCGAACCCTCAGATAGCCCCTGGGCATCGCCGGTAGTCCTGGTGCCTAAAAAGGACGGCACCACCCGATTCTGCGTTGACTACCGGAGGCTAAATGACAAAACGGTGTCTGATGCCTACCCGATGCCTCGGATAGACGAGCTGCTAGATAAGATGGCACGGGGTCAGTATCTCACTACCATTGACTTGTGTAAGGGATACTGGCAAATTCCTCTAGCCGATGACGCCATCCCCAAGTCGGCGTTTGTCACTCCGTTTGGCCTGTACCAGTTCAAGGTCATGCCCTTCGGAATGAAAAACGCTCCGGCTACCTTTCAGCGGATGGTAGATCAGCTACTGGACGGCTTTCAGGAGTATGCCTGTGCCTACTTAGATGACATAGCCATCTTTAGCCAGACCTGGGAAGACCACCTACGCCATATAGGGGCGATCTTAGACCGTATTGGGGAAGCCGGGTTAACGTTAAAACCTAGTAAGTGCCACATAGGTATGGCCGAGGTGCAGTATCTGGGACACCGAGTAGGGTGTGGGCAGCAGAGACCCGAGCCAGCCAAGGTTGAGGCCGTAGCTAAGTGGCCTACCCCAAGGACTAAAACCCAAGTGCTAGCGTTCCTAGGGACTGCCGGATATTATAGAAAATTTGTTCCCGACTACAGCACCCTGGCCAAACCCCTGACGGACCTGACCAAAAAGAACCTTCCCCGACTGGTTGTCTGGGCCCCAGAGTGTGAACAGGCATTCCAACAACTCAAGACAGCTCTGACTAATGCTCCCGTATTAACTGCTCCTGATCCAACTAAAAGATTTCTTGTCCACACAGACGCTTCAATGTTTGGATTGGGGGCAGTGCTGAGCCAAGTGGGAGCCGATGGCGGAGAGCATCCCGTAGCCTACTTAAGCCGAAAGTTGTTGCCCCATGAAGTGAGCTACGCCGCCATTGAGAAAGAATGCCTGGCCGTGGTGTGGGCCCTTAAAAAGTTACAGCCGTATTTGTATGGACAACCTTTTTCCTTACTCACAGATCACAACCCGTTGGTGTGGCTGAACCGTGTGTCTGGGGACAATGCCAGGCTGTTGCGCTGGAGTTTGGCGCTGCAGCCCTTTGACTTCACCATCCATTACCGCCCAGGAAAACAAAACGGTAACGCCGACGGGTTATCCAGACAGACTGAACTCGAGAAGTGATCTGTGAGTACTCTCCAGGACATCCCCGAGCCGATCCGTTGGGATCAGACTGTGTATGCCGGCTTGGTTCTGGGGGAGCATTGTGGCAAACCTAGCCACTTCTGGACTTTAGTTACTAAAGGTTGTCCGTAGTCTGAATGTGTACTGTGTATTTTAAACTGTGTATGTAATATATTATGGCCGTTCGCATGCTGGCAGCCGTACGCTGCCAGCATACAAAACCTTTCGTTCGACGAAGCACGGCTATCCGGGCCGTTTGCCATACGAATGCGGGCTCCCCAGGTAGACCACCCACTCACAAGTCGTGTGGCACCAATTAACAATGTTGCAATCGGTAATTAAGGGCTCTCCTAGGTGGCCGTCGTTCGGCTACCGACCATGCGGCGGTCGGCCATCTTGGATCCTTTGTCTCTGCAGCGGTGTTCGGTCGTCGAGAGCCTGGAACTGAAAACGGCTACTCAATGATCCGAACACCGCTGGACTTCCAGAGCGTTCGGGAGTTCCGCGTTCGGCACATTCTGTTCCCCATCGATGTTCGGTAGTTTTAAACCGAACTCGATGTTTTAATGTATTTAGTGCGGCGTTCGGTTAGTTTAGCTGGGATCGGAGCGGTTTTCTCACTAAATGTGCCCGCCGACCCCAGCTATCTACCGAACGGTCATTCGTCCAAAAGCGAGTAGAATTGTGTAAAATATAGATTTCTGTATAAATTGCCGGTTTTGCTGCACGAGGGGATAATCCACTTAATCGTCCATGTTAGTGGAGCAATGCCTGTTGGGATAATCATGCTGCCTGATGGGAGAAATCCCCTGTAATGTCTGTAAGGAAACCCCTTGCAAGGGGAACTGCATAAATATGGAAGTCTGTGAATAAAGAAAGTTAGTTGACTCCCAGACTGTGTTTCGTCCGGTTATTGGGAGGATTGGGGAACTTGTCTTACTTTTCAGCGCTGACTGTGGATGTACCTGTGTAACCAGCGGATATCGGGGATTTTACTATTGCCCTCCACTACAGTCTGTCTTTGCATTTTTGTTACAAAATGCAGTCACGTCTGCTAAGTGGTGACTTACAGTATACATTTTGAATTTCTATCATACCACAAAATGTCTGCCAGTGGAAATACCCTGACAAAGCATTTTAATTATTCCCTATTATTCCATTGTTAGATTATACAGCTTACTCTCTTGATAAATGTATAGAACCAAAAGTATGAATTCTCCACAAAAGTGTGGTTTTGTCTTCATAACAATTCTCACAATGTTACGTAGGTTAACAGTGTGAAGCAGAGACACCTCCATTTGTGTGAAAGAATAGCGCCAAGGGCCACAGTTATGTTATATCATCGAAAAAATCTGGGGCTGGAAATTATTAGCTAACAGAAATCACTTATTTTATGTTACTTCTTCATAAAACAGAGAACACATTCTGAACTTTATGTTCTCTCCGTAAGCTTGTAAAAATGTAAACCTGCATTAATTTTATAGTTTTTTTTTTTTTTCATACCGGCTTCGGGGTGATATAAGATTGTAACATCTGAAAAATGATTATTATACCGGGCTTCAACATTCACCCCCTGTTCTTTAGAATCAAAACCTTTCTCAGCTACTTGTCAGACATGAAATATCTACAGAAGAGGGCCAAAAACCTTGATACTACTAATTAGCCAAAGGCAATTACTGTGACTGTGACACATTCTTTATTTACATGACTAGCTTCTTAAAAGCTTTACTGAGACTGTATATAAGTAAGAGACAGACTGTGTTGCTTAATATTCCAGTAATGTAGATATTTTGTTTTCTATGCCTTGGGAGCAAACATATTATCAGTATAAAGGGACGAGTGGAATTTGATGGAAACAGACTACTTAACTACAATAAACAGAGGAATTGGTTTCTGTATTTAAAAAAAAATCGCCACTACAGCATCTGTCCTTACTTTGAGCTTTTGTCAAAAATGTAACATAACAATCACCGTCTGACGTGTTAATGCGTGGCATCGATTCAAATTGGTATGCTTCCACGTAGTGTATCCTTGCAACTAACAGGCATCCTGAAATTCGGTGGCAATCATTTTTGCACAGTCAATCATATTTCTTTGTTCTCCAGCTCTGGAGAAAATCAAAGCCACAGACATATGAGCAGAGCTGTGAATAGGCTAAAAGCAATTTCAGTATGGCCTGCTATCAGCTTATTGAGCAGTTGAAAGGACAAGCTAGGCACTAAAACAACTTCAGCTTAATGAAGCAGTGTTGGTGTATATATCATGCCCCTGCAGTCTCACTGCTCAATTCTCTGCCCTATAGGAGTTAAATCATCGCCTCCATGAAAAAAAATGGTTTAATTTTTAATCAGTTCTTACAGCAGTGTGTTTATTTTAGAAGTTTTTATCTCCGCTCTGTTAACTGAGCTCTAATCACATACAGCAACTTTTTGCAGGTTCTTAACAGTTCTTGCAGGTTATATACATTAAACACATTGTGCAATAAAGGAAGTTTAAACATTAGCGCTCTCTTTACAGGAAATGTGTAGGTTGCATTCAGGGGAGGTGTGGCTAAGGCTGCATAAACAAAGTGATTTAACTCAGAAATGGCAGAGAATTGAACGGTGAGACTGCAGGGGCATGCTCTATACACCAAAATTGCTTTGTTAAGTTAAAGTTTTTGGTTCTGCACGTGTTCAGAAATATTGATTGGAATGGTGACTGGAGGTTTCATTACATATCTGGACAGCGGCTTATGGTGTAAGAAAAAAGTCCACAGACAAGAGGGAGTCTCCTTATTGGTGTAGCAGTAGCTTCTTTTTGGTCTGGGAGGGGACTGCTGTTTTTGCTGACAACAAATATGGATGAAACTAGCAAAGTCAGAAAGAAATATCATTTGGGCTGAGCTAGAGATTTTTTTTCCCAAAAAAACTTTTGTTCAGGGATTTTTCCCCCTCATATCAGTTGGTGGCAAACTTACTGCAATTAGCGATAAGTGATTATACAAAACGTAACTGTGATTTTGCACCTTTTATCTTATTAAACCGCACATATTTTGAAACATAATGCAGATACAGAGAGATAAGACATCCTTACAGCAGGATACACAGTGAGTCACAAACATATATTTATTTTGTTCTATCTGAAAGTATCACAACAGATTCTACAATGTTTCAGGGAAAATCAATCATTTGCCATATGGTAGAAACACCTTTGAAGTGATACAGTAATTAGCCAGCAGTAAAATGCAGCAAATTATTTCTTTTCATCCCCAAAAATCCATATATTCAAGCCACCGTCTGCTGATCACACCGTTTTTAATATTTTTTTGTTTTTTTTAAATCAGATATGTGGAGTTGCAACTATTAAAAACAAAAGTTTTAACAGGATTTTGTTTTATTTAGGAATTGAGAGGGAGAAAACAATTTTTTACATACACTTGTTGAGAGTAAACGTGTATAAACAGTGAGTTTGCCAGCAGATAATAAGTAATTGGCAGTATAGTCTACAACAGGGTTGCCCAATAGGTAGATCCCCAAATGTTGTAGAACTACAGCTCCCATGATGCTTTGTCATTCTAAAAGCATGCAAAGCATCATGGGAGCTGTAGTTCTGCAACATCTGGGGATCTACATATTAGTAAGCTCTGGTCTACACATGATCAAATCCCAGGCTGTCCTTTAGGATGATCCAGTTATCTTTGTTTCTTCAGTTTGCCACCAGCGCTTATTTCATCTTCCAAAAGATATTTCCTTTTCTTTTTTACTACCTGGTATGCTGGCTCTAGCTTTAAAAAAACTTTATCTCCTGCGTCCTTAATTCTGGTGTGGGTGAATCTTCAATGGGGGGCACCGTATCCCTTCCTGGCGCCAAGCTCTGCTCTCCTGCTTCCTTGCTCTGTCAAACTCTAGGCTGGATGGGCGGGGACCTCGACTGTACTGGCTGTGGAAAAGGCTTGCTCTGTGACATCACAAAGATATCCTGACATCACTGAAGTTGACGGAACACTGATGACGTCATCAAGGCATAGCAGCAGTCAGTAAGAGAGCTTTTATTTTTTTCCTTCATAGCTAGGCAAGCCCAGGGAAAACAAAGTTAATCTCTTCACAACTGGTCGAGTTTTCAATTCCGACTACTTGGCCCTGAGCCCGATAAATGTTAACTGGGAAAAGTTAGGACTTAAAGCGGCACTGTCAGCGACTGGAGGCTTTGCAGAATTCACAAAGATGGTGATATTGCTGCTGGGGGTCCAGTGCAAAGGTGAGTTCTACCTCTGCAGGCATGGCCATCCTCCATAGATAGAGCTGCTGAGGAGATTGACATTTCTAGATGGCAGTAGCTCTGCCCAGTGTGTAGAAGTGTCAGGCTGAGTAAATTTACTTTGGAATTTCAGCGAAAATCCAACACAATCAATATGAGTATTTTATAATGATTCTATCTTTATGAAACACAAATTTTTCAAGGGGGTGGGACAGTGCTGTTTTAAGACTTTTAGCTTTGTGCTTTTCTATAGCTGTCTTCGCTCTGAACAACTTGCCCCAGGCTTAAGCCCACCATCCCTAACAAACACCTGGTTTAAAAGCACCATTTCCTGCATCTTGGGACATGGTAAAGCCTAGAGAGCATCACAGTGCCCACCCCAAGCCTGACCACTGCCTATCAGGCCAAGCTAAGACTATCCCATGAGGTGTTACCTTCCACCCAGGCTTAAGCCTTCTCTCTTGCCCTGCCTAGTCTTAAAACCCATCCATCCCCAGCACAGGCTTTAAAGCCACACCCCGGAGTCTGGGGAGGCAGGTAAGCCTAGGACACAGGCCGCTCTAATTCTGTCTGCCACCTGCCATGCCAAGTTAAGCCGATGAGTTCAAGCAGAGTCTTAATAGTAGAGAAGATAGAACGGGGCACTGGTAGGCGGTCCAAGGCAGATTTTATTAGACAGGATACAATGCCCTATTTCCTTTATTATTGATCCTGTGATTATGAGGCACGGTGATTATTATTATTATTGGTATTTATATAGCGCCAACTAATTCCGCATTGCTTTACAATATTATGAACAGGGTGTGAAATTTACAATAAATGGGACAATTACACAGGAACAATAGGTAAATGAGAACCCTGCTCAAACAAGCCTACAGTCTCTTTTACTCGCGCCTACCCATCTCTCTTCTATGCTAACAGAGGCTTACGTTTCCTCTCCATTGGATCCAGACTCCTGTTCAATTGGCCCAGGGTTACAGAGTTTTTGATGAATTGCTGCTAAGGCATGCACTGCTGGGTCCCAACGTAATATTGTAATTTGAAATCGAGACATAATGGTAGGCTCCCACAGAGCAAAAAAATTAAAAAGAATAAAAGGGTTCAGGAATACCTAAATCAATACAATAAAAAAACATATTCTTCACTTTACAAAACACCCAAAAACAGAGAAGTGTAAATGTGAACCAGGGCTGGTGTATAACCCATCTCCTGGGTTTTCAAACGGAACGGATTAATTAAAGGGTACTACATGTAAGTAGCAATATTTTATTAGTTTTCCGAACATTATAAGAGCTTTTGATCAGCTGCCACAGTTGTTACAAAATATAGCTTCTATCTGTATTGCTTATCCAACAGATTGAGACCCTGTAAAAAGTGAGACCCTAATAGGATATAGTAAAAAAATAAATAAATAAATAAATAAAGGCCAGTTAGTAGGTAAAGTCAAAGAGTGTGACATAATGGATAGCTACAATGTTACTATAGTGAATCACTGCAAATCTGCATAGTTAAAATACCCTAGACCATAATCACTCCACTCATATTAAATGTCTATTTGAATATTTGCTTCTATCACCCAGTTCTGCACTTGCGGTGGTTCAACCAGGCTCTTGCTTTTTAGCCATGTTCTCCACCTCTCCACCCACCCAACACCCCCGGCAGTTCCAGACACATTTCGATCCATTAATGATCCTTACGCATGTTCTCCTATGGAAACCTTGCTACAATTTCCTCTAGGCGGTCATGTTTTATTTTCTTCTTGGCACTCCACCAACATAGAAACATAGAATGTGAGGACAGATAAGAACTGTTTGGCCCATCTATTCTTCCCAAGTGACCCTGATGACTTTACTGAACCATCCAATTTGTAGTAGCAACAGGTGGTGTGTACGAAGAGTTGGTACTTAATCAATGTGCTTGTATAACCCTCACTTACTGGGAATTTCTTATTACAAACCCAAATCACAAGCAGGGTTCAGCAAGTTCACCACACCAGGGCTCTGCTGGGGCCAGAGCAAACTCAGTTGACAAAGGAGCAGGTCTCTCTCCATGGATTTGGGAGTTCCCTCAGGATTCTGGAGATTGGCCCCTTGAATGTGCAATAGAGGACATGCATGTTTTCATTAGGGGTATATATACTAAATCGTGATTTTGTTTTCCCCACCCCAACAAGGTTTTCCTTTACAATAAGAGACTGAAGACAGCTATAACCCATTCATTGGAATGATACAAGACACCTGCAGAAACCATGTTCCATACTTTGTGGCTGCCATCTTCTCGGCCACAAAGGATGTAACATGGTTCCTGCAGGTGTCTTGTGTCATCCCCTGTAACATGGTTCCAAAGGATGTAACATGGTTGAATGGGGCAGAAATTATCTTCAGCTACTAACATGGGCTTTATTAAGTAAACATGAAACTGAAATGAGCAGACAAACAACTTGCTAATTGTAGGTCAAAACCAAAACCGCGGCGTTAGAGAAAACAGAGTTGAAGATTTTTTTAGGTTATTTTGCCCACAAATCCACACTTTCTTTGTGAAATCTCCCACATTTTTCTTTTAGTGAATAACCCCCTGTATTGTAACATATACACTTGTGGGTGAGTTTGTGACCTCAACGTACGGTATGAATTGGTATTCCTACCTGGAGGGGGCTGTGTCATCCGTATGTTTTATGAGAGCAGAGTCCCTTAAATTGCATTTCAATATATATATATATATATATATATATATATATATATATATATATATATATATTTTAGATTACATCGGGAACAATGTTGAGACATTAGTATGCTGTTAGTGTCTATTATCCTGTGGTCAGTTAAGGGCCTGCAGCAATAAAAGAGCTAATTTTCTTACTCAATTTCTGGGATAACAAGTTTGAACATTCATGAAGAGCTGTGAAGTTTCATATCAAGTGCTAATGAGTTTTATATGAAGTGCTAATGAATAACAATGAATTTCCAATCACTAGTTCAATACACACACTTGACAAAGCGGTATTCCACATTCTGCTTGCTATTCAGGATCATTTGCAATCAAACCAGACTAATCTAAGGAGGAACCCTCAACATTATTACATGCCATTCCCACATGACTGATTATTCAAATCAGTCTAAACTATTATTCACAGTAACACATTTACTCTGAACTTCAGCTCCCATGATGCTATAGGTTAAAGACTTGAGGACCACCGATTGGTTTTGCCGGTTGTATGCGTTCAACACTAGGTTGTGTGAGAACTGCAACTATGGATTAGCAGTAACGGCATACATATAGAAGTGCATCATAATGTATGATTATATAGTATATATAGATACCTTACATTACCGGGACACTAGAGTCACCAAAACAACTTTAGCTTAATGGAGCAGTTTTGGTGTTTAGATCATGCCCCTCCAATCCCACTGTGCAATTCCCCGTTATCTCCATTTAGCAGGAGATACAAACTTTTAAAGTTTTTTTTTATATCAAATGTTTTTTATTTTGTTGTGAATAGAACAGAAAAGAGAAAAGATCGTCATGTTGTCAGTAGACACTCAGGTCTCTAAAGCATTAGGAAGCATTTGGTTGAGCAAGGATAATAACATCAGAGAGAAATGCCAATAATTGTGTAAGGGAGTCATAATAATCAGACACACACACACTAATAGACAAACACAAAGTAAGTTAAAGGAGCACTATAGGGTCAGGAACACAAACATGTATTCCTGACCTTACAGGGTTAAAACCACCATCTATCCCCCCTGTTCTCCTCATGCCTCAATAAATATAGTAAAATCTTACTTGTATCCAAGTCTAGAGCTGCTGGCTCTGTCCCTGTTTCCTTTAGACCTGCCCACTGCCTGCTGACATCAGCAGAAGTGGTAGCCTGATCCAATCACAATGCTTTCCCATAGGATTGGCTGAGACTGACAAAGAGGCAGATCAGGGGCAGAGCCAGCACAAGTTCTAGTGACTATAGTGTCCCTTTAACATCTGATTGAAAACGAAACCATGGTTTCCCATGCATGGTGTGTCAGTCACAGCCATGGGAGGTGTGGCCAGGGCTGCATCAATAGAATCCAAAGCGATTTAACTCCTAAATGGCAGAAATTTGAGCAGCAAAATGTCAGAGGCATGACAGGTGCATAGTCGCCATATGGGCAGGGGGAGGGATATATGACTTGAACCCAACCCACCCAATAAGACACTGACAATTAGGGTTATGGGTTAAATTGTCCACAGCTTTAATAATAATAATAATATAACAATATATATATATATATATATATATATATATATATATATATGGTCATTACCTGCCACGCCCCCAATCTCGTATCATTTTCCATATTTACATCAAGGTAATGACCCACCACAAAATACATTTCCAATATACAACCATCATATAACATAACATATAACATATCAACATTGATCCATTTAACCTGGTAGGGGTATACCCAGATACCCCTACACCCAGTGGTGTATCCTGGTTTTGTGCTGCCCTAGGCAGGACAAAACTCAGGCACCCCTCCCCCCTCCCCCCTCCCCCGCGCCACCCCCACCCAACCCTTCCCCCTGCCCCGGCTTCTAAATACAAACACACACACACACATTCATTGACAGATACGCATACACTAGCTAACAGACATACACACTCACTTACAGACACACACACACACACTAACAGACACACACACACTCTCACTAACAGACACACACACTCACTAACAGACACACACCCACTCACTAACAGACACACACACACACTAACAAACACACTCACACTAACAGACACACACACGCACACACTCACTAACAGACACACACTAACAGACACACACTCACTCACTGACACACACACACACTAACAGACACACACAGACACACTAACAGACACAATTTAACCCCCCCAGCCTCCTTACCTTTGGGAATGCTGGGGAGGGGGTTCTCTCTCTCCCTGGGGTCTAGTGGGGCTGCTGGGCGGTCGGTCAGGTGGCACACGAGGGAGCACTTTCCCCTAAGCTCTCTGCTCAGCTTACTTGCGTGCCCAGAGTGATGCTGGGAGCCGGAATATGACGTCATATTCCGGCTCCCGGCATCACTCTGCGGCGCGAGGGAGCTGAGCAGAGCACTCAGGGGAAAGTGCTCCCTCGTGCGCCGCCCGACCAACCGGATTTTTAGTTAGCCGCAAGGCTAACAAGGTATTTGCCCTGGGCATTTAGGGGCGTTTTTTTTGCCGCCCCCTGGAAAGTGGCGCCCAAGGCAAATGCCTTGTTTGCTTCACGGCTAATACATTCCTGCCTACACCACCAAGGTTCTGAGCCACCAATTGACTCGAAACACCACCGAGGTTCTGAGCCACCAACGGACTCGAAACCTACCAAAACATGTACAAACAGTGTACCCTTTTAACCAATCAACTAACCAATTAACTAACTCCCCTTACTCCTCTCTTAACTAAGGCCCATTATCCTTAATGTTCCTTACCCCACCCCGCCGCTGTGACCAAGCGGGGAAAAACTACAAAGGGAGGGACCAACTCTGCTAGGTAAGAAATTAGAGAGAGGGATCATAAAATAGCTGACTATATCAGCCAACCCCCAAGCACTGCTCTACCAATCCCCTGCTGCTCCCACCCCTAGCCTGCTTCCTAGCCCTGTCAGGGCCCTATCCCCTAAGCTGTGATTTCTTCATGGGCTTCATGACCTATACGAAAAAACTGCTTCATTAAGCTTAAGTTGTTTTGATGAAAGTATGTTAACACTAACAAACTAGCAGTGTCTGCAATGTCTTGGCAGTGTTGAATCTATCTAAGAGCTTCCACTCTATGCCACTCCCTTCACTAACTATATCCCTGGCCACTTTGCCAACGTGTATAATAAGTATAGTACAGTAACAGTACCGATGTGTTTAAGCCATCTTAGGATATTAGTATCTAAGTATATTGCAGATGCTTCTTTGTGCTACATAACAGCCTTATGTAACACCCGTATATTATAATCTATTATAAAACTAGGTCAGTGTATATCTGGGGTCTAGAATTTTTCAGTGCCATTTAAATGTGCCAAAATGAATGACCATAATATATATTGGAACCTAACAACCTAACCTTAAATGCTATCCCAACACTTAATTCTATACTTCATTCTAACACTATTTCTAACACTATAAATATCCCCCTTAGTACTACATACCACCCAAAACAAAAACAGTTTAATGACAGTTTAATGAAAGAAAAAAAAATACATGTAAAAATACGAGTGAAACAAAAGGTACACCTGTTTTTGTTGTGCTGAGAAGGACCTACCTCAGATGGTCCTACCACCAGTTGTACGCTGGATACCAATTCAGGCAGACATATTTGTTTACATTTTATTACCATAGAAGTTGAACTACTACAATAGCAGGTGATGAAAGACACAACACCCGTTAAACAGAACAATGCACAGTCTCTCTTAAAAAATGATGAATTATTATGAAAAAAATTCCCATCTATTCAAAAAGAAAACATACTGAAAGTGTCTTTTTGGAGAGATCGCAATGAGATGTCTTTGGGTAACCTCCATGCAGCACCACGTTATTTGTAAGTTCCAAAGTTCTTTACAATGAGTTTACCCTTTGTGTCTAGTTTCTTTGTCACTGTAACTACTGTAATTTTGTTTTGAAAGTCTTTGAGAGAGGATTATAGCTTTTCTGCCCTCCTGTGCGCTATGTACTGCTGGTGTTACGAGGAGATTTAAACCCTGTAATTCGCAGCAGAAGCCGAGAGTCTTATATCTGACGGCAGCCTCCTGTGAGGTCAGGGCAGGGAGGAGAAAACAACATTTTGTTTAAATATCTCATTGGTTCGAGCTGCTTCCTGCTGGGATGTTGACTGAAGAGGAATGAAGCTGTGATTACAGAGAAACTAGACTCTCAGGAACACAAAACATTTACTAAAGTTTCACATTGTGGTAAAACAACATTAAGAAAACAAGTACAATTTCTGGTACTTAGTGAATACACTTATCTTCATAGGCAATGTTTAAAGATGTATTCAGCTACACTATATAATTTAGAAACGGTACGTTTGAGAAGGGCAGTATAAAGGTCGCCGAGTTCCAGGCGATGACTCAACGTTTTGTGTACGTTGTCACCCTACTGACCAACCTGTACTGACATGCCAAGCTATTTTATCAGGAACCGCCATAAAATGCCACCAAATAGATATAGAGAAATAATAGAAGTGCACTCAACCCTTAATCCAGGATGGAATCCAGGGTGCTTTTTTTTAACTGGACAAGTCCCAGTACCAAGTGGACCAAATATAAACGTATTAATTGTAGAAAATAATCCAGACACTCCAACGAATTCCACGATGATTTCTTGGAATTCGTTGGAGTGCCTGGATTATTTTCTACAATTAATAAAATGCCACCAAAACACATTTTCTCTGACTTATTAACTTATCTTGAATACCAAGGTGGACATTTTTATGAAGGACAGATGATAACCTATTCTGTAAAGGGGGCTGGGGCCTGACTGTGGAGCAAGCAGGGGGAAAGAGCTCATCAACTTAAAATTTTACATTAAGCCTAACATTCAAGATATTGTGCTACTTTGAGGCTGCTGGTTGTCTACTACAGCAGGGAGAACATTCTGTATAATCCTGTACTGAGTTTTTCCAGTTTTACCGGTTGTTCTGATGAAGTATTTACTACGGTCTGCTAGCTATCTCCGGGTGGGAAAAACAGCCAATTCCCCACCTTGGTTCAGCATCAACATTTATTAGGATTCAACCGACCCCCTTTGGACTTATGGGGGTTATCCAGGTCCCCGCTATTCCACAAGAATATGCTGATCATTACACTTAACAGCCCGGACAAGGTTGAGTTTCTCGAAATGGCGAACACAAACAAGCGTGCTTCACAGTGTCCTGTGACACTGCGCCCTGACCTGGCAAGCTCATTTGTTCAAGCCTTCGATCAGTTCTCTGCTCACTTTTGGGTGAGATCTCAACCGTTCACATGAAGCTGTGTGTGTTACCAGCTGCCTGATCTTACCCAATGCCACTTAGCTTAGCTGGGAGCAATCAAGGAATCATTCCATGAGAATAGTCCACACCCCTGGTCTTTCAGCCAACTTTACTAACACTTAGTAAGATTACTCAGTATTAGTAAATAAGGGAGTTTAACATCTCCCTCCTGCCCCTCCTCGCTATGCCGAGAGAAGGGGCATGTCTACTGGTGGTGGGGGAGTAGTCAATTAACTAAATATTAACCCCTTAATGACCAGACCGTTTTTTCAATTTATTTATTTATTTGGCCTTTTTTGGGGCTGAAAAAATAAGATTTTAGAAAATAGAAGACATCTAATTGTAAGTATGATTTTTAAAAATGTTTAGGTCATAAGCTTATTGCTCCCACAGGGGCACCTAGGGGCGCATTTGGGGGTGACTAGGGAGTCAGTTAATTGTATTGGAGTTGGGAAGGGGGGCTTTAAAAACAAAAACAAAATGGACAAAAAACAAAACAAAACAGGTGGTGGGTGCTTTGTGTGTGAGAGATACAGATAGAAATATAGATAGATAGATATCAATTATCGATAAAAGATTGAGAGGTGGATAGACACACAAACCGTCAGAGACATAGATTGAGAGATGCATGGATCAATAAACTAATAGAGAGATAGGTTGGATAGATGATAGATAGACAGACAGACAGACAGACAGACAGATAGATACAGAGATTGGTAGATAGATGATAGATAGATATAAAATGTGAATATTTCTTTAAAAGTATAACTAATATAGACAGTGGGGAGTGCAGGTACATATTTAGGATATTTCCTCTATTTGGCCAGATTATGCCTTAAAGGATGCTGTTTGGTTTGTGAAGAAATACAAACAGTCAGAAAGCTTTAGGCATTTGCTCCTGCTCGCCCCGCACTGCCCAGCAACAGAAGCTGCACATGTCCCCGAGTTTAGAAGCAAACTTTCTCTTTACATCATCAATAACAGTCACAGAGCCAGGGGAACAGCCACGTCCGCGTGCCAACAAAAATCTCTCCCCATCTCTGGTATCCAGGAATATCCAATTAGAATTAATGAAACAGAAGGGGCCTGTATTTGTACAGAAGAATAAAATGCAATTAGCAAAATGCCGATTAGCAGAAAAGAATTAAAAAAAAAGTAGTTTTTTTTTTCTCCACTTTACTTGGTATTTTTTTTCCATTAATTAACGGAGTGTATTCGTTCTACAAATTATCCTCCTCTGCCAGCTTTTCTACCAATATGCGACAGTAAATGCGGGTATAACTTTCAGGTACGATGATTTTGTTTCTGTCAATTTTAAAATATTAGAATAATAATAGGGACAGATCTGTCACGGTTTGTCAAAGAATTAGCTAGCGATATATAAATATTTTTGTGCCACTAACTCACTACAAATTCAATAGAATAAATGGTTTAGGAGAATCTCTCGTGTGCTTTCAGGAATGTCAGCTGTTAGAAATGTATATTTTTTAGAGTATCTTTAGATAGAATTGTCATTTTTTGATGTGAGAGTGATTTTTTAGAACACTTACAGATAAATACAATGGAAGGCTGTGGGATTAATTAACTGAGCGGTTTCTCACATTGAAATGACAACCACATTGCAACAAAGCTTGTACCTGAATAACGAAGTGTAAAATCGTATGCACAGTGCATGCGTGAGTATTGGAATAAAGTGGTATATGCGTGGAGTACGTGTAAGTGTGTATGTGAATACAGGTGTATATGAAGTGTCAATATGCATGTTAGAATGCAGGACTGTTTTTGTGTGGCATGACAATGATTGTGTAAGTGCAGGAGTGTTTTGTGTATTGTGTCACTGTGTGTGTGAACTGTCAGAATATGTGCGTTTGAACGAAGAGTATTTTTTTCTATATATCAAAGTGTGTGAATACAAGGGTGAATATGTGTACAGTGTCTCGAGTGTGTAAATATAGGGTAGTGTTTGTGTGGAATTTTACCAAAGGAATCACTAGCTTTGTGTGGACTTTCAGTATTTGTATTTGTAGCTCTTTGGAGGAAAATCAGGTGGTACCACAGGAAAACACAGGGTGTGTTCATCATAGGTTTCCCTCTCTCATGCAACCTAGAATTATTACAGCAGGCACTAAGCAACTGCCCAAATAAAAATGTTTTAAAAATAAAACTGTTTAGTAGATATACTCCCAATGAAAACTTACTTGCATTTAATTATGCATTTTTTAAACTAGGCATTTAGCCAAAAATAGATGCAAAAGCTGCAGATGTCTTGTCTGCAGCCATTGCAAGCCCCCTCCCCTTCTAACTCCGCCTAGACCTTCTGTGACTGTCCAATCACAGACTTCCCAATGCAGCTCAATGAGAAGTCTTTGCAAAGCAGGTGCTCTGGACAATTGCTGCCTCTTGATTTTATCTCCACTGAGCTAAGCAAACCAGGGATTAACAGGACCGGCCGTCTGATTGAAAGCCAGGGGGGTGTAACCAGGTAAAATTATAAAAGTGTCATTTTCTATACAACAATTCACCATGACGTCACAACAATAACAGACGTTCTTCGGGGTGGCAAAAGCCGAAGCGTTCTCCGATGGCACCACTAGTGTACAATTTGCATGTACTGAACAAACACAGTGAAAAGCACTCAGGATACTTCGCAAAAACATTTACATATTTCAACACGATTCAGAGACACCTAGCCTTCCGCTGCAAGAATTTGATGTTTGTTTTATCCTTTGTGTTGATTCAAGCAAAATCGAAACAGCTGCTAGCACTTGTGATTAACAAACTGCCTAAAGAGTTAACTGTAATATTTGGGCTATATTTCAGAAAGGGCATAGCAAAATATTAAATGAAAAATATAAAAATAATAAACTGATCTGATTTAACCCCTTTTGTGCCAGCAGATAATTCATAAAAACACAGCTTTGGTATTTAGAGGGTTAATCTTTTCAACAAAGGCTTGATTCCTGATTTAAATGAATCTGAGACTTTAAAATACAGAATACTAAGCCTTTTCTTATTAGTTTCATTCACCATCATAACCATAGAATCTGCCCATTCACCCCTCCATACCGAGAGAATCTGCCCATTTACATTCAGAAGGCTGATGTAAGTAGCAAATTCCCTTGACATTTGCACAGACGTTATTCGGCATGTGCTAAAACTTTTATATAAACCTTTGTACAGACGATATTCGTCATGCACTATAACCTTAAACTAAATAAGACACGGACACAGTTAATTCTGTTGGAGTATAAAGTCCACAGCTTTTATTAATTAAATTATTAATTAAATTATCATAAATTAACATAATTAACATAATTTAGGGTCATTGTCCAACTATACATTAAATTACTATACCCCCCACACAGTACCCCTGACAATGACCCTACCAATTGAACAATATATAACAAATAACAATTCACTTGAAACACGGCCTACCAAAGAGGCCCCACATCATATTGTTAACTGTAGGGGTGTACCTCAGACACCCCTACACCCACAGGTTCGTCGCCACCGAAGAGCTAGAACCAACCAGTCCTTAATTCCATCAGGCCTACACCTCGGCCTGTCCAGTCCAAACTCTACGCCAAATTCCAATTTCTACTATGCCCTGTTCCGCCGCTGTGACTGAAACGGAACTGCTAAACCTAGGGAGGGTGGGTGGGACAATTTACAGGTAAGAAAGGCTCTGGTTAAAATGGCCCCTATTCTAAAATGGCTGCTCTTCATACTCCCTGTCTCCGCCCCCAAGCTCCATTAAACTAATCCAACCCCCAAACACTAGCACCTGCCCACTTCCTGGCTCTGTCAAGGCCCACTCCTCCTACTGCGTTGTTCCATGGGCTTCATGACATTTGCACAGACGTTATTCGGCATGTGCTAAAACTTTTATATAAACCTTTGTACAGACGATATTCGTCATGCACTATAACCTTAAACTAAATAAGACACGGACACAGTTAATTCTGTTGGAGTATAAAGTCCACAGCTTTTATTAATTAAATTATTAATTAAATTATCATAAATTAACATAATTAACATAATTTAGGGTCATTGTCCAACTATACATTAAATTACTATACCCCCCACACAGTACCCCTGACAATGACCCTACCAATTGAACAATATATAACAAATAACAATTCACTTGAAACACGGCCTACCAAAGAGGCCCCACATCATATTGTTAACTGTAGGGGTGTACCTCAGACACCCCTACACCCACAGGTTCGTCGCCACCGAAGAGCTAGAACCAACCAGTCCTTAATTCCATCAGGCCTACACCTCGGCCTGTCCAGTCCAAACTCTACGCCAAATTCCAATTTCTACTATGCCCTGTTCCGCCACAGCACATGGCTTGACCTCCTTAAGCGCATGTGCGACCCCCACCACACCTAAACAGGGCCTGCTCTATACCTTCGTGGAACCCAAGGTTCAACAAATCGTTCCTCACGTCTGACAGGTGTACACCGTCCCTCCTGAAATACCCAGGTAACATGCCCTCCAACTCTCTGTGACGCACCACTACGCCCCCAGAACGCCTAATAAAAACTGCCATAATCTTATTAACCTTACCCCTCGATCGAGCTATTGCAGCCGGATCCCTGGCGTGCCGCCACGCAAAGCGCGGAACCATCTCGGACCACACCACCACCACGCCAGGAACCAGCTCCCTCAGCCGATCCACATCTCTTTTCATCCTTCTCACCAATTCCCTCTGCGGAATCCCACCTAAGTCGTTCCCCCCTCCATGAACCAACACCACATCCGGGACCGACCCACTAACCACTTTCTGAAACAAGAAATTACATAAACCCTGCCAACTTGCGCCCCTAAAACCAAACCAACATAGAGTCACTCGCTCCACAGGAAAGCCCAGCTGTGATCCGCTTCTGCGAACTGCGGCTCTCTTCTCCGCCCAGTACACATACGAGTGGCCCAGCAACCAAACTTCCAAACCTGAAAAGAGACAAAATTAGTGGCAGAAAAAAGGCAACGTCCCCTTCCCATATTCGTGCACCCAAGCAATTACACCAACTTATCCGGCCTTACATACGAGCGGAATCGCACGGACTCCCACCTCCCTATTTGTTTGATCCTCTCGTCCCCCAAACCCAAACGCGCAGCCTCCGTCGCTGCCCCAATGCGAAAGGAGTGCGTCCCAAATTGACTCGGCTCCAGGCCCATCTTCTGCAAGCCCATTCGAAAGACCCGCAGAAACTGAAATCGCGACAGCGCCGAGCCATCGGCGTGTAGAAAGAAAAAACCCTTCCTATCCGGCCGAATCTCACAGTACCTTGTGCCGCAAGCCACCGGGCAAGCCCCAGATCCTGGCAACTCATATAGCACCACCGCACATCCCTTTCCGTAAACGTCCGTTTTAGACCGGCGCAGCCATATCTGCACCCGATCACTACCTATGACCACGTCCTCGAACATCAAACCGCCGTTCCCCAACTTGTTGGCACTCACCAGCTCACTAATGCGAAAAGCACCAAAAAACGCCCAGACAAACGCCCCAGAAAATAGCGTTACTTCGAAAGGGGAATTACACAGATCGATCAACACCCCTAAAAGGTTTTGCAAGACCGAAAACGACACCGGTCGCCTCGGGTCCGCGAGCTTCTTACCCCTCTTAAAGCCCTTCAAAGCCTGGCGTATTAGAAAATTCTTCGTAATGTCCTCCCACCCGTTGAACTTGAACAAAAACGCCATGGCAGACATGCACCTATCTATCACGGCCGGTGACGCCTGCTTAGCAAACAAGCGACACAGTACCCACAACAGCACGTCCACCCTCTGCCCCTGCGAACTGTCACCCCCTACCTGCTGTACCGCCTCGTCCCAATCTTTCCAAACCTTGACGTAGCCCGACCAAGTGCTCGGCGCCAGAGAATTCTTTATACACTCCCCAAGCATGCGGTCCCGAGCTGCCACATCTCGCCAGGGCAAGCCTGCCCCTGCGCCATAGCTTCCGGCGCCGCTTCCCGAAATCGTTCCCACTGAAAACGAGAAAGCGCATCAGCTACCACATTCAACATACCAGGGATGTGCCTAGCCTTAAACACCAAATTAAAAGACATACAGAGAAGGACAAAACGCCGCAGCAAACACAAAACAGGGGGAGACGACGCCGACAAACTATTGATCGCCTGTACTACCGCCATGTTATCAGAGTGAAACACAATATGCTTGTTGGACAACACCTGCCCCCACAAACTCACTGCTACCACCACCGGGAATAACTCCAGAAACGCTAGGTTTTTAATCAGCGAGCTCTGTCTCCAGGCCTCAGGCCATGGCTCAGCGCACCAGTGACCCCCCAGGTAAGCCCCAAAGCCTATGCTACCAGAAGCGTCGGTGTACAGACCAACAACCTCCCCTGATGCCGCCGGCTCTCGAAAAATCACCGTCCCATTAAAAGCCTGCAAGAACCGGTCCCACACCATTAAATCCGCCTTCATATCCGCCGAAACCCTGATGTAATGCGACGGCAGTCGCACCTTGCTCGTAGCTTGCGCAAGGCGCCTACAGAAAACCCTCCCCATGGGTATGACCCGGCACGCGAAATTAAGGCTCCCTACCAGCGATTGGAGCCCACGCAGTGTCACCTTCTTGGCCCTCCCTACCGTGGCCACCAGCTCACGTAGCCGTGATAATTTGTCCCCCGGTAGCCTGCATTCCCATTTACCGGAGTCAATTTCTAAACCCAAAAAAACTAAGGCACGTCGTAGGCCCTACCGTCTTGTCCTCCGCCAGGGGAACCCCTACTTTGTGCGCCACCCACTGAAACACGTCCAATATTTGTTTACAACGGTCCGAGTCCCGCGGGCCCACGCAAAGAAAATCGTCGAGGTAATGTACCACCGCGCCCCCTGACGATTCCGTCCGCACAACCCACTCCAAGAAGGTACTAAACCTCTCGAAATAGGCGCACGAGATCGAACACCCCATAGGCAGGCACAGGTCAACAAAAAATTCCCCTTCAAAACAGCAACCGAGCAGATGATGGCAGTCCGGGTGTATCGGGAGCAGTCGAAATGCTGCTTCCACATCTACCTTTGCCATCAGCGCACCATGCCCCAGCCTCCGAACCAACTCGACTGCCTTGTCAAATGACGTATAAGAGACGGAGCTAAGAGCCGTGTCGATGTCATCATTCACCGAAGCCCCTTTCGGGTACGATAAATGATGAATCAACCTGAATTTGCCTGCCTCTTTCTTGGGGACCACGCCCAGCGGGGATATTCGCAAATCGGGCAACGGCGGTGACGAGAACGGTCCCGCCATCCTCCTCAGTTGCACTTCCTTACTTAGCTTTTCCTTCACTACCTCCGGGTGCTCCCGAACTGACTTAAGATTCCCACATAACGTACCAGGTCCCTTAACTACGTAGGGAATAAAGAACCCTTCCCGAAAACCCCGCCACAAGAAAATAGCATCTTCCCTGTTAACGTATCGCCTTAGCCAAGGCAACATCACGTCTATTTTCACCGGAGACACTCCCAACGGAAGCTGCGGTAGCCGCCGCCCCTGCGGGCCCACTTCCCCCGCCAGACTTACCCTTTTTGAAACAACGGTTGACACCGTGGACCCCCCCGCAGCCGGAACATTCGTGCCGGAACCTGCAATTATTTCCCCATTTGCAATGTCCCTCGTTGAACATCCAACAGAAACCTTTCTTTTGCCCAGCCGACCCGGCCCCTGAGGCCGCGCCGGCTGCCCCGGGAAAGGGCGCCGTCTTCTGGGCCATCATAAGGCGCATCCATAACGGCAGGTCCATTTGGTCCCACCGCATGCTCGCATTCGCTGCCAGCCGTTGACAAAATTGTTCGTCGTACCTCCACCACGCCAAACCTCCGTAGGTTCGGTACGCATCTCCTATCCCATCCAAATAACAAAATAGCTCTGAGCAACGCCCTGGAGCCTTCTCCCCGATTACACTAGCTAGAATGCAGAAGGCCCTCAACCAATTCCCAAAGGTCTTAGGTATCTTGCGATACCTCCGCCGTTTTTCTTCCTCCTCCTTTTTGGCATCCTTCTTATCCTCCTCCTTCAAGTCTAAGAACTCCTCTAGGGGAAGGAGGGAAAATATCTCCACAAACTCACCTTTCCATATCTTCTCTTTCACTTCCACTTTTAAATGACATCCGAGGGGGCCTGCGAAGGACACGTGCACATTCTGCCGCGCCGCATCCGGGACATCACTTACCTCACGCTCCTCGCCCCCTCCTTCCAACCCAGACAACTCAGCCCCCGCTCCTGCCTCACCTCCGCCGGGCGCGGACAACCGTGTCCCCCCGAGCCCCGCCGCCGTGTCCCGACTACTCTCTCGCGCCCATACCTTCCCGAATTGCGCAGGCGACCCCTCCGTCCCTGCCCAAGAATCTAAAAATGTTCTTAAATCATTTAACAACTGTCCTGGGTGTCGTGTGTGTGGGAACTCACCACTCGAACCTCTGGCCGCAGCTGGCTGCAGAGGCGCCGTCCTTCCGTCCACCTTTTCAGGCACCGGAGAATCCCGTTGTCGCCGACTCCCATCCGCCTGGACTCGCCTCGAGACCGTAGGGGTATTGCTCCGAGACCTGTAGGGAGAAGGAAATCTGGGTAGTCTGTCCTGAACCGTCCTCACCCGCCTTTCCTCCCTACGTTCCTCCCAATCCTCCTTAGCAACGCTTCGTCTCGCAGGGCGACTGCCCTCACGAGGTGGTCCCCTCCACCGATCACTGAGCCTCCCTCCCGGTGAACCTGATCCTCTCCGCTGACTCCTCCTCCTGCTATCCCTGGAATCACGCCTCCTGCAACAGGAGCCTGCTACGCTGCACCCGCTCCGCGCAGGTGATCTTTCCCTGCTCCCTGAACTCCTTGTTCTGCTCCTCGAGACGCTGCGCCTGACACCAGAGAAGCGTCGTTCTGCTCTCCACCCGCTCCCTGCGGCCTCCATATCGTGAAGCTGACCCTGGGAGCGGCCAGATGGGCCCTCTCGCCTACCGCTGACATCCCGCAATAGCTTAACTGGAGGAGCACCTTGCCCCTCAACTGTCAGTGCCGAGCCTGGCCTCTCCTCGGCCGTCTGCCCCAAGCCGGATTCATCATCACTATCCTGGCAGACTGCCGTGCGCCCAGACCCACTCGCTTCTTGTGAGGTTCCCTTGTCCCTGCATCTGTCTCCCTGACCTGCCTCAGCCTGAGACGTCCCTGCCATTACTCCGCTGTCCTGGCCTCCCCCCAAGGCCTGAGGGGCCGTCATATATCCGCCATCACCATCACTCCCCTGCCCTCCAGCATTCGCACTAGTGGCTGACTCACCGGGACGTGTCTGTTTCATGCCGCCGCTCACATGACTCCCAGCCAACCTGGCCTCTGTCTCGGCCGTCTTCTTAGATCCGCCCGGACCGTTCCTCCTGCCAGCCGCGGAACCGCGTGGCTTGGATCCTTCCGCCACCGTGCGCTGTACGGCCGTCCTCGCCAGGCCGCTGCCGCGCCCACCGGAGCGAGCCGTGCGCCTGCCTGGCTCTGTCGACCGGGCCTCACCCGGACCGTCGGCCACGCCACCTCCTGCCGAAGGGCTCCTCCTCCGCCGCGCTGCGGGCCCAGCGCCCAGGCTCAAACGTTGAGGTGGTCTCGTCCTCCTCGCCGGTCGACGGGCCGGTACCGCAGGAGCAGGCCCGGCAGTCCCCAACTGCTGATGAAGCCAATCCAGTCCTCTGTCCTTCACAGCTGCCCGAACACCATCCAGGATCTCATCTAGCGACGCCATAATCCTGCAGAAACGACAAAGAAAAAGAACCTCGCCGACCTGACACAATTTACAGGTAAGAAAGGCTCTGGTTAAAATGGCCCCTATTCTAAAATGGCTGCTCTTTATACTCCCTGTCTCCGCCCCCAAGCTCCATTAAACTAATCCAACCCCCAAACACTAGCACCTGCCCACTTCCTGGCTCTGTCAAGGCCCACTCCTCCTACTGCGTTGTTCCATGGGCTTCATTAAATCCCCATTTCCTTTGGGATAGAAGAGATTAAAATCCCACACAGTCAGCACTGTATAACCTCCATACCAATGCTTTCCAATCCCAACCACAATGGGTTAATAAATGCATTTCACCCCATCTCCTGAGGATTTAACCCCTCAGGGGCCAGAGACCAGCAGCTCTCCCAAGCCCGCTAGCTGCCATTGGGGGAGGGGGATTTAACCCTTGCAGTGGTATTTAAATCCCTGGGCCAAGCATAAATCAAATAAACTTTCCCATAGCTGCAAGGAGACAGAAAGCACCTCAGAACTGTACTAACAGAGATCCACAGGGGGGGACCCCCATAAACAGGACCAGGAAGGGTTCCAGAAGTTTTAAGGGCAGAGTGGGCTCCCAGGCATAGCAATAGCCAGGGATGGGTGTCCAGGCAGGGAGTCTGACAATAGTGGCTGATGCTGGATATACTAGGGGTGTTCCCTGGCTAGACCGGCTGGATCTCTTCAGGTCAGTGGAAGCCGCTCGCGTTCTGCCACCTGGAAGTATCTTTGCGCCTATTGTTTACAAACATTCTGAAATGCCGTATTGAAATCTGCACTTTGTCTAAAACAAAAAAGAAACAAAGTGGACACACTCTTCACACATAAAGCACTTCAGCTAGCTGGGTCTGGAGGGCACCTTCAAATATTGCTCATTTACTCAGGTAGAATACCATTCGCTTACACATGCTACCGATACGTAAATCGTAAACACTACCACTGGCAGCATTGCAAACCTGTTATCTTCTACATACGTTCCACAACCCTTACACGTTCTCCTCACAAGATTTGCTCGCGCAAGGAGGGGGCATACTGTAGGCAGAGACATAAAGTATATGCCATCGTTAGAAGTCTGTATGCTATGTGCGTTCCTGGCAACATCTGTTTGCCATCTTATGGTTTAGATAAAAGCTTTAATGTTCCCATTCACCACTCACCCAGCATTAGAGCTGCAGCGGGTAATTGATAATAAGAGAGCTGTCCAAGTACAGGAAGATGCTGGTGTGCATAATACAATATACAATAATGGTAATACAAAGCGCACTGTTACTGTTTTACCAATCCCTAAGCCAGTGTCTCTTAAAGGACCACTCCGCACCCCAATAGCACTTCAGCTTGCTTTATGGGTGAGGAGTATCCTAGTTTAACCCCTGTTTATAAAAGTCAAGATTTCTATGCAGTTTATAAGATCTGCAGCCTTTTATAAGAGCTGCCCCCTCCCCCCCCTTGACAACCTCCCCTTCACCCCCATGAGGTGTTTTTGCCCCTTAGGGTATATATGCATGACTGCGTTGATGTGAGTGTCTGAAAAGTCAGAACTGGTTACTAAAATGTTTGAATCCCACTACTGCCTCGTCCTGCATTTTATAACCTTTCGGCAGATTTCTGGACACTATTGGCCCCTTTTGATGGGCTGACCTGCCCGTCTGCTCTTATTTACTCCATGCCCATGGGCAAAATAACCCAGAATAGAGCCATCCTTGGCCACAACACCAGTCATATCCCTGAAACAGAAATGTATTTTGCTGTCCATTGGCGATGTTTGGAGGTATGACATGAAATTTAAAATAAATAAATAAATAAATAAAACTTCTCTCTCTCTCTCTCTCTCTCTCTCTCTCCTTGCTTACTTTAAAGAAAATAGATGTTCTTCTCACATTTTTGTACTGGAAAGGAAAAGTTCTGATACCTCTACACAAAATGTTATAGATTTAGAAATTCCACAGACTTCTGAAGTTATACGCATATTATATATTCCACCCCTCATTTGTTATTTAACAATTTATTTGATTTTGTGCCCACTATATTTACAAGCACTGCATACAAAATTATGTGAGTCACATATTAAATAAAAAAAAAAAAAAAAATCATTACTTTGTTCCTTTATAGCCTCTTGACATACAGCACAGTGCAAAAAAAGCCGTGGGGGTAAGATGGTGACATGGGAAATGCTTTTAAAAAAAATGTTTCAATATTCTAAACTTTGCTACATAAAAACACAATGAGAATCACTACATTGAATTCTGGGTTATGACATGTTAATAGCTTTTACCAAAGGTTTTGACAACCCTAATTTTATTCTTCAACCATCTTTTATTCTTCAACCACCTTCTTCAACCACGTTAATATTCAGGAGACAGAAATACTGCATTGCATTCAGGGTACTGACATGTTAATGGCCTTTAATAAATGTCTTAAATATTGCACATTATATTGTTCGTCACAAAGTTTATTACTCTACAACTCCCTGGCATCCAGCACAGTGACAAGCCACAGTGAATTCTGGGTAGTGACATGGAAATGGCTTTTACAAAATACAACAAGCAAAATGTTGTCGTCTTGAGAACCCGAGCAAAGGTGGATTTTCTTTATGTGTGCAATATGTTAAAGTATTTTTTTTTTATTTTTTAAATATTTTTTTTTGAACGTGCCTACTGCATCTTAAAATAACACCCGGGCTCAAAAGTGGAACATCTGAGTCTGCAAATTCGAAGAACGACTGGTCCCATGATACGAGTCGACGATGAATCACTATGTCTCATGAAACTTTTATATTTCCAGAACGCGTTACATAGAAACTGCTCTGTTATAATAAATATTCCAATGAAGAATCCTAAATAAAACAATTGGGTGATAAATAAAACAGAAGTTCTTCATGTGTGAGCAAATTTGATTTATATCTGCAGTGGAGCTTAATTGGGGAGGGGGAAGATATTATAGCGGTGACCTCTACATCACCTCTTTTAGTAGCAGAGGATTAATTCTGTTCGTTTGCAAGTTGGTAGATTTTAATTTGATTCAGTCTCGAAGTTCTAATAATGAACAGGAGTCTGCAGGTTGAATCGCTGCTAAGACCTAAAGAATGTGTTCAATAAAACATGAGTCATAAGGGGAAGAATGAATTTATTTTCTCACGCAAGAGTGATTGGTCTTTTTTTGGACAATTAATGAAGGTACAAGATCTTCGAAGTACAAATTGTAGAAACCTCTTGGGTTGTTTCATCACCCACATTCACCTTGTATTTAATAGAGCAACACACATAATTGATCTTTTACAGACATAGAGATGTCTGGGAAATGTCCTGCATTTATTCATTGAACAGTGAGTTGTAGAAACTTGACAATCAATTGTAATTTTTAGGTCCAGGCCAAAAATGCGAAATCTGAAAAAAAAAAAAATTCAATTCCATTTTTTTTTGTTAGTTTTGAAATTGCCTGTAAGCACACTGATTTTTTTTTTCTAATTCAAGAATGGTGTAGGAATACCAAGGGGAATGAAAATTTCAGGGTGAAATGTTTCTAGCGTGGAAACTTTAGCCGAATATCTGCAATTTCCTTTCTCAACAAGTCACAAAATCACCTGACCACCCAGATTTCTCATACATGTCAATGAATATCACGTTGAAGAATTTGTAGAAATAAACAATGAAATAACTGAAGAAACTGAAGGGGGATTATTAAACCTAAACAGTCCTGGCAGTTAGATCAATTGCTAGAACCCAGAAGTCAAGGTGTGGAATACCTTCCCAAAGACTTTCTTCTGGTTGCTCAAAGAGTTGGACCTTCTTCCAGAGTATTTATTTAAAAGTAACTATGCCCTTTAAACAGTGATGAAGAAGCACAAAAACTTATTTGTGACATTTACAATGGTTATGATTACATCTAACAGCACCTTAAATTATGTTTGTCTTGCAACTTTGAAGGAAAGCTTTCACTTTTTGGTGACTGTGGTATCAATGTCTATCAGTGTTGCTTCAGAATTCAAACAATGGTCCCTTTTCTTTTCCCACTATTTTCTACTCAGCTCCTGTCCATTTTTCAAAGACTTCTCTAATTTTTCATTATGTTCAGCTTTCTCTCCTTTTGTTTTCCTTAATTTCTGTCTGTATTTTATCAGTTTTGCCAAGTGTCTTGGAAACATGCAGATGTGAGACCACTTACCTGTGTCACTGGCTTCTCACGGCTTGAGACACCAACTCTGAGGCTGGTGGTGTGCATGATTCTACATGGCACCATAGGTTGATATTAGTACACTTAGTATCTTTCAATGATGTCCCGGTAGCTCAGTCACCTAGGCTACTTGTTTTCTTGTCTTGTATCTGTGCTCTAGCATTGGTCCATCCAATTGGTCTATACCGACAAAATATTCTGCTGCCCCTGTGTTTATAGCTTAGCCTGCAAGCCAACTATCCTTTGGACCCTTCCTGTGTTTCTGCATTCAGGATATCTGACCCGGATTTATACTATATATTACAAATCTTTGCTTCCCTGCCTTCATCGTCCAACCACACTTGACCACAATTCTTCAAGCCCTTTTGACCTAAAAACTTTAGACTCTTCAGGTTCATTAAGGAAATGAAATGTGTACCTTTTTAGGAAGTGGCGATAACCAAAGGTGTACTCCTATCGGTCTCCAGGTTTCATCTCAGCCAATAGAGGGTCTGACATAAAGCCCATACAATACTAGAGGTGTGGACATGTCCTATATCAGCAGCATAAAGTTGACATATTTTACTGACAATGAATGAATTGTAGAAAGTTATATTTGTAGACCTGAATCAACCCATACCTTAATATTCAGTACTAGATGCAGAAGTATTAGAAGTATTAGAAGTAAATATGACATTTCCAGGATGTCTTCTTAATTATACCGGTAAACGTCTGACTCGAGTCCCTACACATGCCTGTGACTCACACTATCCTAGGAACAGATTACAGTCAATGAGCACTTGTCTTTAATGACTAACACATCAAGCTTTATTGACAGAAAATGATGTGATTGTTGTAATTTAATGTGAATTCCTTAGACGGGGTGGGAGGAAGCACTGAATGCATATTAGTTTCATTCAGGATTTGCCTCGGTGTGAAACTAGTGGAATACGGCCTATTTACATACCAATCCCTGTTTCTCAGTAATCCCAGAGAATGATAATTGGATGGAAAATAGCACCTGGTCTGTTTGTCTTTTCTGTAGAATTTCCGTGTGCTGTATTGCATTCGTTGTTATTTATAATACCGCTATAGTTTTTCATCTGTCCAATTATATACTGATTTCTTGATTTAACAGTAAAAAGCATAATTGTGATAGCTTTGGAACGACAGAAAATGAATCAAGGTGATGCTTTTATTCTGAGCATAATTACAGTTCCGCCACTTAGGTGTCCATTCAGGCACGGTATTCTTTATTTGTTTCCTGTAGTCCAGCACAAGAACTTCTGTGATTGACAATAACAGAGAATTTGATTCTTACTGTGTGGGCTGTAAAGCTCTTTAATACACAGTTTGGGGATGCCATTATAGTAGGGGTAGATCCAGAGACTGACTCCATTGATATTTTCCAATATTTCTGCTAGCAGGGAAGTGTCATTATCTGGACAGCTACCATTGCCCATCACTGTAGTAGGAGGATTCCATCGTGAACAAAACTCATGGATGACAAAATCTGTATCCTGTCAAGGCATAATCTTAGTATATGTCTAAATGAATAGATATCTAATATTTACTTGAAGAACCGGTCTGCCAGAACAAGAAGCTACAAGAACTCGGTGACCTTCTCCTAATTACCTGCCACGAGGCAGGTGTGCACAGTTCATACTGATAGCATCTTTATAGTTTATCTTCTGTAAAAGAATTTAGCACCTTGGCAAAAAGGCAAAAAACAAACAAAGCACCCAATAGACTAGCACACTATGTAGAAAAAAATAGCAGCATTATAAGTCTGGTATAACTGTTCCTTTAAGGGAGAATTGGCTTTTTTTAACCCATTAAAGGGTCACTCTAAGCAGCTCAGTGTAGTCGTTATGTTGCCAAAACTTCCACTGCATTGTCTTTTTGAATTTTTAATAAATCATGTTAGTGGACTCCTCTAGTTGGCAGCATTGACATTGCCAAATTTACACTTTGGCATTCTAAATGTCAACACGATCACCCCCTGTTGTTGTGCATTGTCCGAATTATAAATCAAACACAGGATGGGAAGGTCTCCAGAATCAGTGGAGAGTCCTGTATTTTGTCAAATCATTCCAAGACTATATGAAACAAAATATTTGTACTTGAATTACACACTGTTAGCCACACAGACAACATATCTACTACACTGACCAGTTCCTTTAAGCAAAAATACCAGTACGTTGTTTCCTTACACGGTAGGTCCTTTGAATGCATTCAGAGTGCTTTAGTCACTTTGTAGCCAAGTGGAAAACAGTATTGGTGGAGTATCAGAATAAAATATCCAGGGCATTATAAGTTTTGTAGTCCAACTGGATACTGGCTACAACTAGGGATGCACCGAAACAAAAATTCTGGGCCGAAAACGAAAAATGACTTTTTACCCCCCAAAAGTTTTTAAAAATATTTTTTCCTATAATTTTATTAATTTTGGACTTTTTTAATGAATTTAATTAATCTGAAATAAAAAAAACTTCCCTTCTCCCTTCACTTTTAGTGCCCCCCCCTTAATGTTCCTCTCCCCTTCCTCTTTTTTAGTGTTCTTTCCCCCCTCCTCCCCAGTCCCATAGTGTCCCCCCCGTCCCATAGTGTCCCCCCCATCCTATAATGTTCTTTTCTCCCATCCCCTGTCCTAGTGTTCTAACCCCCCTCCCTTGTCCTATAGTGTTCTTTTCTCCATCCTATAATGTTCTTTTCTCCCATCCCCTGTCCTAGTATTCTAACCCCACTCCCCTGTCCTGTAGTATTCTTTACCCCCTCCCCTGTTCCATAATGTTTTTTTCTCCCCCCTCCCCTGTCCCATAGTTTTCTCCCCCCCCCTCCCCGTTATTCAGAACTAAGCGCTCGGATAAATAACCCCTTCCTCCCCCCACCACCATGAGCAAGGAGACAGTGACTTGGGAACGCACTGCATCATGACTTATGCAACAAACAGTTATTATGGTGTTCGATTGGTCATTTAATTAAAAACTACATAGAGCACTAACCAAAGAATATGCAAAGGTTCCTGTTATTTAACTTCACACAGGATCCAAAGCCACCGCACAGAAGAGACAATTAGCTAAATGCCATCCCCAAAGTCATGACTTCCAGGAGAGAACATCGATTGACCCCCTC